>NC_136917.1:147004820-147426662 GCF_949752795.1 Hyperoodon ampullatus
ATATGATTATTGATATGGTTGGGTTTAAGCCAAACATCTTGCTATTTTTTCTATATGTTCTGTTATTTGCTTTATTTTCCCTCTTTTCCTGCATTCTTTTAAATTAATTGAATATTTTTTATTATTCCATTTTATCTTCTTTATTGTATGTGATCTTAGTGGTTGCTTTAGGATTTATAGTATATATCTTTAACTTATAATCTGTACTCAAATATTGCACCACTTAACATTCAGTATAAGAATCTTACTGTAGTATACTTCTACTTACCCCTCCCAGCCTTTATGTTACCTTTATCAAATATTTTACTTCTACATATGTAAAAACCCACTATGCATTATTATAAGTTTTACTTGAAATTGTCAATTATCTTTTTCAGATATTTTAGAAATTAGAAAAAGAAATATCTTCTATATTATCTACATATTATACTTCATTTCTTTAGATAGTGCAAATTTCTATTCAGTATCTTTTTCCTTCTGCCTAAAGAACTTTTTTTTAACATATCTTGCAGTGCAAGTCTGTTGTTAATGAACTCTTTCAGCCTTTTTGTGTCTGAAATATATCTTTCTTTTTGCCTTCATTTTTGAAATATATATTCTCTAAGGACAAAATTTTCTAATGAAATAAATTTAGTACTTAAAAGATATGCCATTTTCTTCTTAATCGCATTATTCTTATAAGAAGTCTTCTGTCAATCTTTTATTTATTTCTCTAAATGTGAAACCTCTTTTTTCCCCCACTGCTTTAACGACTTCCTCTTTGACACTGATTTTCAGCAATTTGATTATCATGTTCTTTGGTGTAGTTTGCTAGATGTTTCTTTTGCTTGGGGTAAGTAGAGATTGCTGAATTTGAGCTTACAGAATTCATGAAATTTGGAAATATTTTTAGCCATTATATCCTCATACACACACACACACACACACACACACACACACATTTCTCTCCTTCTGGAACTCTATTTAAAAATATATTAGACAGCTTTAAATGAATTGTCTAGCTCACTGATGCACTACTCTTTTCTTTTGCAGTGTCTAATCCCATCCAACGTAATTTTTATCTGGTGTAATTATGTTGTATATTTTGTCTCTGCATGTTCAGTGAAGGTGTTTTCTATATCATTCTTTTGTTTCCTTCATAATATTCATATCTTATTTTACCTTCTTGAATATATGAATTATGTTTATAATAGCTGGGGTTTCTTCTTCCAGTTTTATTGAGATATAACTGACATGCAGCACTATACAAGTTTAAGGTGTACAGCTTAATGATTTAACTTACATACATCATAAAATGATTACTACAATTAGTTTAGTGAACATCCATCATTTTATAGAGATGCAAAATAAAAGTAAAAGAAAAATATCTTTTCCTTATGATGAGAACTCAGAATTTACTCTCTTAACAATTTTCATGTATAACATACAGCACTGTTAATTTTATTAATCATGTTGTGCATCACATCCCTAGTATTTATTTATCTTATAACTGTAAGTTTGTATCTTTTGACCACCTTCATTCAGTACCCCTTCCCACCACTCCCCACCTCTAGTAACCACAAATCTGATCTCATTTTCTATGAGTTTGTTTGTTTGTTTTTGAAGTATAATTGATATACAACACTATGCTAGTTCCTGGTGCACAGCATAGTGATTTGATATTTCTATACTTTCCAAAATGACCACTATGACTAGTCGTTACCATCTGTCACCATGCAAAGATATCACATTATTATTGACTATATTCCTCATGCTTTATATTCCATCCTCATGACTCACTTATTTTGTAGCTGAAAGTTTGTACCTCTTAACCTCCCTCACCTATTTCACTCAACCCTCCACCCATTTCCCTCTGGCAACCACCTGTTCATTCTCTGTATTAATGACTCTGATTCTGTTTTGTTATGTTTGTTTGTTTTGTTTTTTAGATTCCATTTATAAATGATAACATAGAGTATTTGTCTTTCTCTGTCTGACTTATTTCACTTAGCATAATATCCTCTAGGTCATCCATGTTGTAGCAAATGGCAAGAATTTATTATTTTTTTAAGCCTGAGTAGTATTCCATTGTATATATATTCTCTTACATCTTTATTCATTCATCTATGGTTGGACACTTAGGTTGCTTCTATACCTTGGCTATTGTAAATAATGCTGCAATGAACATAAGGGTACATGTATCTTTTTGAATTAGTGTTTTTGTTTTCTTCAGATAAATACCCAGAAGTGGAATTGCTGGATCAAATAGTAGTTCTACTTTTAATTTTTTGAGGAACCTCCATAACTATTTTTCACAGTGTCTGCATTAATTTGCATTCCTATCAACAGTGCACAAGGGTTTCCTTTTCTCCACATCCTTATCAACACTTCTTATCTGTTGTCTTTTTTATAATAGCCATTCTGACAGGTGTGAGACGATATCTCATTGTGGTTTTGATTTACATTTCCCTGATGATTAGTGATATTGCGCATCCTTTCACATGCTTGTTGGCCATCTGTATGTCTTCTTTAGAAAAGTGTTTATTCAGGTTCTCCGCTCATTTTTTAATTGGATTGTTTGGTTTTTTTGATGTTGAGTTGTATGAGTTCTTCATATATTTTGGATATTAACTCCTTATTAGATTTCACTTGCAAATATCTTCTCCCATTCAGTAGGCAGCCTTTTTGTTCTGTTGATTGTTTCTTTCACTATGCAAAAGCTTTTTAGTTTGATGTGGTCCCATTTGTTCATTTTGCTTTTGTTTCCCTTGCCTGAGGAGACATATCTAAAAACAAATTGCTAAGACCAATGTCTGTCCTTGCTTACTAATTATATCATCTGTGTCATTTCTGGGTGTATTTATACTGATCAATTTTTCTCCTGATTATGGGTCATATTCTCCTGCTTCTTTGTTTGCTGGGTAATCTTTGATTTGATATCAGATACCAGACGTTGTGAATTTTAAACTTTTGGGTGCTGGATTTTGTTGTATTTATTTAAAATATCTTGATACTTTGCTCTTACACTTAGTTTACTTACTTGGAAACAGTTTTATCCTTTCAAGGCTTACTTTTAAGCTTTGATAGATGGGTCAAAACACTTTTAGCCTAGGGTTAATTTGATTCCATTACTGAAGCAATACCTTTTCCAGGACATGACTTGATGCCTTGCACATTAGGAGGTCTTTTCACTTTGGCTACTGAGAATGCAAACTATTCCCAGACCTGTATGAGCAATTATTCCAATTATTCTCTCCCTGTTTCTTTTCTGTTTCTGCTTCTTTCAGTTCTTAGTTGTTTCCTTACATGCATGCATTGATCAATACTCAACCAAAGACTTGAGTGGAAGCCTCATCTCCAGAGCAGTTTGTTCTCTCTCTCCCTTCTCCTCTCACTAGCTCCTCTCCTTAAAGTTCTCTTCTGTGGTACTTTGCCTGCAAATTTTAGCCATCTTGGAGTCCCTGAATTCACACTCTTTCTCCTCAACTTGGGGAGATGGCTGGGCTCTCTTTGAATCCTGTGCTGTGGCCTGGAAATTCTCTCTAGGGGGTAAGCTGGAGGGATTACAGGGTTCACCTCATTGGTTTCCCTTTTCTCAGGAATTACTGTCATGCACCTGTTGTCCAATGTCTAAAACTATTGTTTCATATATACTCTATTACCCTCTACCCCAACAATTTATTTTCATCATTATCCAATAACATTACAAAAAAGACTGCCTTGTATATGTCTCCAAAAAAATAATTAAGCAGTCATAGACCCCATCCTGGAGAATTTTAAGTCTAATGTGGCCAGAATTGAACAAAAACTCCACAGGTTAAGCTGGCTAAATTCTCAAGTCCTCAAATTCCTACAGAGAGTTTTTAGAAGTAGAAAGTTAATGTAATCTCTACTACCAAGAAAAAGGCAATCACCAATAGTCTTGTCCTGTCCTGCAGACAAATGTAACATAAACTGAGGTGAAAAACAATAGGGTGACTTTGCCCAAATGCACATGGTTAATTACTAGAAAAAGTGAGTCTAAAATCCAGCTGTCATGACTCTCAGTCATCACTGTTTTTCTTCATTATTTTCCCTCTGTGTGCATATCTATCACTTATAAATCTGAGAAGTAATAAATCATTGTTCCCTCAACCATAACATCAAGGGGATGATGATTCAGTTGGGTGCTGAGAAAATATTGGAATTGAATTGTTGCTAACAATTGTCATGGCTCTTAAGCAGATCTCAGCCCAGGATGCTGGAATGGTTACCTGTGCCATCTCCACAGCCCTCCAGAGCTTTCTCTGGGGTGTACAGGCAGTAACTAGTGGTTGAGTGTACAGGCTCTAGGCTAGGCCGACTTAACATTGTTTTCCTTCTCTGCTTCTTGCCAACCTGTTTCCTCATACATAAAATGAGGACAGGACTTCCCTGGTGGCTCAGTGGTTAAGAAACCGCCTGCCAATGCAGGGGACATGGGTTTGATCACTGGTCCAGGAAGATCCTTCATGTTGTGGAGCAACTAAGCCCACGAGCCACAACTACTGAGCCCGTGCACGACAACTACTGAAGCCCACGCATTCTAGGGCCCACATGCCGCAAATACTGAGCCTGTGTGCTACAACTACTGAAGCCCACGTGCTTAGAGCCCATGCTCTGCAACAAGAGAAGCCACTGCAATAAGAAGCCCACGCACTGCAACGAAGAGTAGCCCCCACTCACTGCAACTAAAGAAAGTCCACACGCAGCAATGGAGACCCAAAGCAGCCAAAAGTAAAAATAAATAAATAAATAAAATGAGGACAATAAAGGTACCCTCATAGTGGACATGTTGAAAGATTTGAATGATTCAGTGCATTGAGGTGTTTAGCATTTATTCTGAATCTTAGTGAGAAATTAATAAATGTTCATTATTATCATTATTTTGTTACATTATGACAATGTTTTTCTAGAACATCTTTAACAACAGAAGCTGAGAGTGGTCTTCCCTTGAAAGCCAGAAAATCCCATTATTGTGTTTGCCTCCATTTAGTTTGGCTTAGGCAAGACTCTGCAGAATCAAATAATTTTTCTCCCACTAGAATGATTAGAACTCTATGCCCAGGCACCTATGAGTGTGTACACCATGGGAATATAGTGCTCTTTTAATTAAACATTATAAAATCTGTAGAACTCTTGAAAGAAATGCAGAAAATTATGTGAAACACATAATTCCACAGGGAGAAACAACAAACAGTTCAACTGTAGGCTGAATAAATTATCACTCCTGGTGATGCTGATTTTGTAGGGTTCTGAGAAACTTCTTTTTACCACCTGCTGCACCTTTAAATTATGTCAGCTGGCCAATTTCCTTACCTAACTGAAAAATCAGGCAAAAACTATGAACTCAAACTGAGACATCTTCTGTTGTCTTCAATACAAGTTGAATGATTGGGTTATTTAATGACTATTCATTTATATATACATGAAACTGCTTCAGCATTTTATCAAGGTCCACTTCCAATCATTGTCCTTTAATAGCTATCTGGGACTGTTCTTTTGATTCATACCTGAGAATGGTTGCCAGCAACCTTTTCAAACTCTGCATTGCCAGTGGGTATTTGAATAAGACAGGTGGAATATGCTGGGTAGAAATATTGTGCTATCAAGAATAGTCCTAACACCATTAACTTAGTATGCCCTGAGCAACCACTGACCAATTCTTGCTATTAAAGGGAATGAATAAGGGAGGCAATTTGTTAGGACAAAGCAGCCACCCCCTACCCCTAATCATTTTCCCCAGCCACTTTAGCAGGGAGCATGTGGACTGTAATTATTTCTAAGTCTCTGTTGTAACCTGACTTTATATTTAGCAGGGAGTCAGAGAAGAAGATTAAAGATTTGATAATACAGGTGTGGTCTCAGTGAAAACTGGTGAAGTAAGACTGAATCATACTTAATTATTACAGGGCAAAGTAAAGATTTTCAGCAGGCATCTACATAGATAGAAAGCCAGGAGACAGCCTGATGAATACAAAACATCTCCATTCTAATTCTAATTCCTAGTGTTACCAAGTTTTCTCGCTACAAATGGGCATAGGCTTTTAAGAGTTATGTCTGATGTGAGTAACATGCTCTGGAAAATGTTTTATTACTGCTAACATCACCAGGATATGAATCTTAGAGTTGATTTGTCTCACAGGAAGGTTTACTAACTTTTTCAATATGGTTTGGCAAGGGATAGAATCACTATAAATGAAAAAAATATATTAATGGAATAAAAAATGCTTTTTTCACAATTAATCAGAGATCATTCACAGGCAGAAACTTTTTCTTCAAAATGGAAAAATATTACCCAATTTGTTATCTTTATACAAGTGTACCTTGTTTTATTGCATTTCACAGTATGGTGTTCTGCAAATACTGTGTTTTTTACAGATTGAAGATTTGTGTCAAAACCCTACATTGAGCAATTCTATGGGCACCATTTTTCCAACAGCATTTGCTCACTTGGTGTGTCTGTGTCACATTTTGGTAATTCTCACAATATTTCAAACTTTTTCATTATAATGTTATTTGTTATGGTGATCTGTGATCAATGATCTTTGATGTTACTATTGTAATTATTTTGGGGCAAGACGAACTACTCCCATATACCACCATGAACTTAATCAATAAATGTCATGTGTGTTCTGACTGCTCTACCTATTGGCCATTCCCTGTCCCTCCAGCTCTCCTCAGGCCTGTTCCCTGAGAGAAAACAATATTGAAATTAGGCCAATTAATGACTCTACAATGGCCTCTAAATATTCAAGTGAAAGGAAGAGTTGCACATCTCTTCCTTTAAATCAAAAGCTAGAAATGATAAAGCTTAGTGAGGAAAGCATGTCAGAAGCCAAGACCGGCTGAAAGCTAGGTCTCTTACGCCAAACCGTTAGCCAAGTTGTGAATGCAAAGGAAAAGGAAAAGTGCTACTCCAGTAAACACACGAATGCTAAGAAAGTGAAACAGTCTTACTGCTGATGTGGAGAAAAACTTAGTGATCTGGCAAGGTGATCAAAACAACCACAACACTCCCTTAAATCAGAGCCTAATCCAGAGAAAGGCCCTAACTCTCTTCAATTCTATGAAGGCTGAGAGAAGTGAGGGGGCTGCAGAAGAAAAGTCTGAAGTTAGCAGAGGTTGATTCATGAGGTTGAAAAAAAGAAGCTGTCTCCATAACATTAAGTGTAACGTGAAGCAGCAAGTGCTCTTGGAGAAGCTGCGGAAAGTTATCCAGAAGATCCAGCTAAATTAATTAATGAAAACCACTACCCTAAACAAAATATTTTCAATGTAGATGAACCAGTCTTAAATTGGAAGAAGATGCCATCTAGGACTTTCATAGCTAGAGAGAAGAAGTCAATACCTGGTTTCAAAACTTCTAAGGACAGGCTGACTCTCTTGTTAGGGGCTAATGCAACTGGTGACTTGAAGCTGAAGCCTATGCTCATTGACCATACCAAAAACCCTAGGGCCTTATGTTAAAGGGTTATGTTAATGTTAGGGAATTATGTTAAATCTACTCTACCTATGCCCTAGAAATGGAGCAACAAAGTTTGATGACAGCACACCTGTTTATAGTATGAATTACTGAATATTTTAAACCCACTTTTGAGACCTACTGCTCAGAAAAAAATTTCCTTTCAAAATATTACTGCTCATTGACAATGCACCTGGTCACCCAAGAGCTCTGATAAAGACGCACAATGAGATTCATGTTGGATTTTTTTTTTTTTTTTTTTTTTTGTGGTACGCAGGGCTGTCACTGTTGTGGCCTCTCCCATTGCGAAGCACAGGCTCTGGACTCGCAGGCTCAGTGGCCATGGCTCACGGGCCCAGCCGCTCCACAGCATGTAGGATCTTCCCAGACCGGGGCACGAACCCGTGTCCCCTGCATCGGCAGGTGGACTCTCAATCACTGCACCACCAGGGAAGCCCTCATGTTGTCTTTATGTCTGCTAACACAACATCCACTCTGCAGCCCATGGATCAAGGAGTAATTTTGACTTTCAAGTTTTATTATTTAAGAAGTATATTTTGTTAGGCTATAGCTGCTATAGATAGTGATTCCTCCATTGGATCTGGGCAAAGTTAATTGAAAAAGTTCTGGAAAGGATTCACCATTCTAGATGCCATTAAAAACATTCACAATTTATGGGAAGAAGTAAAAACATCAACATTAACAGGTTGGAATAAATTGATTCCAACCCTCATGGGTGATTTTGAGGGGTCTGAGACTTCAGTGGAGGAAGTAACTACAGTTCTAAGAGAACTTGGATTAGAAGTGGAGACTGAGGTGTGACTGAATTACTGCAATCTCTTGATAAAATGAATGAGTAGTTACTTCTTAAGGATGAGCAAAGAAAGTGTTTTCTTGTGATAGAATCTACTCCTGGTGAAGATGCTGTAAAGATTGTTGAAATGACAACAAAGAATTTAGAATGTTATGTAAATTAGTTGATAAGGCAGTGGCAAGGTTTGGGAGGATTCAGTCCAATTTTGAAGGAAGTTTTACTGTGGGTAAAATGCTATCAAACAGCATTTTCACAACAGAGAAATTGTTGTGAAAAGAAAAGTCAAAGAATGTGGCAACTTCATTGTTGTCTTATGTTAAGACATTGCCATGGTCACTCCAGCCTTCAGCAACCACCAGCCTGATCAGTCAGCAGCCATCAACATCAAGGCAAGACCATCCACCAACAAAAAGATTGCAACTCACTAAAGGCTCAGATGATAGATAGCATTTTTAGCAATAAAGTATATTTAATTAAAGTCTGTACATTGCTTTTTTAGACATAGTGCTATCGCGCACTTAAAAGACTACAGTATAGTGTAAACATAACTTTTATATGCCCTGGGAAAAGAAAAAATTCATATGACTCACTTTATTGTGATATTCACTTTATTGCAGTGGTCTGGAAAAAACCCACAATATTTCTGAGGTCTGCCTGCATTTATCTTACAGATTGTTGAAATACAGTAATGCAATATGTTGTATGTTGGGAGAATAAAAATATTCTCTTCTTTCAAAACAAATTAAACACTACTTTCTTTCTGATCTCTATTTTCTTTTCCAAGACTCCTGTTTTTTAAAAACTAACTTATAGTTTGTGTGTCTATAAATAGGGGTGCACACAAACATTCGTGTGTGTGAGGGGTGACAGTGAGTAATCATAACAAACCTTTTATTGAGCACTCACCATGTACTAAGCTTAATGTACCTTTTCTCTTTTGGTCTTCATGATACTTATACAAAGTGAAGACTATTTTCCATATTTATTTTACAGATGAGAACAGAGAAGCAAAGCAGAACCTTTCTGAAACATTAGTTCTCTCAGTCATAAGCATACCTCACTAACACAGAATTTTATAAGGGTGTTTCTTACCTGGTCTTCTCTCCACTGGCCACCACAATCTTTAAATAACTGGGGAGGGACCACCCAGTTCATGTGTCCTTATATTTAAACAGCATCTTAACAGATTTGTGAGAATGCCTGGACCACACTATCAAGATCTACACTTAAAAATGATGATTTATAAAACTTAAAGGGAGTTTTATATTAATTTTTTCTTCTTTCCCCCAAGAATCTAGTAATGCCTCTTATCCTCTGTATCAAAGACAAGAACCTGTCCTTTGACCATTCTCAGTCTTCCTCTGGGGCTCCAGATCATCTTGTGGGAACATCCTCTTCTTGATTCAGAGACCATAAAGTCACCCATAATTCTTCAGTTCTGTGCCTTCAGAGAGTTCATCAATAATTTCTGTGGAAGATTCTGTTTTCCTCTATTTCATTCTGGAAAAGACTTGTTGTTGTCTTTACTAGTTAATGGCAATGCTCATGTGATACTGCAGCTCTCTGCCTCTCTCTAGCCTAAATGTTTTTTACCTGCACCCTCTCTGGTGGCATGTTCTCTTTGTTGGTATATTATCTTCAGTTTCTCCACTCGTCTGTGTAAATTCCTTTTAGAAGGAGCCCCTTCCTATTTGGAACCTGAACTGAGAATATCAGCCAGCACACATACCTGCCCTTGGAGAACATTATAAACATGTTCCAGCAATAGTCAAGGTTATTACTGATAAATCACTCTGTGCCCAAATAGCAGGTGGGTAACAGTTCCATCCTTGATTCCACATTACAAGCCTACCACTGGGCAAATTACAAATTAAAATGATGGAACTTTTGGTCATTACAACACTAATGCTCTATGTCTACACTAAGGTCCCTTGAACTCTTCTGTTTTGTATTCTACTGTTAATTATCCCCACATAAAAATCTGAGTGCTTTGCTATTTACAATAGCCAGGACATGGAAGCAACCTAAATGTCCATCAACACAGGAATGTTTAAAGAGGATGAGATACATATATATAATAGAATATTATTCAGCTATAAAAAAAGAATGAAATAATGCCATTTGCAGCAACATGGGTGGACCTAGAGATCGTCATACTGAGTGAAGTAAGTCAGACAGAGAAAGACAAATATCATATTATGTCGCTTATATGTGGAATCTTTAAAAAGGCTACAAATGAACTTATCTACAAAACAGAAATAGAGTCACAGATGTAGAAAACAAACTTATGGTTACCAGGGGATAAGGGGGAGGAGGGATAAATTTGGAGATTGGGATTGACATATACACACTACTATATATAAAATAGGTAACTAATAAGGACCTACTGTAGAGCACAGGGAACTCTACTCAATACTCTGTAATGTCCTATAGGGAAAAGAATCTAAAAAAGAGTGGACATATGTATATATGTAACAGATTCACTTTGCTGTACACCTGAAACTAACACAACATTGTAAATCAAATAAAAAATAAAATTTTAAAAATAAATAAAATAAAAATAAAAATCTGAGTGCTTTTAATATTCCTGAGGATGGTCTGCGCAACACACTACATTCCCTCCACTATTCCCAATGTGTGTGCTGTTGCATCACAAAGAAGTGAAGGGAAAAGTTGAACCGTGTCCTGTGACTTTAGAACAGACCAGTTTAATTAAAAAAATTCTTTAATAGTTTGAAATTCAGGGGATTCTAAAAGAAAAAATTATAGTCATCAAGAAAATCTGGAAGAGGAAAATTTAGATTGTGTCAGTTATGCTAAGCACTTGTCTCCCTTTCTTTGAAGTTCAAGTTCCTTCACATAGAAAGATGCTTTTTTATGGTATTGCTGGGCTTTTAGCCATGGTTAGATTAAACAATGCAAATGCTTTGTTTGTGTACAATGTCTTTCATCAGGATTCTTTGCAAGGCTTTGAACACATACTCATTAATCCTCACAGCGTTTCATTGTATGTGTATGCTTCTTTCTTCCTTAGATAGGAATTCAACGGGCAATGTAATTTAAGTGTTGATTTCACTATCATGCAAGCAGAATCCCAGTTTTCTTGCCATTTTCTGGCATAACCATTTTTCTGGGTTTTTTTCCTCTTTGCTTTTAGTTATCCACAGAGCATTTCATTACACACTTGTACTTTCAATTTATTTAACTTTGTATCTTTCTGAATACTTATTTTACCAACCTGAATTATAGAGCTTTGCTGTAGTGTTCACATTATTTTCAAGCCATTTTTCCCAAAATGAATTTTTAAACTCTGGTTTGGACAAAAGTCTCAAGGGAATCATTATAGACTTCACCTGGTATTTGTCTGGAAAGTTTATGGAATGTAGATGGCTACAATTTCTTCTGATTGATATTGTCAACTGTATTTCTAATGAACCATTTTCAATAGTTTTAAGTGTTCTCAAAAATCACATAGGTTTTTTCAAGAAATAAAGGTGGGTAATTTGATTTACTTTTCTGTATAACTTGCTTGGTTTTATACTTAGCAAGTTCTGTTCCCTTCTTGCATCTTCTTAAACACAGAGACCCACCATCATACACATACACATTTGCCATTGGCTTTTTTCCAGAGCAGTTCGATGTCTACTTTTAGATGAAACATCTGTCACTCTGTACTAAAGGTCCCCAGACTATGAGAGAGAAATAGAAAAGGGATAGACAGCTCTACATGGATTGGAGGCAGATATAATTTTACCTTCTCTCTCTAGTTTAAAAGCTGATACCTGAATGTAACTGACATGACCATGCATAGGGAAAGTGGCAGCTTTAAAGCAACTTGAATCCAAATAGTTTGACTCCTTCCACAACTGTCTATACCTCTGTGGCACCCAGGAACTAACTCAGTGAAGCACTGGGCCAACATGCCTTCTGTGTGACTTGAGCCATTCTCAAAAGAGCCAGGAGCTTGTGCCACCTGGGCATCTGGATGGTTCTTCCAAACAGCTCTTCCTACAATACATTATAGGAGGTCCTGGAGGGAGTCATAATCTGAAATCTCTACAGATGAGAAGAGGCCCCAAGGAGAGAACATTGACAGCTCATTGTATACAAGATTTTTGCCTATTTATGACCGGAATGGACAGATATCCAGCCAAATTCTAGTCTTATTCTCTAGTTTGTTTCTCATGTGGCCTCACTCACTCTCACAGCTTTGATAATCATTTTTACACTGCCAGTTCTGCATCCCCAACTGTGATATCTCTACTCATTTTCAGAGCCATATGGCCAACTCTCTGCTAGTCATTTTGACTCTAAGTTCTCACTAAATTAAATTCACAATCTGTCCTACACCTTCTCCTCCTCCTGTGTTCTATATCTCAGGCATCATCATACCATCATAATTGCCAAAACCAGAAATTCTATGGCCACACTTTACTTCTCCTTCTTCTTCTTCTTCCACAGCCCCACCACACACACACACACACACACACTCACACACACAAACACACAAACACACACTCACTCACTATTCAAAGCCACCTATTGATCTTACCTTTCAAATAGCTTTGGAAATCAACTACTGTGCTCCATCCCCACTGCCACTGCTGCAGTTCAAAGTCAAATCATCCCTAGCTTAGATAACTGTTAACATCCTTTTAATCAGCTAGTCTTCTGTCTCCATTCTTGCCCTTCCTCTGCCACCTCTCCAGACTGGCCTCTAATTTCTATCTATTCTTACAATTCCTCAAAGATTGTGTTCTTTCCCTTACACTTGAGACTTCACACATGCTGTGCTCTCCAGGTAGAAGACTCCTCTGCCTTCCTTGACGGGCAACTGCTACTGATCCTTCAGATCTCAGCTTCGATGTCACTGCCCTAATCTCCAAATTGGAGTAAGGCATCTCTCCTTTGTGGTCCCCAAGCACTCAGGGCTTTCCCTGTTACAAGACAGTACTGGAAATCCCTGTTTGCTTGTTTATGCTCCCAGCTGACTGTAACCTCCATCAGGCTTGGAACCTGGCCTACCTTGCTCACCATTGTTTTGTTGGCATGTGGCAAAGGTTGGGACACAGTTGGTGTTCAGTAAATACTTATGAGCTCAGAAGAGAAGGGAAGAAGGAAAGTCGAAGAAGGAGGAAGATTGCCAAACACCATCTGCTTTGTAAATATATAAATAAATATGTAAATGTGAATAACTGTGTAAATAAATCCCTGAAATCAGTGGGGTTTTTTTTTCTTGTGATCTGACTCTTTGTTATAAAAGTAGACTATAGAGAAAAAAATAAACAATTTAATTGAAGTTCTAATTAGTTGGTTTCTGAATCAAGTTTTAAACTAGAGATTTATTTTAAAGTCTTAATAATCTTTTTAATACATAAGAGAAGACTGATCTTTAATAAGATAATGTAGTGGAACCTCTTGTAAAATATGTAACCTTCTCTATTTATATTTTTTTTAATCCAGATTTCAGAAATAGCATCTTCTTTAAGTGCAATATATCAGGATAACTACTAAATTGGTAAGCTCCTTTAAGGGTTTTCTGGAACACTCTTAGACGCACCACTTTAAGGAAAAAATTATCACAGAGACAAGTTCATATTTAAGCTTGAGTTTTTTTAAGATTAGATTTTGTCTTCCATTTTAAATCAGTTCCAATGACCATACCAATGTACCTTTAAGGGTTAGTTAAGATCTTTCCAAATATAAGTCCATAAATGTCTTAATGACCAAAATATCCTGGGTATATAGTAGGAATACTATTTTCTGTGTGCTTTTAAGTTCCAGCCACATTAAGCCTAGGAGATGCAAACCAATTTGGATGGAATATAGTTACATTCATTTTTCAAAGTCAGAGTGCAACTTCAGGGACCAGATATCAATTTGTCCATCATCTTTCTTCAGTCCTGCTCCTTTCTAATTCCTGTGGTCACTTGAACAACTTCTCCCTCATCAAGAAAATAAAGGAAGGACATCAGGAACAATAGAGCTAATGAGCATGCTTCTAAATTATATATATAATTTATATATAACTTATATAACTGTTATATATACATGAATATAGATATATATACATATATAGATATATCCTACATATATATACTAGACAGAGATCCTGGATTTAGAACAAAATTATTGTAATATTATTTCTCTAATGCAAAGAGGTAATAAAACATGTAACAATGTTATAACCAAAAAGAGTAATTTCATTCTAGCCTGAGAGTTGGATAAAGACTTAATTAGCTTTACCCATTGCTGAAGCCAACAAATCTTATTGTCCAGACAGTGAGAGGCCAAGAGCCATGAGGTCTGATGAATCTCACAGTTTCCTATTTGGACAGGAAAAGGAATTTACAGAGGAACAGCATGCAAGCCGCTGGACAAGACTAGGCATGTGAGACTGTTGTCCATCTTTGGATGGTCAGAAACAAAACTACCTTTGTACCAGAAAGTAATTATCTCTTTCAATTGGATTTTCCCCTTCTCAATATACACAGTGTTAGAATTAGACTTTTTTCTAGTATTGAGTAGGTCAGATCATGGTAGGGTTCAATGGAACTGGCTCTTCCATGCAGGGCAGAGTGGGATGAGACACCTGGGGGAGAGTTTTAAGAACCTCTTCCCATAGGGATTCTTTGAGTGTATTACTTGGTTTTCTTTATATCCAAACCCTTTACAGACGGTTTAATCATTTAATTGTTAACAATTATTTGTTTAAAAAAGAGGGATGTGTATTTTGGCTTAATTATAGGCAATCCAGTTTTTTTAATCCCACCACTAAGTCCCTGTTTGTAACCATGATGAAAATTTATTTTAATACTTTGTCTCACTTCACAGAGATTTGTTAAGATTTATAAGTACTTTTGTTGCCTTCTCATTTCTACATATTATGTCCTTTTGTTTACTTAGTGTGGGACACTTTGTGTAACTATTATCCATGGTTACTCTACAACCAGTGAATTTTTAAAATAAGTCTATCTTCTGCTGAGGAAAAAATATAAGAAAAATTATTTTCCATAAAAAAGATAGTTCTTGCTTTTATTTTCAATAAATATTTTTTTTTATTTTATGTCCAATATGGGTTGGACATAATTTTTGCCCTAACATCCTTACTATTTTATTTCTCTTATCAGCATGCAGTCTGCCTTTAAATTTTTTTCCCCTGATTATTTATACTCCTTTTGCTTCCTAAAAATCCAAGGCACTTTATCAGTATTATTTTTAATTTTTTAACAATTGAACGTTAGGACTTTGTCTTTAATCTTTGTATTGCCAACACTTAGCACAGAAAATAACTTATAGTAGGAATTCAGCAAAAGTTTGTAAATAAATGCTTGATTGAAAGAATATGTTATCCTACATTATATTATTTACATATTTTATCTACCATCCTTGATTCATTTTCTGCATCCCCTACAGCTTATGGCAAACTATAAGCTCAATAAATGAATGATCAGTGGCAAAGTAGTAGTGAAGTGGGCATGCAAAGAAGCAACATTTGCCCAGGTTCAAGGATCTTTGCATCTGTGTCTTTCAAACACTTTTTTTCCTGTCATTCCCCCAAAAGCATAATAACTCCTCTTTGCTCCTTCTTGAAATTAATGACTCATCTATAGGAGGGAGTAGGTAAGCCCAGCAAGCAGCAAAGTTAATTAATATTCCGGTTTGGGAGAAGGCAGAGCCTAAGTCATGAAGATGGCTTGACTCTACTGCAGTAAGGTGTGTGGTGTGTCTTGTAGCTTTGACAGAGTAAGTGAGGATATTTTCATGGGAGCCAGAACATGCTAATAATAAAAGTTTGACTTTTATACTCTTTCTAAGATGGTCATAACTCACCTCATTATGTCTGTTCTTTTTAAGGAAATGTATGTAAAATCTTTGTGGGTGTCTCTGTACAATAAAAGGAAAACTTTTCTTTGTTCCTTTCTGTTAATTAAATCACTTAATGTCACCCACAGATACTTTCTTACCTCGCACTGGCATTATTTGCAGCAAAGAAGGGAAAAAATTCTTCCTCCCACTTGCCAGCTTCCCATTCCTCCCAGCTTTATGACTGGAAAGAATAGAAAAACATCTGCATTCCGTATGATTTGGAGCCCATATATGCAGCCACAAAGTCTTCTAATTGGATTAGTCTCCTCCTAGGAACTGAATTCCATCATATGTGGCCAAATGTGTGCCTATGTTGAGGGGAGGAAAGTTGAAAAATTGTTTTATTATGTGTTAGTCAATATAAGAAAAAAATTAATGAGTATCTCACCAGGAAAGAAAGGATAAATTTGCTGCTCCGAACTTTCAAAGACCTAAATAGAAAACTGAACAAAAACAGTAGAACCAGGTTTACCTAGGCAATTTCATCACTAAGAGCATTAATGATTCCTCCCTGTGAAATTTTCGGCTCTTTACATGACCAAATTAAAGTTTTTCTAAATGGGGAGCGGGGTGGGGGTGGGGAATGGAGGGATCACTTTGTGTATAACTTGCATCCAGGAAGTACAGAATGATTAACCAGGATGAATCCATAAGACTTCCCAGCAATATTTGCTGCACTTCATGGTTACTACTTAGCTTTTAAAGGGAATAAAAAACACAAGTAAATGATTTGATGGGAGGGTATAACATTACCTTAGGCAAGCACAGTGCCACCGTACTCTGTAACAGGAAGAAGACCAAAGACAAAAGACATAAGCCTGGAGTGGACTTCATGGAGTAAGAAATATGGGAAACTATCCATGTGACTAGTTGGCAAATCAGAGCAAGAGAGGGTTCTTGCCCTTGATGTCATCCCCCAGATCCACCCCATCCCTAGTCCTTAACAGGGTAGGACCAAAGGGAAGAGGACAATTCCAGTCCTGAGCATTTGCTCATCAAGTTCTCAAATGGCCTGGGTCAGCTTGGGAATCACTATGGCTCAGTAAATAATAAGAGTGAAGACAACAAACTTGTCTGTCTTGTTCAGCATTTGTCTATAGCTATGAGTTGGTATATGCACTAATATTTATGAATGAATGAATAAATGATTATATATGATACCAACAATGAGAATTGTTTCCACTTATTGAGAACTTACTAAGTGCTTGAGATTGCATGAAACACTTTCTGTGCATTCCCTTATTGAATCCTTGTTTATTCCATGGGGATAGGATTCATTTTATTTTCATTATAGCCTTTCTGAAAAGTGATGGTCAGAATGCTTTATGGTAAAATTAAGTGAATTAAAATTTAATATTGTGAAGTTTCTTTATTGAAAAAAATTCTTTTAATAATCATGTAAAACAAGGGATATATAAGTAAAAAAAAATCTGTATGAATTTATACATTCACAAGATTATAGAGAAGGGACTTTTGAGGCCATCTAGTTTAATTTCCTAATTTCATAAAGGCAGAAAATGAGCCACAGATGAAATTAAACCCAATGTCCAATAGTTAGCCGATGCTAGAGTGGGAGCAGACCTCTCACCCCACCAAGTTGTGCCGATCCCAATGGGCTTCTTTTGTGATATTCTTTTACCACTCCCTTTAAGATTATTAAGGTTAATGAGTATTTAATGATTATAAGAGTCAGTGGAGTCAGAGAACCCCAGTTCATTGCATTACCTCATGTCACCCCAGGTCTCTGAGATCATGCAATGACATAAATCTTGATGTATTGCTTAGTGAGGATTCTCAACAATGTGATTGTGACCCAGATCAGTGGGAGGAAGAGGAATGAAGTTATAGCTACACCACACCTCAAAATTTTCCTATAGACTCCTATCTGTGCTACTGCCAAGTAAAAATATACATATTTTAACTGTGAGTCCCTGGATGACTTTCCCCTGATCCATTAGTTCGAAAAAGTTTGAAAACATTTTGAGAACTTCACCTTGTGTCTGTAGGGAATATTGTCTCTCTGGCCAAATCACTGTGTGGGGAGGAGGAAACCATGCCTGTAGCCCAAGATTAGAAGTCAGAGCTTCCCAGCCCTACAGAGGTACCTTGATCAATGCTCCTTCCAAGAAGTCAAGCTCCTGCTTCTCTAGCTGTTAATGGAAGGGCAGCCCAGGGTGTCCTGCTGTCCCTGTGTTACAAGATTGGTTATAGAACCCCTGAAAGGGTGCTCATTATATTTCTGTAGCATGACCTAAAGTTGGTTATCTGGTCATTAGGACCTTTAGACAACTCAGAACATAACCAGAATGTGGCAATCCATCTTTGGAGAAAGAGAACATCCACAGGGATTATGATATAGTCTTACAAATGGAGCAAGGCTGGTCACTTTTTGTATGCTCTTCATCAAGTCATATTCTGAAAGAAGTTTTCACTTCTTCCTGTAGCCTCCAGAAAGAATCCTCTTGTAACCTTCCCCATTTAATGAGAATCTGTCCTAGGTTGTTTCTTTTTTTAAGATTTTTTTCCTTTTTTTTAAATGTATAGTTGATTTACAATATTGTGTTAGTTTCAGACATACAGCAAAGTGATTTGTTTATACATATATATGTCTGTATATATCTATATTCTTTTTTCTATTCTTTTCCATTACAGTTTATTATTTTTAAGATCTTTAAAACCCAATTTTTTCAATATTCAGCTCATACACAATCAAGAAGTTTACTCCGTACCCAACTCTAAGGCAGCTTATACTTGAAAGGATGCATTTGAAAACCAAACAACTCAACTCCACATTGCCTTTGTGGAGGCAGAACAAGAAGAGAATATTAAGTCATTTCTTAGTTGGATGGTTGATTTCTTAACAAGGTAAAGTTTAGTATGGATCAGCTAGCCACATAACACTCCCACTGAGGAAATGAGATGACACAGTCATTGTCTTTGGCTCTGGTGGAGAAGCCTTAATTTCAGAGGTATCCATGATTCTGATCTTCCAATTTCTCTCTTTTCGTAATGAAGATTCACAAATAGTTAACACAGCCTGCTCATGTAGCACATAGAATAGGATTCCTTCTACAGTAGCCTGGAGAATCCAGTCCTGATTCTAGCTTTATTTCTTCCCTTAGGTCAAATAATGTCAAGTTCCCCTATTTATTGGTGCTCACCTCAGGTATGGATTTTAAAAAGCAAAAGCCAAGAAGCCCAAGGGTAGATCCCTTGTGTTTTGTGAGGCATGACATCACAGATCACATTCCTTCTGCATCAGGCAATTTTTGTTTAGCACCTTGTTTTGTCTCTTGGGAGGAATGATTCAGACCCATGTGGCCAAAGGTTTTCCTGGAGTCAGACTCATGACTAGTTCCTAAGCTTTTAGGGAATATTTATGAAGGCAGAGCTCTGGAAGCTAAAATGTTTCACTCTAAAGATTTGCTCCTTAGTATCTACAGAAGTATCTCATTAAGTATCTACAGAAAATCAAAACAAGAGGCATTTGGGGCATTTTAAAGCAGGAGTGCCCAGGTAGAGGGTGTAGTAGGGTCCCACAAAGCTTTCAGAAGGGTCCTTTTTCCTTATCCTATTGACTGTATTGTGTGACAATTCAGAATTCTTAAAGAACTAGTTTAAATATCAAAAATAGATCAAGTCCGGATGACAGCATTATAACCAGATACAGGATTAGAGGGTGGGCTGAAGAAGGTAGCAGAAAACCGATCATCAGTTTGAAGCTATTATCTTTGTGCTGTTGTAATCAGATTAACATTCCAGTATTATAATTCCAGTTTAAGACAAAATCATTTTAATTCTCTCAAGGGCTTCAAAATAGCCCTCCTTTTTAAGGGATAAAAGCAAACTGTCACTTCTTGACAGAGAGAATTACCTCTGATAATTACCTATTGATATTATAATCTTTATTTGCTTCTTCAATCACTGAATATTTAATGAATACCCAGCATATAGCCTAGCACTAGGCTAGGCCCAATGAAGAAGACTCTTAAGGGCTCTTCCAAAAGGAAATTTAGGAGGAGATTATATGAGCATTAGATAGGAATACTCCTAATACTTTAAAACAATTTCACCTTTATATCCCCACCTCTCAGCACATTTTATTTTACGTGTCCAATAAACCACCAGTGAATGGCTAAAAAAAAAAAAACAGAAGTGAAGGGAAAAGCACTGTGTGTTTTTGAATTCAGGAAGACTTTCCACAGAAAATTTGAAAGGATGGCTGAATGGGTTTTATTTTGAAACTAGAAAATGCTGAAGCAGAGGACATTAGAACTGGAAGGAACTGTGAGGACAAAGACATGATGTCCACCCTAGATTGATCCAGGTGTGTTTGGGGTTGGTGAGTGGCAGGCCTTGCTGGAAAGGATGACAAGGCCCAGAAATATGATGGGTGACAGATGTGTTGACTAGAACAATAAGGGATGTTCCTACTTGTTCTTTTATACTTTAAAGTCACTTATATTTTCTGATCAGGGAACAGAATCAACTAAAGCCGTGGATTTGGAAGGAACATATAAAGTGGCTTACAGCAGGTAGAGAAAAGGATGATGTAATGGTTTTCAAATATATTTGTAAACTTTTCATCACTCCTTCCTCCAGAATGTGGAGCCTAATCTCCCTCCCTTGAATGTGGGCCGAATTAAATGACTCACTTCTCACAAGTAGAATATGTCAAAAAGAATAGTGTGTGACTTCTGAGGTTAGGTGATCCAAAGTGTAGTTTCAGCCTGAAACTTGAATCCTTCACTTTGGAGAAATTAGCCCCTATGTCATGTGGACATTCAAGCTGCTCTATGGAGAGGCCGAAGTAGGGAGGATAATGAGAGCTCTCACTAAAACCCAGCATCCACGTGCCAACCACATGAATGAGCCATCCTGAAAGCACATGCTCCACCCTGTCAAGCCTTCGATAACTGCATCCCTGGGGATCTACTGACTGCAATTCTATGAGAGAGATCCTGAGCCAGACCCCTCAGTTAACCTATTTCTGAATTTCTAAGACTCAGAAACTGTGAAGATATTAAATCTGGGAATGATTTGTTACACAACATGAAGTAACTCATGCAGGTGGTAAGGTTAGGTTATAAAAAGAGTTTTGTAACAACCTAGAACCTTGAATGTGGTCTTTGGCCATAAAAATGGTAAGGAATAAGTAAACATAAAACATGATAAGGGGCAAGACTTAGTGACTTGTTGATCAGAGGAGTTGAGGAAAAGAAATAAACCAAGATGTCTCTGAGAAAGAAGAACAGTGGTAGCCATGAAAGAAATATCAGTAGGGAGTGGTTGGGAGAAATGGCTTTAAGGGAATTCATCCCTTAATCTTGCAGCTGTCGAGAAGCAGACCATATAAGAAGCTATAATGAGAATGATGAAATGTTGAATTTAGAAGATTGCTTAGAGATTGGTTAGTTAACAATTACCCTGTTTTACAGATAAAGGCAAGGCAGTCACACAAGACTCTGAACTTAGAAGGGCCCTGGGCTTCTTGGTTTAATGTTCAGCTTCTGCCCTCTTGAAATTTTTAATAAGTTTTGAGCAACAGGCCCTGCATTTTCACTTTTCACTAGGTTGGCAAATTAAATAGCTAGTCTTGTGTACACTCCAGGCTTTCTCTATTAATTCTGAAAAAAATTACTTGATGAGTGTGGGATTGTCTGTTCCTCATATAATTCAAAGATTTGAGAGTGTGGGAGAACGGTTTGCTTCTTACTGAACTGCATCATTTACCACTCATCTTAATGTGTTTCTAGGAATTGCCATTTTCCAGATGGTGAATCATCATGAAGGCAATGGGTCTGAGACACAGATTTCCTTTAGATTGCTAACGAGTGACACTCCTGATTCTCAAATGTGGATTCTCCTTCAGTGGAGATGCAGGGTTCCACTGCGGAGATGCTGTCATATTGGTGAACACTGAGCCTGCTAATTCTAATACTGCATGATAGTGTATTGTGTGTCCTAAATCAGCTCATGTCGCACACACTTACTGAGACTGATATAACCTTGGACAAATAATGAAGACATGACACCTTCTTTACCTCAGTGAATTCTAGTTCTTGGTAGCTAAGAGAGACATGTTCTAGAATATCACTGAACAAGAAAATCTATTAAGCAAAGAAAGAGATAGTCCTTTTATTAGGAGGCAAAAAGTATAGAAGTAGAATATAGATACTTAATCTTGAAAAACAGACTCCAACATTAAAC
The DNA here is from genome assembly GCF_949752795.1 of Hyperoodon ampullatus. Classification (NCBI taxonomy): domain Eukaryota; kingdom Metazoa; phylum Chordata; class Mammalia; order Artiodactyla; family Ziphiidae; genus Hyperoodon; species Hyperoodon ampullatus. The sequence continues at coordinate 147,027,176 of NC_136917.1, forward strand.
CTGTAAGAATAATAGTTCTGGGCTTCCCTGGTGGTGCAGTGGTTGAGAGTCCGCCTGCCGATGCAGGGGACATTGGTTCGTGCCCCGGTCCGGGAGGATCCCACATGCCGCGGGACGGCTGGGCCCGTGAGCCATGGCCGCTGAGCCTGCGTGTCCGGAGCCTGTGCTCCGCAACGGGAGAGGCCACAACAGTGAGAGGCCCGCGTACCGCAAAAAAAAAAAAAAAAGAAGAATAGCTCTACATGAAAATGAACCTCTTAATCTCAGCACACACCCATTTCATTCTTTTATTAATACTCAATAAGTATTAGGTAGAGGTGTTTGAAACACTATAATTTTATAAAACATGAAGTATTTGTAACTATATCTTATTTCAAGACCACTGCAATTTAATTATTAATGCCTGTAGTTTCACTTGTTGAGGAGAAGGAAGAAAAGCACATACAGACATCTGGTAGCAGGAAATGGCAGCGAACAACCATCCCTGTTTTAAGTGGAACCACAATCGTTGCTTTTAAATATACAAAGTAAACATTCAGAAGTAAAAACTGGTGAAAGGAAACGGGGCACATATGCAGGGGATTTTTTTTATGTTTCTGAATAATTAGTTTTTATAACTGAGGAATTTGGGGAGCAGAAGGGTTTTTCTCCTGTCTAGCAAGTACCGTGTGCTGCTTCCTGCTCTAGTCGCAAAAAAAAAGGAATCCTATGTGGCACAACTAGTACACAATAGTGCAGTTTCATAAGCATCAGAGCAGGTATCTTCACCTCAGGTCTGTGGACTCCTGTAAGTTCTGTAGGACAGTAAGGGAGTGATAACCTCCCCTGAAGTGTGATGCAAAACATGGCGCTGCTGTGGGTGTATGAAGAGAAGAACTTGGAGTATTTCTCTGCCTGGAATGCGGGCCTCCTCTCTGCCTTTCTCATTCCCACCTGGCCCTGAAAGCTCAACTCAAATCCCACCTCCTCCTAGATACATTATCCCAGTCACTGCATCTCCCACCCCTCCTGGCTCTTATGAAGCTCTCCTATTTTGGACTCCTGGGGTTTTCTCATCTATATCATTTATCTGTCCTTTGTCACATTTTGATCTGTTTCCCTAATATATTGGGAGATCAGGAAAGGAAGGTACCCTTTGTATCTTGTTGCGTTTGTATTCCCAACATATATACTATAATGGGAGGCCTTCCGTGAGTAGTTGGTGAGGCCGTTGTTATGGAGAATGTCTCCATCTTAGAGGGTCTCTCCTTTCCTGGTGCACTCCATAGGATCTGAAAAACTTCCCCAAATATCTCCCCTGTTCACCTCGTTCCCATCTCAAGGCTGACCTCTTTAGATTCCACCAGTATTTCATATTTCATCGAACGTTTCATATTCCTTAATTCCATTTGTATTATGTATTTATCTCCTCTGTGTAGACAAAAGAGTTCACATCTGGGTTGGGGGAACAATATTTCTAAATGGTCATAAGCTTGTATGTTAAAATTTGTTCAAGGTTTTAAATGGTATTTCTCTAGTGTCATTGAACAAGAAATAAATCTCCTGAATAGGCTTTAATCTAACCTTAATAAGCAGATATTCACAGAAGAATGTGCTTCCCTCTCCTTCAGTTAAATGGTGATAAAACTAGTGAAGATGATATATAACATGAATTAATAAGACTTGCTTTAGAAATATACAACCCACTCAGTGTGTGTGTGCATGAGTGTGTATGCATACATATGTTCATATGTTCATATGTTTTGTGAGATACTGTTTCTCCGCCTCCCTTACTGCACCTATCAGAATCTGCTTTGTATTAACATTGTTTACATTCTTGCTTATCCTCCTTCTCTAAATTGGAGTTTCTCAAGGGATAAGAGCCAGAGATCTTTTGCAGGGGAGCCTTCCACTGGGTGGAGCACACACAGTGCTTTGCATATAGAAGTTTCACAATAAATTTTAGCTTAATTTCATAGATGGCATTCATAATGATATGAAATATTAAGGTGATATCCAATCACTGCAGGTTTGGACAAGAAAGCTATATCAGGTATATATTATACATATCAGGTATATGTTTACTTGATCTGTTTCTTCCAAATAGACAGTGAACATCAGCTAGACTGCAATTGCCTATCAGCAGAAATAGCATTTCTTCCCACTTGGGAAACATAGCTAATATTACCAAGATGGACAGTTCTACAGCAGAGAAGACCCTGGAGACCCAGTGGTCTGGAACTTTCTTTCCTCAATTAATGCATAGGCAAGTACTTCCCAAATGATTTCTTTTTTTTTTTTTTTTTTTTTTTTTTTTGCAGTACACGGGCCTCTCACTGTTGTGGCCTCTCCCATTGTGGAGCACAGGCTCCGGACCCGCAGGCCCAGCGGCCATGGCTCACAGGCCCAGCCGCTCCGCGGCATGTGGGATCTTCCCAGACCGGGGCACGAACCCGTGTCCCCTGCATCAGCAGGCGGACTCTCAACCACTGCGTCACCAGGGAAGCCCCCAAATGATTTCTTAAAAGGGTGTGTGTCTCTAAGTGGCCACAGGCAGACTTTTCTTTTAGATTAAAATCAAGAACTATGTTTTCTGACCCAGCTTTGCACTTTGACCTGTTCTAGTGCCTTTAGGTAGCATCGCCCCTGCCCTGGGGCCAGCTCTGAGTGTTCTGCAGGTGCTTGCCACACCTGTGAATCAGTTAAAGCACTGGGCGGGGAGGTTTCATTTTCTGTCAAGCACCTCAGAAACTAATGTCCCAGCACAAATGGGACCAGAGAGTATCTATAAGAAACATAGGGGACGCCCTGGGTTGTTTTCCAACGATGGTGCGAGCTGGCTGGGCGTTTCTGGACCTTTGCAAATTTTAGAATCTCCCGTGAGAGAGTCGTCTTCGCATGCGACTGGGGCTAGAGTGGCGTGGAGCTTCAGGATGCAGAAGTACTCCCCAGTGTGACCTATGAGACCAATAAAGGCTCCCTAATGTGACATCTGAAGAAGACTCTGACACTTGCTGATGCAGCCTGGAATGAGGGTCAAAGACACTACCAGGCTGTAGGGAGATAAGAACCACACACCAGGACTCCAGATACATCAGAAATTCATCTACACGTGGAACAACTCCAACAGAACACCTACTGAACGCTGACAGAAGACCTCAGACCCCCCAAAAGGCAAGAAACTCCCCACATACCTGGATGAAAGGCTCTTGGTGCTGCAGCCAGGAGTTAGTGCTGTGCCTCTGAAGTGGGAGAGCCAACTTCAGGACATGGGTCCACAAGAGACCTCCCAGCTCCACATAATATCAAGCAGCGAAAATCTCCCAGGGATCTCCATCTCAATACCAGCACCCAGCTTCAGTCAACGACCAGCAAGCTACAGTGCTGGTCACCCTATGCCAAGCAACTAGCAAGGCAGGAACACAACCCCACCCATTAGCAGAGAGGATACCTAAAAACATAATAAGGCCACAGGCACCCCAAAACACACCACCAGACGTGGACCTGTCCACCAGAAAGACAAGATCGAGCTTCAACCACCAGAACACAGGCATTAGTCCCCCCCACCAGGAAGCCTACACAACCTACTGAAACAACCTTAGCCACGGGGGACAGACACCAAAAACAACGGGAACTACGAATCTGCAGCCTGCAAAAAGGAGACCCCAAACACAGTAACATAAGCAAAATGAGAAAGCAGAAAAACACACAGCAGGTGAAGGAGCAAGATAAAAACCTACCAGACCTAACAAATGAAGAGGTAATAGGCAGTCTACCTGAAAAAGAATTCAGAATAATGATAGTAAAGCTGATCCAAGATTCTATTTCCCAGATCCAAAATCTTGGAAATAGAATAGACAATATGCAAGAAACAGTTAACAAGGACCTAGAAGAACTAAAGATGAATCAAGCATCGATTAAAAACACAATAAATGAAATGAAAAATACTCTAGATGGGATCAATAGCAGAATAACTGAGGCAGAAGAACGGATAAGTGAGGTGGAAGATAAAATAGTGGAAATAACTGATGCAGAGAAAAATAAAGAAAAAAGAATGAAAAGAACAGAGGACAGTCTCAGAGACCTCTGGGACAACATTAAACGCACCAACATTCGAATTATAGGGGTTCCAGAAGAAGAAGAGAAAAAGAAAGGGACTGAGAAAATATTTGAAGAGATTATAGTTGAAAACTTCCCTAATATGGGAAAGGAAATAGTTAATCAAGTCCAGGAGGCACAGAGAGTCCCATACAGAATAAATCCAAGAAGAAATATGCCAAGACACATATTAATCAAACTGTCAAAAATTAAACACAAAGAAATCATATTAAAAGCAGCAAGGGAAAAACAACAAATAACACACAAGGGAATCCCCATCAGGTTAACAGCTGATCTCTCAGCAGAAACTCTACAAGCCAGAAGGGAGTGGCAGGACATAATTAAAGTGATGAAGGAGAGAAACCTGCAACCAAGATTACTCTACCCAGCAAGGATCTCATTCAGATTTGATGGAGAAATTAAAACGTTTACAGACAAGCAAAAGCTGAGAGAGTTCAGCACCACCAAACCAGCTTTACAACAAATGCTAAAGGAACTTCTCTAGGCAAGAAACACAACAGAAGGACTATACCTACAATAACGAACCCAAAGCCATTAAGGAAATGGGAATAGGAACATACATATCAATAATTACCTTAAATGTAAATGGACTAAATGCTCCCACCAAAAGACACAGAGTGGCTGAATGGATACAAAAACAAGACCCATATATATGCTGTCTACAAGAGACCCACTTCAGACCTAGAGACACATACAGATTGAAAGTAAGGGGATGGAAAAAGATATTCCATGCAAATGGAAATCAAAAGAAAGCTGGAGTAGCAATTCTTATATCAGACAAAATAGACTTTAAAATAAAGACTATTAGAAGAGACAAAGAAGGACACTACATAACGATAAAGGGATCGATCCAAGAAGAAGATATAACAATTGTAAATATTTATGCACCCAACATAGGAGCACCTCAATACATAAGGCAAATACTAACAGCCATAAAAGGGGAAATCGACAGTAACACAATCATAGTAGGGGACTTTAACACCCCACTTTCACCAATGGACAGATCATCCAAAATGAAAATAAATAAGGAAACACAAGCTTTAAATGATACATTAAACAAGATGGACTTAATTGATATTTATAGGACATTCCACCCAAAAACAACAGAATACACATTTTTCTCAAGTGCTCATGGAACATTCTCCAGGATAGATCATATCTTGGGTCACAAATCAAGCCTTGGTAAATTTAAGAAAATTGAAATTGTATCAAGTATCTTTTCCGACCACAATGCTATGAGACTAGACATCAATTACAGGAAAAGATCTGTAAAAAATACAAACACATGGAGGCTAAACAATACACTACTCAATAATGAAGTGATCGCTGAAGAAATCAAAGAGGAAATTAAGAAATACTTAGAAACAAATGACAATGGAGACACGACGACCCAAAACCTATGGGACGCAGCAAAAGCAGTTCTAAGGGGGAAGTTTATAGCAATACAATCCCACCTTAAGAAACAGGAAACATTTCGAGTAAACAACCTGACCCTGCACCTAAAGCAATTAGAGAAAGAAGAACAAAAAACCCCCAAAGTTAGCAGAAGGAAAGAAATCATAAAGATCAGATCAGAAATAAATGAAAAAGAAATGAAGGAAAGGATAGCAAAGATCAACCAAACTAAAAGCTGGTTCTTTGAGAAGATAAACAAAATTGACAAACCATTAGCCAGACTCATCAAGAAAAGAAGGGAGAAGACTCAAATCAGTAGAATTAGAAATGAAAAAGGAGAAGTAACAACTGACACTGCAGAAATACAAAAGATCATGAGAGATTACTATAAGCAACTCTATGCCAATAAAATGGACAACCTGGAAGAAATGGACAAATTCTTAGAAATGCACAACCTACCAAGACTGACACAGGAAGAAATAGAAAATATGAATAGACCAATCACAAGCACTGAAATTGAAACTGTGATTAAAAATCTTCCATCAAACAAAAGCCCAGGACCAGATGGCTTCACAGGCGAATTCTATCAAACATTTAGAGAAGAGCTAACACCCATCCTTCTCAAACTCTTCCAAACAATATCAGAGGAAGGAACACTCCCAAACTCATTCTACGAGGCCACAATCACCTTGATACCAAAACCAGGCAAGGATGTCACAAAGAAAGAAAACTACAGGCCAATATCACTGATGAACATAGATGCAAAAATCCTCAACAAAATACTAGCAAACAGAATCCAACAGCACATTAAAAGGATCATACACCATGATCAAGTGGGGTTTATTCCAGGAATGCAAGGATTCTTCAATATACGCAAATCAATCAATGTGATACACCATATTAACAAGTTGAAGGAGAAAAACCATATGATCATCTCAATAGATGCAGAGAAAGCTTTCGACAAAATTCAACACCCATTTATGATAAAAACCCTGCAGAAAGTAGGCATAGAGGGAACTTTCCTCAACATAATAAAGGCCATATATGACAAACCCACAGCCAACATTGTCCTCAATGGTGAAAAACTGAAACCATTTCCACTAAGATCAGGAACAAGACAAGGCTGCCCACTCTCACCACTCTTATTCAACCTAGTTTTGGAAGTTTTAGCCACAGCAATCAGAGAAGAAAAGGAAATAAAAGGAATCCAAATTGGAAAAGAAGAAGTAAAGCTGTCACTGTTTGCAGATGACATGATACTATACATAGAGAATCCTAAAGATGCTACCGAAAAACTACTAGAGCTAATCAATGAATTTGGTAAAGTAGCAGGATACAAAATTAATGCACAGAAATCTCTGGCATTCCTGTACACTAATGATGAAAAATCTGAAAGTGAAATCAAGGAAACACTCCCATTTACCATTGCAACAAAAAGAATAAAATATCTAGGAATAAACCTACCTAAGGAGACAAAAGACCTGTATGCAGAAAATTATAAGACACTGATGAAAGAAATTAAAGATGATATAAATAGATGGAGAGATATACCATGCTCCTGGATTGGAAGAATCAATATTGTGAAAATGACTCTACTACCCAAAGCAATCTACAGATTCAATGCAATCCCTATCAAACTACCACTGGCATTTTTCACAGAAGTAGAACAAAAAATTTCAAAATTTGTTTGGAAAAACAAAAGACCCCGAATAGCCAAAGCAATCTTGAGAACGAAAAACGGAGCTGGAGGAATCAGGCTGCCTGACTTCAGACTATACTACAAAGCTACAGTAATTAAGACAGTGTGGTACTGGCATAAAAACAGAAAGATAGATCAGTGGATCAGGATAGAAAGCCCAGAGATAAACCCACGCACATATGGCCAACTTATCTTTGATAAAGGAGGCAGGAATGTACAGTGGAGAAAGGACAGCCTCTTCAATAAGTGGTGCTGGGAAAACTGGACAGGGACATGTAAAAGTATGAGATTCGATCATTCCCTAACACCATACACAAAAATAAGCTCAAAATGGATTAAAGACCTAAATGTAAGGCCAGAAACTATCAAACTCTTAGAGGAAAACATAGGTAGAACACTCTATGACATAAATCACAGCAAGATCCTTTTGGACCCACCTCCTAGAGAAATGGAACTAAAAACAAAGATAAACAAATGGGACCTAATGAAACTTCAAAGCTTTTGCACAGCAAAGGAAACCATAAACAAGACCAAAAGACAACCCTCAGAATGGGAGAAAATATTTGCAAATGAAGCAACTGACAAAGGATTAATCTCCAAAATTTATAAACAGCTCATGCAGCTCAATAGCAAAAAAACAAACAACCCAATCCAAAAATGGGCAGAAGACTTAAATAGGCATTTCTGCAAAGAAGATATACAGACTGCCAACAAACACATGAAAGAATGCTCAACATCATTAATCATTAGAGAAATGCAAATCAAAACTACAGTGAGATATCATCTCACACCAGTCAGAATGGCCATCATCAAGAAATCTAGAAACAATAAATGCTGGAGAGGGTGTGGAGAAAAGGGAACACTCTTGCACTGCTGGTGGGAATGTGAATTGGTACAGCCACTATGGAGAACAGTATGGAGGTTCCTTAAAAAACTAAAAATAGAACTACCATATGACCCAGCAATCCCACTACTAGGCATATACCCTGAGAAAACCATAATTCAAAAAGAGACATGTACCAAAATGTTCATTGCAGCTCTATTCACAATAGCCCGGAGCTGGAAACAACCTAAGTGTCCATCATCGGATGAATGGATAAAGAAGATGTGGCACATATATACAATGGAATATTACTCAGCCATAAAAAGAAACGAAACTGAGCTATTTGTAATGAGGTGGATAGACCTAGAGTCTGTCATACAGAGTGAAGTAAGTCAGAAAGAGAAAGACAAATACCGTATGCTAACACATATATATGGAATTTAAAAAAAAAAATGTCATGAAGAACCTAGGGGTAAAACGGGAATAAAGACACAGACCTACTTGAGAATGGACTTGAGGATATGGGGAAGGGGAAGGGTAAGCTGTGACAAAGGGAAAGAGAGGCATGGACATGTATACACTACCAAACGTAAGGTAGATAGATAGTGGGAAGCAGCCGCAGAGCACAGGGAGATCAGCTCGGTGCTTTGTGACCGCCTGGAGGGGTGGGATGGGGAGGGTGGGAGGGAGGGAGATGCATGAGGGAGGGGATGTGGGAACAGATGTATATGTATGACTGATTCACTTTGTTATAAAGCAGAAACTAATAAAAAAAAAATTAGAAAAAAAAAAGAAACATAGACTTCTGATCAAAATGCCTTGAGGTCTGAGAATCCTCTTCCTCTACCTATAAGCCCATAACACCTTTCCTCTTAAATTAAAATCAATTTGCTGGAAAGTTTATAAAAGATTTCTGGTTATGGGATGTTTTCCTCCAAGTGAAGAATGGATTTTTTAAGTGTATCTAATCACATAAACCTTTTTTATTTAAATGATCTCTGGCAAATAGAGCAGGGAGAAAGACTCACACGTTGAGTATGTAGTATGTACTGCCTTTTTTTCCCCTCATTTCATGGTAACTTTTGTCCCAAAGCACTTTATAAAACACAGAAAATAAAAGTCCAGCCACTTTCAAAGTAAAGACACTAGCCAAGCACTGCAGAATAACTAGTCTCTTCTATTCTTTTCTTTTTAAATTGAAGTATAGTTGGTTTACAATGTTGGGTTCAGTTATATATATATATATATATATATGTATATACACATTCTTTTTTTATAGTCTTTTCTTATTCACTTATAAGGTTATATATAAAAGCATATTAAATGGCTTTTAATTTTCCTTTTGGAAGAAGAAAACTAAAAACGAACTGCAAGTTTCAAATAGCCTCTCCTCCTTCAATTCCACCCTTCTTCCAGTTCTGCCCCCTTCCGCATCCCGTCCCATTCATGTGCAGTTACACAGGATATTTCTAAGGGCGCTTGCTCGTTCAATATCCTAGGCTGTGTTCACTTCCTAGGCTCACACACATAAACTCAATCCCTCAGTGTATTTTCCCTCATCTCCCACAGATCTATGTGGGATACCCTATAATTTTAAAGTGCCTGGCAAATTACTGTCCATTTAACATCCAGCTACATGATATTTAACTCAAGTTTACTGTAGAGATTGAGAAAATAACACATCTGATTAGAGTAACTACTTAAGGGAATTAAGTTGTGGGTGTCCCTTAACATACGTTTAGCTGGGAGAAAAACAAAACTCAGTATCTAGGTACTCTTAGTAACTACCAGAAGATAAAATTTTCCTTAGATAATTATAATGTGTGCCTTCATTCTGGCAGAAGATCTTATTTTGCTTTGCAATTGTTTATGCAGTTAGCCACCTACTTCTCTCCCACCTCCCAACTCCACACCAAAAGTTGAAAGATCAGTAATGTATGAAGAGGCTTCAGGAGGAAAAAGTGGTGGATCTCCTTGGTGATACTGCAGAGAACTCATGGTTCTCTTATGACCTGTAAAAATGCACATAGACGGTGACTTGCAATGGAAGTAGGGTGAAATGTATGTTTGTATTCCTTCCCCTAAAATTCCTTCTATCAAAATATATTCTCCGGTAAAAATTAGGCAGTTTTCCTTCAGCCTTTTCTCTGCTAGGTCAATGATGCTTGTGCTCACTTAGACTTGCAGACATCCAGGTTCCTGGACTCTGTTTCAGAGGTTCTGGTTCTGTAGCTCTGAGGTAAGGCCCAGGGACATGCAGGTGTCATACCCCCTATCCCAAGGAGATTCTGATGCAGGTGGCTCTTCTCTCGAAAGAACCACACTCTAAGCTCTAGGCCTGTGGTTCTCAGACTTTAGCAGGCATCAGAATCTTAATAAGAACTTATTAAGACCTCGATGACTAGGCTCTACCCTCAGAGTTTCCAGTTCAGTATGTCTTTGTGGGGCCTGAGAGTCTGCATTTCTAACAAGTTCCCAGGTGATGCTGATGCGGCTGGTCTGGGACCACACTTTGTGGACCACTGCTCTAGACTAAATTAATGTGTTTGCTCAACGCAACATGAAAAAGCTATGTGTCCCCAAAGCCTTCAGGGTCCCCTCCAACCAGCCCCTCTCCCACTTACCTTTCTGGTTTCATAGGACCGCCTACTCTGAGGCACCCTCTCATCCAGCCAACCCAGGTCCCTTTGCCATTCCCTAAGGGTTCAGATGCTTACATGTATGGGCTAATGCCTGTGCTTGGAATGTGGAAATCTTCCATGGTTTGCAAGGCCCAGCACACATGATCTATTTGCAAATGCTTCCCCAACCTCTCCAGATCAAAAGAATTACTCTTTTGTCAGCATCCATAGTACCTGAAGTTTGGCATGGTTTTTACCTAGTATTATATATGTCTATCTTATCTGCTAGATTTTTAGCTCCCCAAGACTAGCTTTCAGACAATTTTATTTTCTTCCTGAAGCAGATAGCATACCAGCTAAATCAAAACTCAATTGACCCATCGTCTTCAACACAGTGATTCTCAAACAAAGTACAGTTCACGGACCTCTGGGGAAACCTAACACAATTTCAGAGCTGGGACTAAAAGGTCAAAACTACTTTCATAACAATATTAGGTTAATAATAATAATAGTTATTTGCTTTTTTTACTGTGCTGACATTTACTTTGATGTAAGCCATAGTGAGTAAAATTGCTGACACATTAGTATAAATCAAGACAGGGCCCACATTGTGTTAGCCATCCTTGTATTTTTTTTACAGACACACATTCACGGGGAAAAATCAAGACAGTTTCACCTAGGAATGTCTTTAATGAAGCAGTAAAATTTACTAATTTTATAAAATCACAAACCTTGGGTACAAATCTTTTATACAGTGTGGTGAAATGGGAAGTTCACAGAAACACCTTTCCTCATATCCGAGTGTAAGGGTTATGTGAGAAAAGGACTCAGGTAATTGACCTGGAAGTTAGCCTAGCTACTATTTTTTTCTTTTCTTCTTCTTCTTCTTTTTTTTTTTTTTTTTCCAGAGCACCAGTTTTACTTGTAAGAAAGAATGAACGACAAAGTGTGGCTATTCAGACTCAGGTATTTGACAGACATCTCAGAAATGAACGAAGTATGTCTGTCACATCAAGGAAAACTGATAATCGTTTGTTGCCAATGATAAAATTTGAGCGCTCCAGAGAAAATTAGAAATTTAGAAAAATCATCACTGTGAGGCTGACAACACCCCAATACTTGAAGACTCTATGGTATTAACAAATGTAATTTCTGGATATGTATTATGAAGTGTGTCACCATTTGGAAGACCTTGATCACCCAAGTGAACCAATTTTTTTGAAATGACCAATGCATGATATTATAGAACCATGCAGAAACACTTACGAGAAATACAATGTACAACAGTAGATTTTAATGCAACAGACTCCCAGGAGTTCAGTCACTGATTCACACTGGTTTTAGATTCCACATTGCAGCTAAATTTGAAGGAACTACTAACTGTTTCAAAGAAGAATGTCCATAATTATCTGAATAGGCTATTAAACTATTAAAAATATTAAAATACCCTTTCAACTATATATTCATGTGAGGTTAGCTTTAATTCACAGACTTCAATCAAAATCACACATCACAGCAGATTGAATGCAGAGACAGATATGAAAATACAGCTGTTTTCTATTAAGCCTACTTTAAAAGAAACTTAGAAAAAAGTAAAAGAATACCACTTCTCACACAATGGCTTTGTTTTGGAAAATAAAAGTTTTTAATAAAAGCATATTATGTATGTTAATGTGTGATATATTTTATTGTTATTTTAGATAGATTGATACATAAACATTTTTGTATTTTTTCAGTTTTAATTTCTAGTATGGTAAACAACTTCATACATAAATGCCGTTTGGAGTTCTCAATGATTTTATGAGAATGAGAAGGTCCTAAGACTTAAACACTTGAAAACTGCCACTCTAACCTCTCCATATACCCAAAATTTCAAAAACACACACTGGCTTTCTCAAGAGTATCTGAAAAGGTGGCCCTCAACAAAATCCTGACAGCAGTGGAGTGGCTTTTGCCTGTGTTGTTGTTTTGAGTGATATTTGAAGAGGGCCGGCATCCTTAGTTCATTTCCAGTTCATTCCTCGTGTAGTCTTTCACTGAGTTGGGCATCCTATACGTTTCATCTGTTGAAAACTGCAATATTTAAGCTGTTGTTTTTCCATTACCAAAGGAGTTGGCACTGCATGCCTTTGTCACACTGAGGAAAGAAAGGTGATCTTTTCTAATAAACACTATCAGTCTCCAGCTAACTTGTGAGGCAGAGAGAGTTTTCTGGAGACCCTGATATTGCTATATAGAAAGGTAGATACTTCCTTTGCATAGGTGCGAAGCCTTTGCCCCAAAGTCAGAGATAAACGTGCCGGACACAGATGCGGTATTTCCCAAGCCATTAGGGAGAGTGGATGGGATCTTTCTTAAAAGTCTCTAAAATATTTCCCTGGACCTACTCTTAACTTACATACATTGGTTCATGTACCCAAGAAGACATGATGAGAGGAAGGGGAAAAAGGGAAGGTGAAAAGAAAGAAAAAAGCAGGGAGGGGTGGAGGAAGGCATCAGTGAGTAGTCACTATGTTTCAGTCACTGTGTTGTATGCGCTCTCACAAAAGAGCAAGTTACGGTGGGTGCGAAAATGTTAGGTTATTTCCGCAAACCACATATGAATGAGGGACAGTGCCGACTTATTTCTCGCCACAGCACCTGTTCTTTTCACAATGCTGTGTTGCCTCTCCTCAAAATTCTTACCAAATTTTAATTAATGGTGATAAAATAAAACAACACAACTTCTGCAAGTTAATGCACTCTTTAAATACTTTTACCCTCTCGGGTACAGATCTATGTACCATCTAAAAAGAGCCTATACCCTATGTATAACAAAGATAGAATGGTCTAGCTAATATTAAGTCAAATTAAGGTAACATTAAGGCTAGGGTTATCATAAAATCACTGATGTTCAATATTTTTTAGTAATTTTATTAAGTGTTGGTAACATCTATTGAAAGCAAGTTAATGAGTGAATTTTTGTCTCTTCTAGGGAAGACTTCACACTAAGACTCTGAGAGCAAGTTTTTTTTTTTTTTTTTTTTTTTGTGGTTCGCGGGCCTCTCACTGTTGTGGCCTCTCCCGTTGTTGAGCACAGGCTCTGGACACGCAGGCTCAGCGGCCATGGCTCACGGGCCCAGCCGCTCCGCAGCATGTGGGATCCTCCCGGACCGGGGCACGAACCCGTGTCCCCTTCATCAGCAGGCAGACTCTCAACCACTGCGCCACCAGGGAAGCCCGAGAGCAAGCTTTTTGAAGGGCTTGCTGGTTGCCAGGGAAGGAAGATGGAGTTTTACAAACATGACTCTGAGATAGTTCTTATTATTCTCATTTACCAGGTGAGGAAATGATAGCTCAGAGAGGTAAGTAATTTGCTCAGTCAAATAGCTCGTGACTGGCCAAGCTGGATGGCAAGTCAAAATATTTTTACTTCCTAGCCCACACAGTTTACCTTATGTATACTATTAGCCAGTGTCATAATTAGGTATATAATGTTGACGTTATCTTAAATCTGGACTTTTAGATACAGTAACTAGAGACCACATAATTTTATCTTCAGAAGTCAGTATATGTTACTACAATTATTATTATTATACCATTATCCTTATTATTCTAAATTAAGAATAAATTACTCTCAAGTCATTTGCAACTAAAGCATATCAGGAATCACACAGAACTCTCCCATCTGCTATAAGATTGAATTGGAGTGTATTCTCTAATAATAACAATAAAAACAATAGTAGCCAAATATTCATGTAAATATTTTACCCATTTATACCCATTGTCTAGATGTGACTGAGGCACAGAGAGGTTAAGTAACTTGCCTAAGATCCCAAAGCTCATTAACGGGCCTGTGATTCCAACCAAGGCCACCTGGCTTCTGAGCCTGTGTATTTAAACAATGAGATCTGTCTATTAATGCAAGCAAAGCACACACAGATTTAAGTTTAAAAATAGAGGAAGACACAAGATTACTGGCATGAATTCATCAAAACTATCAATGTCATGGAAGGCGGGGTGATGATCCTAGAATAAAAATTAAAGAGACAGGACCATCAAATGCAAAACATCAATGACTCCTGGTCTGGGGAAAATATACATGCACAGCTATACAGGACATTTGGAGACAATTTTAGAAATTCGGGCATGGACACTGTATTAGATAATATTGTTTTCTCAATGCTAAATTTCTTACTTGTCATTATACCATTACGGTTATATAAGAGAATGTCTGTGTTCTGAGATGTTGTCTGCTAAAATATTTAGGGATGTAGTCTTGTGCTACCTGCAACTTCCTAGCAAATGTTCTGGGGCCGGGGGTGTGGGGGGAATATATATATGTATATACACACACATACAGTGAGAGATAGAACAGTGATATATATACATGTATATAGATATGTGTATACATATGCTTTATGTCTCAATCAGTGTGTGTGTATACATATATGCATATATATGCATATGTGTGTGTGTATATATATATATATACACAAAGAAAGTGGAGGAGAAATGTGCATATGCTTATATACATACACAAGCATTTATATACTTACACACACAGAATGAGAGATAAAGCAAATATGGCAAATGTCAAATAATTGTGTGTGCATGTGTGTGTGAAGATTTCTTTCCTTCTCTACAATCTAGGAAGCACTCCCCTTTTAGCTATTTACCTCTCAAGCTTTCCCTGGCCCTCATTTCCCTCACACGCCAACTTGTATATAAATTCTTGCAAAATAACTCTCATTTTAAACCCCAAACAGATTAATTCCTTCCTCGAGATTCTAAACTCCCTCTTTTCCTGATCCCCTGCCTCCACGGTTCATTTTCTCACAGCTTACCTCTCATAAAAACTGCATTTTTTTCCATGCCTCATTCTGGATGAGTCATACCTTTCGGATACAGAAAGGATTTGCCTAATTTTGCCGAACCTTACTCACTCACCCTATTTACTGGGGTGAGTGGTAAGGTGGGACCATAGGTCCCTGGGATTCACTGCAAGGGGTGGGCTGCAGTTCTTCTGGGATTTCTAACATTCTTCTGGAGCTTTGGTGGATCCTGAGGAGACATTTAACGAACATCCTCCTTTTTCAATATCACTGTATGTGTGTATTGGTCTCTCATCTTCTATTGGCTTTTTGCTAACAGGAAGAATTTGATATATTGTGGCTTTGTTCTGGAAACTGTCTTCTGCCTCAAAGCACTTTCCTAAAATCTCTAATGAGAAGCTTTTGTAAAAATGAAGGGTAATTATAGTTATCATGTTGGGCACTTTTGCAGAATCTTCTATGCACATCTTGAAGAAAATTAATGCAGATTTTATCTGTGTGTGATGAAAAGTAAAAGTATGTCTTTTATGAGCCCTAACAGTGATTTTTCAAAACATAGTCACTTTGTTTCTCCAACCAGTCAGCAATAAAGAAAAAACCCACATCTCCTATTATCTCCAGATCTTACATTTGTCCTTTGTTGATGAACGTGGGGAATTCTAATCTTACCTTTGATCCGTTGGTCTCCTATTTTCTCAAATCATTCAACATTCATTTCTTGGAGGTGTTCTAAAAGGAATGAGGTAGAGGATGGAGGTAAGACCAAAGACAAGCTATAGCAAATGAACTGACTTTTCAAAATGTGTGGAGAGGGTGTTGGAAATGGGCTAGACCAGGGGTCGCAATCACAAATGCACACAACAGTCAGGAGACAACAGAAATGAGTGAAGCGAGTCTAGGTATAAAAAACTTCTCTTCCATTTAACAACTGTAATCTTTCCACGTGTTCCCCTAGAAACATGGGCCTCTATCAGTTTAACTTTTGTTTTCTCACTTTTAATAACTACCTGGCACTGAAAAAAATATATTTCTAGCCGAAAAAATAAATACAAGTGAAATAATACATAGCAACTGACATGCGGCTTCAGGGTCAGTAAGAGGGAGGGAGGAGATTGGGTGAACCAGGGACTGTAGGCTCCACGGAAGAGGGAGCCCACGCTCAGCGACAGTGGACTAGTGACAGGTGGGGATGTGTGTCCCATGGGACAGACAGTGCTTTTCCAGAAATGCTGCACATATGGATATTATGGTAAAGTCTCATGATTTGGGGGAAAGAAAGTCTATGAGCTGCATTCAATTTCAAGGCTAAGGCTGCTATTTCTGGCCTCTGTTTTACATATGAATGGACACTGTATCAGACTTTGAAACCTGAACTATGTGATTGGCTAAAATTGCAATGGCAGTATTAGAGATTCAACATTATGAAACGTATTATTTCCTGGAAGATTTGTGTGGTTGATAAAGATGGTTGTAGTCTCTTTTTAAGAGAGGTGTTCATGAGAAGAGTAAACATCAGTACAATTTTCAGAGCAGCCCCACTTCTCAGTAAGAGCGTAAGATCTCATGATGATCCAGGTCCTGTGGGCTTTTTAACTCAGGAAGAAAATAAGCCAATTGACTCAAGCAAAGGAGCAATTTCCACTTGTCCTGATAGCGTCAACCAACTTATACTGGTTGAAATGCTGCCTGACAGAAGGCAGGTGGTCCAACTACAGAAAAACAAATCACTTTATCCCAAGTGCAGTTTAGGAGGGTGCCGTGTATCTCCGTGAATGGTGCTAAGGTCTGCATTATCATAGAAACAGTGAGTGATGCTGTTTGCCTTTCAGCCCGAGTGGAGCGTGATGTGTTTTCCTTGGCAGCCACAGCCTGCCCACACAAGGAGCCCTGGCACATAGGATTTCTGTGAATTGCCTGACCTGCCCTTGCATTATTAGTCAACAGGTGGCAGGAGACAAGGGTGAAGGGGACAATGGTGAAGTCACTCTGATGTTTGCCCAGCTGATCTCTTTCTCCAGGGATAAATCCTGAGATATAAATTAGCCTCTACTCACCCTGCTCCTCCCATAGGGAGCAAGAGTTGGTTTCATGATTTCAGCCAACAAAGGAACCCCACAGGTGTGGGGGAGGGGCTGAGATGGGCAGAAGCCGCTGGCCATGGTTTCTTTGGCAGGAACTGGTGAAGCTCCAGCCTGCCAAGTGTCCCAGCTGTGGCTCAGCCCCGCCAGTGGCTTTTCTCACCCCACAAGGAAGCATCTTGTTCCATGCACCATATGTTGGATGGAGATCTACCTTCCCCTTAAAATTAAGAAGAAAAAGAAAGAACAGCAGATAACAGGATAATTGCCTAGCTTTTCCCTCTTCTCTCACTTTCTAGCTAAGTGGCTGGTGAGGCTGATGATTTATTCAGAGTGTGAGTGACAAGATTTCAGGGCCTCTGAAACCATTTCCACTCCCCTTCCTGACTCTGCTCCCACCGCCCCAAAGACAAGCCTTGGGACGGGGGAGGCATGACTCCGTCTGGATGGATGGCTATAGTATAAATAAGCTGGGACTGAGAGCTCATGTATGTGGCAAAGTGGATCTGTGCTCCCAGGCTGAAAAAAGCCAGCTGAGAAGGAAAAAGGGCAGCAGGCCAGCAGTTAAGCAACACAAATACATACAATTGTTCTCCCTCTCCTCCTTTCTCCTCTCCTCCTCTTCCCTCTCTTACCCTCCCTTCCCCTTCCCCCTTCTCTCTCTCTCTCTCTCTCTCTCTCTCTCTCTCTCTCTCTCTCTCCCTGTCACTCTCCCTGTATTTCTCTGTCCCCATCTCCCTTCCCCTCTTCTTTATCTCCACCTCTCTCTCTCTCTCCTTTCCTGACTCATGAACATTGCAGATTAATGTGTTTATAATGTCTGGAGTATGTTTTCACTCCCCAAATGGTCCCATCTTGACCACCCTGGTCCCTGCAAACTGGTGGTCCTTTTTAATTTTTTCTTAAGCTGGGCCCTGCCCAAAGCCACACCCTGCCCTGAGATGCGATTAAATGGAGGACCATGTGCCTATGGTCCTGGCTGGGAATGTATTTCAACAAACTCCCAAATATTTCTTTGTGACTTGAGGTTAAAGGAAGGCAGCAGAGAGCAAAGCACTGGTGCGCCTGCCCAGCCCTCTCTCCCCAGTGCCAGCAGCTCTCTCTCTGGCTCTGGCAAAGAACTTCAGGTTATGGAGGAAATCTGCATAACACCTTCTAGATGACAATCACTGGAAGCATTGTTCTCTTAGAACCATGGCCATGAAACCCTGAAGATGCCCTACATTTATTCCTTTCCATGTAGGAAGTACAAGAGAAGAGAGGAAAAGACAAGCAAGAAGAGAGTCAGGCTCAGAGAATGTTCTTGCTTCCAAGCTGAAGAAAAAGAAGGAATTAAATGATAAGCAAGACAATGCTTAAGAAAATCTCTTTTTAACAAGACTTCCTAGTGTCAATATTGTTTTTAATGACTGTGTGGAAGGAAGCTAGCAGGCCAGGCATGCCTAGGGAGACCGTTCCACGCTGAGATGCAGATGGCAAAGCCAGCTAATCCTGCTGCACAGAGGGCACATACTCTGGCAGGTGGGTGCCATTCCCAAACCCATTTGGTAGCCCAGCCAGCCTCTCAGCCTCCCAAAGAACCCCATATCCTCACATTTTGCAACTTGGCTTTTCAGATGTTTACAAAGGATCTGCTTTCCTTTGGCTCAGAGGGAGACCTGGCTGGAAGCCTCTGTCCCATAAACTAAGTTACCAACATCTACTAGTTACTAGACTCACAGAGGTGCTATGAGGTCACGGTACTGCTTTGCCTGGGTTCCGTTTTGTGACCTCAGGCAAGTCTTTACTTCTCTGGCCTCTAATCTCCTAGTCTCTAAAATGAGAAAATCGATCAGGGATTGTCAAATATCACAACCCAAAGTGAAAAGTACATTTTCTTTCAAGACCCAGTATACATTTAATTTATATATTTTAATTTAATAATTATAGTATGTATATCACATAATCGAAGTGAAATCTTTTGTAAAACAGTATTTACTTTTACTATTTCTTTTCTCTCTCTCTTTATTGCTGGTCATGACTCATATTAATTTTATGACCTGCTAAATTGGTCACAATGCACAACTTAAAATCTCTGATCTAGGTCATTCATTCTTCAGCAAATAGTTATACACACCAACTTGTGCCAGGATGCCAGGTACTGTTTTAAATTCAGTAGAGAATTAAACAGACAAAAATACTTATCCTCTTAGAGCTTACATTCTGGAAGGGGTGTGAGTATGTGTGTATGTGTGTGTGTGTGTGTATGTGCATGTGTGTGTATATGATATGTGATCTATATGATATATCTCATAAATCATATGGTATGTCAGATGGCACAACAGTTATTCTTGGTGCCCCATTCATATCCCTGGATATCATATTACATCACCACTTAGGTGTGCTCCCTCCTATTCCAAGGGCCAACATATGCATCTCTTTGCTTTGAAACTTTTTCCAAAGTCACAGAAGGCTTATCTGCCCACTTTGAGTAGAAGCAGAAAATTAGCACTCCACTCCCAAGAAGCCCGCAACCAACAACTGGTGGAAGTTTTTATAAAAATAGTCCAGCTTCTTCTCCAGTTGGGTGGGGTAACTATGAAACATCTCCCCCAAAAAACTACATATACTTGAATGCTTGGCACAAGAATTCTGGGGTAAGTCAAACTATGAAAGAACGATAAATGCTATGGTAAAAAACAAATAGGAAAATAAGATAAGGAGGGCCATGAGAGGCCATTTTAAATGAGGATATCGAGGAAGGCCTCCCTGAGAGGAAACAAATGGTACTTGAGGAAAAGCTTGAAGAAGGTAGGAGAGAAAGATGTGGCTATGGGAGAGGGGGAATGTTCCAGGCAAAGGGAATTGCAAGTATAAAGGCCCAGAAGCAAGAGGAATTAGACATGCAATGGACTGAGTGTTTGTATCCCCCCCAAATTTGTATGTTGAAGTCCTAACCCCCAGTGTGATGGTATTTGGAGGTGGAGCCTTTGGGGGGTAATTAAGTTTAAATGAGGTCATGAGAGTTAAGCCCCATGGTGGAATTAGTGCCCTTATAAGGAGATACAGGGAACCAGAGCTCTCTCTGCCGTGTGGAGATACAGCAAGAGGATAGCCATCTATGAACAAGGGGGAGAGCTCTCGTTAGAACTCCACCATTCTGGCACCTTGATCTCGGACTTCCAGCCTCCAAAACCAGGAGAAATACAGGTTTGTTGTTTAAGCCACCAAGTCTATGGTATTCTGTTATAGCTGCCCACACTGATTAAGACTACCAGTGCATAAGCAGGAAAAGACAGGAAATTATTGATTATATCAAAATTCTCCATTATTTTGAATTAAAGTCCAGAGCACTTTCTAAGAAACCTCAAAGAAATACCTCTTTCAGATGACAATCCTTTATATGACTGAAGAAAATTAACTTATTTGCCTTCTTTCTCCTCAGCCAAACATCATCAGGTCTATAGGACATTCCACATACAATGCAACCTCTAGCACTTGGACATAACTTCGATGATTGTCTTATCCACAATCATACTAACCATAAAGTTTACTGCATGCCCAATGCTATTCTAAGTGCTTTTACTTCAGTTATCTCTTTTAATATTCAAACAGTCCTGTGAGATAGGTCCAATTATGATTCCCATTTTATAGATGAGGACAACAGAAAACATAAAAATTAAGTAATCTGTCCAAGATACATAACCAGTATGTAGTAGAGCCAGACAGGCAAACTAGCAAGTCTGACTCTGGAGATCATAATTCATTACACTCTGCTCTACCATGTCTCCCCTAACAAACCCATGGTCATTTAGTGGGAGTTCAGACTAAGACTCAGACCTTCTGGCTCCCAGTCCAGTGCTCTTTTCCACCATGTCACATTATCCCAAGTGTGGGCAGAATGCCCATAGAAGGTAGGGGGATCTTGAAAAAGGAGACCTAGAGTATAAAATTCCCAAATCCAAATCCCCAGGACAACTGGCTATCAATAGAGCTTTTACTTATGTTGCCAAAGTAGAAAGTAACCTTTCCTATTTCTAAATTTAGTCAGGGAAATGAACTCTGGCAAAGACAGAAAGGCAGCCTTGCTCTAGAAGAGACTCTAAGACTAGCCCTAGTTCCCACACTTTAGGCATCAGAGAAGACAAAGCTCAAGGAAGTCTTCACTCTGAACCAGGAAGGAAGCAATAGCCTCTAGCCACAGGTTCTTGTCACCTGAGGCTGTTCAGATGGTGAAAACTCAGTGGTGAAAGCTTCTTTGTATAAGTATTTTCCTTCTTCCCCTGGGAGTTGAGAGGTGGCATACGGAGAAAGGGATGGCTTCAGCTTATAAAGCTGAATCTGAAAGATTTCATCAAGAAAGTGAACTTTCAGGACAGCTCATGAGGCAAAAATCTCAGAAAGGAACAAAGGAGACAGGGATGACAATTATCAATAGCATTCCATGGCAGCAGGCAGGGTGATCCATTTGAAATAAAAATCCCCTCCTGTCACACTGCTTAACACTCCAATGGCCTCCCTCTTCCTTCCCAGGAGGAGCCAGAAAGGTGTTTCATAGTCCTTATTCAAGATTCTGCTCAAGTTATATTATCAAAGAGGCCAATTTTGACCCTCTGACTTAATCCAAACCCCCTCTTTGCTTTGTTTTAGTTCTTTGCATATATCTCCACATGACATACAATTCATTTCTTTGTTTTTAATCTCCCCTCCTCCAAACCCCAGATTATACTACCATGGAAGAGATCTCAGACTGAGTCTAATTAATTTTTACGGCTGTAATCCAGCACCTAAAACTGTGCCTGGTATTTGTTAACAGATGAAAGAATTAAAAAAAAAAGAAAGAATGAAAACTGAAGGCAAGGATGTCCACTCTCACCACTTCTATTCAACATAGTACTGGAAGTCCTA
This sequence comes from Hyperoodon ampullatus, assembly GCF_949752795.1. Taxonomy (NCBI): domain Eukaryota; kingdom Metazoa; phylum Chordata; class Mammalia; order Artiodactyla; family Ziphiidae; genus Hyperoodon; species Hyperoodon ampullatus. Next base: position 147,049,591 of record NC_136917.1, read on the forward strand.
ACCAGAGCAATTAGGCAAGAAAAAGAAATAAAAGGCATCTAAATCAGAGAGAAAGAAGTAAAGGTATGTTTGCAGATGACATAATCTTGTATATAGAAAATTCTAAACATTCCACAAAACAACTGTTAGAACAAATAAACAAATTCAGTAAAGTTGCAGGATAAAAATACAAAAATAGTTGCATTTATATATGCTAACAATGGACTATACAAAAAGGAAATTAAGATAACAATCCTATTTACAGTAGCATCAAAAGGATAAAATATTCAGAAATAAACTTAACTAAGGAGATGAAAGACTCGCCCACTGGAAACTATAAAACAGTGCTGAAAGAAGTTAAAGCAGATACAAATAAATGGAAAGATATCCCATGTTTGTGGATAGGAAAACTCACTACTATTAAAATGTCCATACTACTCAAAGCACTATATAGATTTAATGCTATCTCTATCATAAGCCCAATGGCATTTTATACAGATTACAAAAACAGTTACACAAATCATATGGAACCACAAAAGACCTTGAATAGCCAATCAATTTTGAGCAAGAAGAACAGAGCTGGAGAGATATTTTTGGATTTTAAACTATATTACAAAGCTACAATAATAAAAATCCGTATGGTATTGGCATCAAAACAGACATATAGACCAACAGAACAGAACTGAGAGACCAGAAATAAATTCATACATTTATGGTCAACTGACCTTTGACAAGGGTGCCAAGAATACACAATGGGGAAAGGAGAGCCTCTCAGCAAATGGTGATGTTAGAACTGGATATCCACATGCAAAAGAATGAAATTGGACCCTTATCTTACACATACACAAAAATCAACTCAAAATGAATTCAAGACTTAAGTGTGAGACCTGAAACTGTAAAATTTCTAGAAGACACAGAAGGAAAAACTTCTTAATGTTGGTCTTGAAATGACTTTTTGGATATGACAGCAAAGGCATAGGCAACAGCAACAAAAATAAACAAGTGGAACTACCTTAAACTTTAAAACTTCTCCACAGCAAAGGGACAATTAACAAATGAAAAGGAAATCTATGGAATGAGAGAAAATATTTGCAAACTATATATCTGATAAGGGGTTAATATCCAAAATATATAAGGAACTCTTATAACTCAAAAGCAAACAACAACAACAAATAATCTGATTAAAAAAATGGCCAGAGGACTTAAATTGTGTTTCTCTAAAGACATACAAATGGCCAACAAGTACAAGAAAAGGTACTCAACATCATTAATTATCAGGGAAATGTGAATCAAAATTACAATAAGGTAATACCTCACACCTGTTGGGGTGGCAATTATCCAAAAAAAAAAAAAAAAGAAAAGTGTTGGCAAATATGTGAAGAAATTGCAATTTTTGAATGCTGTTGCTAGGAATGTAAAATGGTACAGCTGCTATGGAAAATAGTATGGAAGTTCCTCAAAAAATTAAAAATAGAACTAATATACGATCCATCAATTCCTGTTCTGGATATATATCCAAAAAAATTGATAGGAGGATCTCAAAGTGATATCTGCATTCCCATGTGCATTGCAGCATTAGTCACAATAGCCAAGATATGAAAACAATCTAAGTATACATGGATAGATGAATGATAAAGAAAATGTGGTATATGCATTCAATGGAATATTATTCAACCTTAAAAAGGAAATACTGCCATATGCAACAAAATGGATGAACCTGGAGGACATTAGGCTAAATGACAAGTCAGTCACAGAAAGACAAATACTGCATGATTCCACCTGTTAGGCATCTAAAATAGTCATACTCTTAAAAGCAAAGAGTAGAATGGTAGTTGCCAAGGGAAGAGAAATTGGGGAGTCATTATTTGATGGGTATAAATTTTCAATTATGCAAGATGAATAAGTCCTAGAGATCTGCTGTACAACTCTGTGTCTATAATTAGCACTGTATTGTGCACTTAAAAATGTAAAGGGTAGATCTCATGTTGTGTTCTTACTACAATGTAAACAAAAGAAAATAAAAGAATATTCACTACCTATTAGAAACTTAATTGAAAATGTAGTACATTCCTAATTGCATGACCCTTCAACTTTATAATCTGGAACATTGTAACGTCAGCCTGTCCTTAAATCTTCCCCCCAATGCCCACACAGAGAGAGATAAAGATGGAGAAAGCACATAAGTCAAAGTCAACTTCCCCCCGCCCCCGGCAAATTGGGCACTTCAGAAGGAACACTCACTTTACCATCACTTGGGCTTTATGAAATCGAGCACTGGAGCAGCAGATCTGGTTAAAATGCAATGTCAGATTCAGAAGGTGGAGATGGCATCTGAGATCCTGCATTTCTAATCAGCTCTCGGGTAATGCCAATGCAGCTGTTCTAAGGACCACACTTTGAATAGCAAGACTCATACCACAATAGCCTGAAGAACCCCATGTAGCTACTTCAGGGACTAACAACAATTGCCCTTTATTCAGCATGCTTAATTTTCCCTCTTTGGGTTTAGGAGACATGAGTCCTTACTACTCAACAGGCCAGCAATCTTAGCATCTTCCTATTGCAAGTCCACAAGGAGAAAATTATTCCTAGTCTCATGTTTATAAAGGCTGGCTGTACTTAGCCTAGCTGCTTATTCAGTGGTGTGGGTTTCTTTGGAGGGAAGGAAACACTGTCTAATAATAGTAGTGCCTTATATTTACACATGGTTGATAATTTACAAATGCACTCACATATGTAAACTCATATCAGTCTCACGATGATACTTGGAGGTGGAAGAGAAGGGTGTATTATAAACCCATGTGGCAGAAGCAAGCAGAGTGCCTTCAGAGTTGGAGTGATCAGGGAAAGCTTTTAGAAGAAAGTGACATTGAATATGAAAATCAAGAATAGATAGAGTTCAAGTAGGCAAGGAGCAGGGGAAATAACATTCCAAGAAGGGAAGAAGAGATGCAGACATACTGTAAATATGTATTGAGCTAGTACTCTAAAACCCAATGGAATCAGCAGGAGCAAAGATGTTTTAACATTTTTGGTGGGATGTAGGCACCATTAAAGTATTTTAATTCAGGGAGTTGATATAATCAGATTCACCTGGAAGCAACTGAGTTTGATATAGGCAAGACTGTTGAAAGTGAAGCCAGCCAGGGGCTATTGAAAGGGAAGAAGCATGAATTTAACAGTGGCCTTAACAGTGGAAAGGGGAAAAAGACACTTACAGGACTTTGTGCCTAATTGGATGTAGAGTGTGATGGAGGGAATATTAAGAGTTGAAGCCGTCAGAAATACATAAGCTTTTATATCTCAAGGGCCATAAAAATGTGCATGTCGTTTGACCTAAGTATGTCTCACTGGGATTTTAGACTAAGGAAATAAATCCTCCCAGAACAAAATCTCTTTCCACAAATATGTTCACTGAAGCATTTTTTAAAGAGTAAAAATTGGGGAATAACCTAAATGTTCATCATACGGTATGATTAAGTAAATATTGTGCAATAAGATTATAAAGTGACATTATAAGATTAAATTTTAAAATTGAAGGATACATTTTAAAGATTTCTTTAAAGTAAACATATTTCTTGGAGAGGAAGATTTAATGCCTTAATGATAGCTAATTTTCCCAAATAAATATATAAAGGTAATGTAAAATCAAATTTCTTTTTATTTGGACAAATTGATTCTAAAATTTTATGGGAAAATAAATATATCATATTTATCAAGCAAATTTTAAAAGGAAAGACTGATCAATTACTTGCACTAATGTAATGGGTGTTATACTATACTATTTTTACAATATGGTTATCAAAATTGTGCATTATTGGCATGTAAATCATCATGCCAAACAAAACAGAGTATAGTCCAGAATAGATATAAATATACATGAAAATGTAATATATAATATTTGACACTAGAAATAAGTGGAAAATTGTGAATTTTTCAATAAAAGGTAATAAGATAATTGACTATACAGTCAGAAGACAACTAATTTAATTTACTAGTTCATATAACATTTTAAAACCATTCCTAGGCTAAAGATCTTTTTTAAAAAAATTTTAACAGTATTAGAAGCAAAGAAGCAACAGAGAAAACTCAGAGATTTAATAGAATATAATTGACAGATTCAACTGGGTGAAAATTTAAAACTTTTGTGCAGTAAAACAGCCCATAAATAAAATCAAGGGAAACATGACAGATACCGAGAAATGTTAACAATATATTTAACACAGTGTTAATATATACAATAGTACAGAAAAAAATATCTTTTTTTAGAAAAACAAACTTACCTGAAGAAAAATAGGAGTAGGAATGAAAAGCCACAGCATAAGAGAAAACAACTCAAAGGATAATAAGTATATGAATTCACCCTCACTGGAAGTCGGGGGATTGTGAATTAGAACAATACTAAGACAGGATAATTTGCTTATTGAACTAACAAAAACTATATTGATAAAATTCAGTGCTGGCAAGCATGTGAGAAAACATCCTTGTCAGGAGTGTATATTGGTAGACATGTGTATTGATAAATATTTTGGGAAGAATTTAAAGGTACATATGAAAATTTTAAACTTTCCTCCCCAGTACTCTCATTTCTAGGACTTTCTTCTACAACATTTTTTGGAGAGCAATCTGGCAGTGATATAGCAAAATTTTAGTTTTCATTCCCTTTGACCTAATAATGCCATTTCTAAGTATCTATCCTAAGGTACAGGCAAAGATAATCATTACAGTACTTTTTACAATAAAAAATTAAAGTTACCAAAGATCTAACAATGGAGGAATGGCAGAATAAATTACAAAACAGGCAGCCATTAAAAAGAATGGGTTAAAATGTAAAATAGATAGCTAGTGGGAAGCAGCCGCATAGCATAGGGAGATCAGCTCCGTGCTTTGTGACCACCTAGAGGGGTAGGATAGGGAGCGTGGGAGGGAGATGCAAGAGGGAGGGGATATGGGGATATATGTATATGCATAGCTGATCCACTTTGTTATACAGCAGAAACTAACACACTATTGTAAAGCAATTATACTCAAATAAAGATGTTTAAAAATAAATAAATAAAAATAAATTTTAAAAAAGAATGGGTTAAGTCTGTAACTAGTAGCCTAGAATATATAATTGTATGACACAAGACAAGTCACAGAAATTATTCCATTTTTAGTTTAAAAAATAGAAGCATGAGCATATAGAGACATGACTATATACATGTAGGATAAAGGATAGATACACACCAAGAAGTAAATGGTGATCACCTCTGGGGGTGGGATCAGATGAAAGAAGGACAGCATGTGAAACTGTTGGTTGGGAACAACAGTTCAACAACAAAACTGTTCCCATACAGGAAGGAGGAGAAAGAAGAGGGGCCGTGGCAAAAGGCAATAGAGGAGTGATACAGACAGACAGAGGAGAACCAAGGGAAGACAGGGCCTGAGAGCCAAGAAGGAGAATTTCAAGAGGAGGGAGAGAAGGGGTGCCGAGAGGCCTGGGATGGCGCAGCCCAGGGAAAGAGAGCAGCTGATGAGTCCTAGTGGTGGAAGCTGTGGTGCAGGGGGGATGAGAGCAGCCTGTGTCTACCCTGCCTGTGCATCTTTGTAGAAACAGAGAAATCAGAGCCCCACCCTAAACCTCCTGAATTACAAGTCCTGCAAGGACCACCCATATATGGTATGTTTGAAACCCTCCTCAGATGACCAGGTGTGCAGCCAAGGTTAAGAACCACCGAGGGAAAGCACTGAGAGCTTAGTGAGTCAGGGGAGCTGAGTGTAGATCATTCTTCCACTAAGTCTGACAGATGAAGAATGGAGTGAGTTAAATCATAAAGCCGCCGAAAGAGTCATCAGGGTCAAGGAAGGTTCGAGGAAGTTGTTGGCTGCAGAAGAAGCCGATGGGGCAGAAAACGTTAACTCTGAGAGGAAGATAGGGAGAAAAGGAAGGGGGAGAAAAAGAACTTAACGATTCTAGATTTTCTGCTATTTGTCAGGCATTTTACATATGTTATCACCATTATGACTCCTTTTGCTGGTGATTAAGAATTACCATTGTTAGTTTTGAGGCATATATCACTGCATCTGATTTTCTTTTTTTTTTTTTTTTTTTTTTTTTTTTTGTGGTACGCGGGGCTCTCACTGTTGTGGCCTCCCCCGTTGCGGAGCACAGGCTCCAGACGTGCAGGCTCAGCAGCCATGGCTCACAGGCCCAGCTGCTCCGCAGCATGTGGGATCTTCCCGGACCGGGACACGAACCCGCGTCCCTTGCATCGGCAGGCAGACTCTCAACCACTGCGCCACCAGGGAAGCCCACCGCATCTGATTTTCAACGAGGCAAGTGAGGCTTAGGGAAGCCATGTAAATACTAAAGACCCAAACCCATGCCAACAGCTTAGCTCTTTCCTCTGCATCAGCCATGGATTAAGGTCTTGGAGTCAGCGGGCAGGGCTGGGGTCTAGGACTCACCTGGAGAAGTAGCTTAGAAAAACGGAGGAACACACCAGCTGAGACAGTGACAAGATAGAGACATGCAAGAAGGGAACACACGTAAAGGGGCGGGGCATGTTAGTGCTTAGAGAAGGAGGCAGGGGGCAGTTAGGAAAGAAGTTGAGGTTAACCGCGGACTTTCCTTCATTATCTCAGTAAAGCCAGGGCAAGGTGATGAATTCACTGAGAGTTCACGCAGGTGGTTCATGGATGGTGCCTGTGTGCTGCGCACTAGAGCGGAAAGCGAGCCTCGCCCTTCTCTCCCAGTGAGATGTGGATTAGTCACTCAACAACCAATCTGCCAATCTGGAAGCCAGGAGCACGATGAGCACCGATGAGCTGAGCTGCCTGCATGTAACTGGGAACCACAAGAAGGAAGCGCGAGGGTCCTACCTTCCAAGAGCTGACAGTCGAGAGTTACTAGGGCGAGGTTTTTTCACCAACTATTAAAATTGTCTGACTAGAACAACTCCAAAAACCTGACGATCCCTTGCTTTGCAAAGGTCATGTAGAAATATTCTGCCATTGATGATCTCATGTCATCCAGTGGTTTTGAAAGTAAATAGGGGTTGCATACCTTTGTGGCCACCCACGAGCGAAGGGAAGTATGCAAGAAAGAGGCACCTCCCTTCCGCTGAGAGAACCAGATGGGGTCTACAATTTAATTGTCCAAGGTCATGTTACTGAACAGGAAGCATCAGGTGGTCATGCTTGTGCAGGTGCCTCTGGGCTTCCAGTCCAAAAGGATCACCAAAGTGTCCTGGAATAGTCAGTGGCTTCCAGAGACTTGGCAAGTGGCTGCTACCGAATGTCATTTGCCCGTTATTCCAGAGTGGCAATCACTCAAAAGGGAAAAGCCCAGCATTCCAATAAATTTTGTGTTGAAACTTTATAGTCTTTGTTTAAAATATCTCCACGGTGCCCTTCTGGGTTATGAAACAATCAGATGCAATATTACTTAATAGCATCAAACGGACACTAGCAACTTACTAACTGAGGGATAATTATTTGATTCAGACAGCTACTACTTTTGTTTCAGTACTATTTTTTCTTTTGCCAGAGAAAAGGTGGTGGTTCTGCATGGTTTTGCTATTACCAAAAAAATGAAAAGGTCAGACCCACATCAGAAAAGATATTAGAAAAGATAAATTTTATATTTGTGGAAAACAACAAAAGGGTGGATTATTTCAGCACCACCAGTGTTTCTGTGTTATACTCATGTGGAGGAGAATAAACAAACACCACGCGCCCCGGAAGTTTGGGCTTTGGGCTATCAAAAAAGAAAGCAAAACCTGCTCTCTCCCCTTCTCGGGTCCCTGACTGTTTTCTTTTGCCCCTTTCACTCTGACCCCTTCTTCTTCTCAGGGAAGGTGAGATTCAAATCTCTGGAGCCCCCCTCCAATGCTGTCAAGCTGCTGTTCAGTGTTGTTCAGAAATAAGGAAAGAAATTTGACAAGGAGCCACTCCACATCTTGGCTTCCAGGAGAAATACCATCTCTGAGGTCATGCCATTCATGAAGACATTTTTATTATTGTTTTGTCCGTCTATTTTTCTGTTGCAGTCTCAGTGGAAGACGTGTGGTCTTGCTCGTGCAAAACCCATCTGGGGAGAATCCGTTCTTTCTTCCCCACGTCTTTGCTGCAGTTCGGCTTCCCCAGCTCCCTTCCTCACCTGGCAAAGCTGGCTGGCTCTGGACGTTTTGCAGGCTGAAGAAAATCACTGTTTCGCCTCCAGCAAGGAACAGAAATGTTGCAACCCTGACTCCTCCTCTAATGAAGAAAGAGTGAACAAGTGCACTTGTTGGGCTGCTTCTCCCAGAGCCGCCGGGCTGGGGGAAACAAGGCTGAGATCCCGGGACACCCCCCGGTTGGGCTGGGCTTCCCGCCCGCCCGCCCCCTTCCATTTGGGTCTAACTCGCTCCTCTCCCTCTTTCTGGATTTTACCGGCTGTTCCTGAAACAGCTTTACACACGATGGATCTCCACGTCCTTTTACAGGAAGTGCTCACGGACTGAGATGGCAGACTTTGCTCCCCGGCAAAAGTGAGTACCCATCGCGGGCTGAACCGAGAGCGCAGGGGTGACGGGGGCGGCGCGGGCGGCGCCGGGGCCGCGGGTTCGAGGCCGCGTGCGGAGAGGAGAGCGCGGGCTGCTCCGGAAAACGCCAGAAACCCGGCGGAACCGCCCGGCGGCAGCCTGGCGGAGAGCCGGGGCTCTGACAGCAGGGAGGTCCCCTCTCAGAGGAACTAAAAATACTGTATCCGCCCCCCACTCCTGCCTCTTTTACAACTGCACGCATTAGTCTTTATAAAAGGCATCTTCTGAAGCACCCTTAAGAATAAGTTTCGGCGTGACTGTGGGATTCTCAGAAGGTACATTATTTACATCAAATTGAAAAGAAAAAACTAGCGGGGAGGGGGAAGGGGCTCAGACAGGTGATGCGCTGACGGCGGGCTTGAGGATTCTCTCGGCAGCACCAGCACGCGCCACGTCCCGGGTATCCGGCGTGCAAAGTTGAGCGGTACCCGTGCTGACCCGAAAGGCGTGGCTCCCTCCCCACCAAAAAAAGGCGGTGGGAGCAGTGGCAGGTAAGCAGCCTCCTGGCTGTCATCCGGAGCCCAGCCGAAGGGAGGCGGCCCGACCTCAGCAAAGGAATTCCAGCTGGAGAGGCAGCTGCGGGAGCCGCTGGAGGAAAGAGGACCAGAGAGGAGAGGAGAGCGGAGGAGAGGAGGGGAAGTCAGGCAAACTCAGGTAACCGGGGAGCCAGAGCTCTGCCGCAGCGAGGGCCGGAGTTCCAGCTCTCTGAGTGGGAGAAAATCCTTTTAGTGGCCTCTACCTGTGTCCTGGGCAAGCAGCCACGTTGCCCTAATAACAAGCAATTTAGGATTTTCGATGACTGGACTTGAAAATGGTTGCAAAGCATTATTATTAATCTGGAAGGATTCGTTTGTTTTCATTCATCAACTTGGTTGGCAAAGATTTCCCACCCGAGTTTCATGCTTCTTGGTCAGGGGAGTGTTGCTAATCCCACCTCTGCCTCTGGTTGGGCAAACTTAGGCAAGACACTTATGGTCTCCGGGCCTCAGTTTTCCTTGCAACATTTAGGGCAATATATATATATATATATATATATACCACTAACATTGTATGTGTGCATATGTGTATGCAACATTTAATGCAATATATATATATATATATATAGCCCTAAATGTGTACATATGTGTGTATACATACACATCTACTATATATATATGTATATATCACTACTTATATATGAATATATGTAAAATTAGTGGGACAAAAGTGCTGCAGAATAGTGTAAGAAAGAAGCTGATGAAATTTTACATTTCAGTGGTTCTTAAAAATTGGGGATCGTAAGTCCTTTTGAGAATTAGATATGAGTCCTCTCCCTAAGGAGCAGGGGGTGGGGAGGGGGAATAGTCTTATGCAATGTACATAAAGTTTTGAAAGCAATCCCTGGGGGTTTTGGACATCCCCTGAAGACCCTGCTTGAACCCCAAGTGAACATCCCTTGTCTTCCTTTCAAGGGCCTGCATCAACCATCCAGCCAAACCTCTGCAGGCAGCTGGGCTGGCTGTGGGAGTAATCTGGCAGGCTTTCCTGGGGGAAAGCTTTCCCTGGGGGTCTGGAGTCAGCCGTGCTGCTGAAGGAGAGAGCCTTCCTTTCATGAGTGAGCTCCCGGGACGCTGTTTCCCAAGGGCTTCACCAGTCTCTGCCTTGTGGGGAACCCTCCTTACAAACTCTTGTAATGACTTTCCTAAGGTGATAATCCTGAGCCCTGGAGTTTTCACTCCTACAAACAGCACTGGAGAACACCTGCAGAGGGTCACTCTCTCAAAAAAGAGCTCTTCTGGTCCCCTAGCTGGATGTCAGACAGTGAGACCAAGGCTTAGTTTTGAAACGAAGTGCTATTTGCTCCCCGATGCATAGTAGGAATAGTAGTGGTCTTCTTTGGGACCTCTGCACTTTTCCTTTAAGGTACTAGGGATTCATGCCTCGTGGGACCTGGGTCTTCCATTGGCAATGCCAACAAGGTGTAGCAGAGGACACAGGGAGCTTTGGAGCCCAACAAACCGGGCTTCGAATCTTGGCTCTCACAGTTCAGGCAAGTCACTGAACTTCTCTGAGTCTCACTTTTCCTATTGGTGAAATGGGGAGCAATACTGCTTTCTTGCACAGTTGTTAGGAAAATGAAAAATAAAAAATGGAAATGCCTAGTCTACAGTCAATGAGAGACTGTTATTATTGATATTAATGTGAGGTTATAAGTCAGTGGTAAATAGTCTCCTGCTTTTTTAGAGCAGTTTACTCTGTCTCCAATAGGGCTTGTGTCAGCAGAAGAATGAGTAAAATCAGTCCTGGTCTAGTTATTCTAAAAGATGAATGGTGGGCTCAGAATACAATGTTGGGTTTACTGCTTCACCTTTGTCAAGCAGAGTGTTCTGTGCTGCCAGCAAGTGAAATGTGTCCAGACTGGAGTGGATTCTTGACCCTTTCTCTGAGTTCTCTTTTGGCCCATAATCTTGAATACAAAACAGCTAGATCTGTGCCTGTGGCTACAAGCATCTCGGTATGGAAAGTGGAGAAGTCTGATGCTGCATCCATCTCCAGATACGCCACAAACTGTCTCTGTAAAGAGAAATGTCTCCATTTCTCAGCTCGGCACAGATTTAATCAACTCAACTAATACCCTCTGTCTCTCTCCGTGGTTCTGGCCCCTCAGTTGCAAGAATTGAATGACATAGAAATGGGGGAAAGAACTATCAGAATCTTAAAAGGAACTTGTATTCCTTCTAAGTAGCCATTCCAAAGATCGATCAGTATATTCTGGCAAAGCATTCTTGAATGCAAAGATGACAATATTGATACCTACTATTCACTGAGTCTTCAAGATGTACTAAGCACTTTCCTACATTCCTTCAATTAATTCTCGCAGTAACATCGCAGGGTATGGATTATCACTTAAAGCTTTACAGATACGGAAACTGAGGGTTAGAGAAATTTACATGACTTGCCCAGTCTGCATAGCTGGTAAAAGGCAGAATCGGGATACAAGCCCAGGTCTGTCTGACTTTGACACCCACTCTTGTTCCAGTACCCAGGGCTGCCAGACTCCCTGCAGTCAGAAAGTTTCATCATGCTAACTGGGTCCCAACCTGGTTCTTCTTTCAAAGGGCAGGAATAACCAAATCCTTCGGGTGACTTAAGTGGCGTGAACATACACTTTGCATGTGATACACATCAACATGTAGCAATAAAATCACCTGTGGAGAATAATTTTCCTGCCCCTTCCCCAGCCCAGCTGTTAGATTCAAGAAAGACAACACTCACCCCCAGCAGGCGAGGCTGGCTCTCGGCCACTGACTTCCTGAGCAATTCCTTTAGGTCAGAAAGAACTCTGAAAAAAAAAAAAAAAAAAAGAGCTCTGGAATTTTCATTCTCCATTACCTTTAGAATCAGGACACTGTTTACATTTGCCTCCATGTGTTGAGCATTCTTTCATTCATTCATTTATTCCACAAATACTTGCTGAACTCTGAATAAGACAGACAAGGCCCTAGCTCTTGTGAAGCGGCTATGCTAGAGAGATGTATAAGAGACAGGTGAACAAATATATAAATCAGATAATTTCAGAGATTGATAAATGTCATAAAGAGAGTAAAGAGAGGCTGGGGGCTCAGAGAGTAACAGGGCTTGGGGGCAACTTTAAATAGGGCAGCCAGAGAAGGTTTCCATAAGAAGGTCACCCTTAAACTTAAACCTGCAGAGTAAGAGGAAGCCAGCCCCATGAAAGTCTGGGGAAATGCTGCCTTAGCAGAAGAAACCTTGAGGGAGAGTTCTGGAAGTGAATAAATGAAACAGTAGAGCCTCAAATACAATGAAATAGCCCCTTAGAAATCAAGTCGAGTTTTATAAAGGAGAAATCATTGTTTGACTGCCTATTATGCTATTCTAGGCTGTTCTGTGTACTTTCTGCCTAGTTTATTTAATCTTCTCAGCATTCTGGTGAGTTAGTTATTCTGTCTTGATTTAATAGTTGAAGAAAACGAGACTTATAGAGGATAAGCAGCTAGTCCAAGATTATAAAGCTGGTATTTGAATCCCACAGTCTGTTTTGCAGCAAAGCCCCAAACTTTTTGCTAACACAACATGTGGCCTTTGAGATCATCTCTTCTAGGGGACAGTGAAAGAGCTAGCAGAAAGAAAATATCAAAAGTCTATTAGGAAGCTAAATGCTGGCAGTAATTTCTATCTGATGTCCCAGTTTCCAGTTAGCATGTCTAAACCTGCACTGCGTACTACGGTAGCACTAGCCCCATGTGGCGACTGAGCACTTGAAATGTGACTGACTCGTGCAAGTGGAGATGTGCCGTAAAACTCACCCCAGATTTCAAAGACCTAGTACCAAAAAATACATGTCTATCTCATTAGTTTTTATATTGACTGTATGTTAGAATGGTAGTATTTTAGCTGTAGGGGTTTAGTTGAAATATATTATTAAAATTAATTTTCCCTGTTTCCTTTCAATTTGTTTTAATGTGGTTAGTAGAAAATTTGAAATCACGTATGTGACTCGCATTATATTTCCATCAAACAGCACTGCTATAGACTAATCAGTTGACAGAGATAGGATAGGAAATTTTTCCTCCTTCTTCTTAGCATAACTTTTCCTTTATTCTTGGCTCAGCCTCCTTCGCAGGTCTATCCCTTAATTCAGTTTCTCAGTGAAACAGTAGACAAGAGAAAAAGAGGTCCCTCTGTGTCTTCCCTCACCCTCATTATTTTTCTGAGTGGGTGATCATTCAAAGCCCACTACATCATGCCACTGTGGGATTTAATGAAATAGACTCAGTGGTTACTTTCATCACCAGGACCCATTCCCTTACCCAGGCAAATCTCAAGCTTCCAAGCATCCTATGACCAAAGGGTCATTTTGAACCTGGATATACTTTTACCATAAAATCATTTCCCAGGACAATGTTTTTGTCATTCCAAGACTTTGTAAAATCAGCCTGGCAGACAGCCAGGGTTTCATGTCTGTGTGCAAAGATCATTAAATAAATTATCTCATTGTGGTGATAAATGTTTCCCCCTCTCTGTGCTTTCGCTTAAAACAGCTTGAACAAGATGCAGTCCAAGTTTCCAGAAGGGCTGTTCCAAGGACATCACAGAAGGCCATTTTGACTTCTCCTCTTGTCCACTAGCTAAAGTGGCCTTGAATATGTCAATGCAGTGAAGATATGATTGGTTTGATGTATTCCAAAGGGAAGAACATGCAGATTCTGGGGTTGTTAGGGGAAGCCTCTGGCCTGGGATGTCAGAGGCCTGGATTCGACTTTTGTCTACTGGTTTGTATGTTACCCTCACCCTCATTCCCCCAACAATCTTGTAGAAAGGTCAGAGTTGATGAGATAATGCCACATAAGATGCTAATGGAGAAATGTACTATAAAATGGTTGGCCATGGACTGTAGACATTTGCTACAGGGAAGAATTTCCTTTCTGCAGCTTGAACAGGGTATACAGGCAGACCTAGGAGATATTGCTGGTTTGGTTCCAGACCACTGCAATAAAGCAAATATTGCAATAAAATGAGTCACAAATTTTTTAGTTTCTTAGTCCATATAAAATTTATGTCTATTAAGTGTGCAGTAGCATTATGTCTAAAAAGCACTGTACATATTTTAATTAAAAAATACTTTATCACTAAAACACGCTAACCACCATCTGACAACGCAATTTGTAAAAAAAGAAAAAAGAAACCCAAAATATCTGCAAAGTGTAATAAAGCGAAGACCAATAAAATGAGGTATGCCTGTACACGATGCTCTTTGAGATATATGAACGGCATTTGTTTATTTCCACTCGAAATCTAAATCTTGGGGGAAAATAGCAGTAAGAAGCTGACAGGAGCGAATTTTAGTGTATCTACCTCAACAGTAATACGTATTTTTCGGCATCTTCTAAGCCAAGCAGTCTGTGCCAGACTCCATAGGGAAAATTTAAAAATCTTAAAACAAGGTCCTTGCACTGGAGGAGCATGTTATCTCGCTGGGAACATGGGCATAAGCATGAAATACCAGGAGCAATGTAAGATGAAATTTTCTAAGTGTTACCTGGACGCTTAGAAACGGACAGTTAGAGTTCGGAGATTCCAGAGGGCATTGTGCCCCCAAGCCCTAAAGTACATTGAGAAAGACAAGGTAAGAGATGGACATTGAAGGATGTAAGGCTGGGCTGTAGACCAATGGACGTTGGGGGTAGGGGATGGAGGGAGGAAGGCACTCCAAGTAAGGAGATGAGCACACCTGGCCTGGCAATGAAAATGTGCCTGGAGTGTTTAGTGATGTGAAAAAGAACAGTTGGAATCACCAGGGAAGCTTTTAAAAGTTATTGAGGTCCCCAACCCATTCCAGAATTTTCATTTAAGAATGAGGCCTGGGTGCCAGTGTTATTGTTGTTTGTAATTCCCCAGAATATTCTAACGTGAAGCCAGAGTTGAAAGTGACCGAGCAAAAACACAAAGTCTTTGTCTTGTCATCATGGACAGTAAAATTAAAAGGGTATATTTTCAAGGGAATGAAATGGACAATTAAGATATATGGTCTTTATTTGGTAGGAGTTTTATATACACGAATGCAGTCTTTTTAATTCACGGACAATTGTTTGTAGTGATTCTGTCGACTTGGATGTTGTGGCTGAATGGTGTAGCCAGCTGCCCACTCCTGTACTCTGTGTGCTTTAGGGGTGCCCTTTAGTCAACCCTGGCTAAGTGTGAGGCGATTGGTATCTCATAGCTCTTTGTATCCACCAGGCTTTGTGTAATCATTGCAAAGGGCTTCATTATCATGCCCATTAGCGCCCACAGTAGCTATTTTTTAACAGTCTGTAACCTTGCCTCACCTTTCCAACTTTACAAATTGGGAAATGGAGTTTAATTACTTGCCTTGGGCCTTGAGGCTTGCTGGCAACAGAATGAAATTAGGATTCTCAGCCACTGAATTCCCCATATCTTATTTGGCTCTTAAGGCGCGTGTGCCCCGTCTCCTGCTGCTGTTAGAAAACTCTGTACTTAGTCATGTTATTTCTTCAGTGAATGAATGTTACAGATCAGTAGGTAAAGGATGACTAGTCCGCCCCAGCTGGCAACACTGTGATTATGAGTGTCAGCAGCCCGGAGGTAGCTGCAGTGGTCCCAGGAGCCCCATCCCTATCATCTTGGAATTCAAGTGAAAGAGTGGTCAATCTTATCCACTCTTACCTGTGGGAAGTGAAGTCTCTCTAGTCCCAGAGCTTTCAGGCTGCTCTGATTTCTCTTCTCTGAAGCTTCTGTTCACTGAAAGGATAATGGTTTTTGTTACACACCTAAAAAAAGAGAAGAAAGCCCAGCAAGGTTTACAAGCTGCATTTTTAAAGAATTCCATGTTTAACTTCTGGGTTTATTGCCAATGGTGAGGCTGGCAGGTCTTTACGAAGGGTAATGGAACGAAGCTAGAGTCTTAGCATTGCATCCTCTTTAGGACATGAGGATAGGTCCGTTTTGTGCCATTCCAAAATGGTCATTTTCTTTTCTTTTTCTCTGTCTTGAAATCCATTACTGATTTAAAAACAATTTCCAATCTCTTTAGCTATAGCAAAAAGCAAGCCTCTAAAACAGTGGTCCTTGACACTGACTGCACATGAGAATCACCTTAGGAGCTTTAATAAATAAGGCTGCCCAGGCCCCATCCCTAAACCCATTAAATCAAGATTCTGAGTATGGAGCCTGGGTATCATATTTATCTACAGTTCTCCAGGTGATCTTCGCTAAAAGCTGACCTTACTTCTCAGCTAAGGTCCAAATCTTCATGACTTATTTCTGTTTCTTCTTCTGCCTTGTTTTAAGTGTCATGGACCCCAGAGAACCATCCAAACCGTATTTTCATTGGGTAGCAACTTCATCAGTCTACTCTTTGTAAGCAGGATTTCTAGCATAAAATTGAGGTTTCTACCTATATAAACTAACTCCATATTCAGGGTAGCCCTGCATGGCCTCATGACTAAAATTTCTGTATGTGCAGTTTGGAAATCAAGTTGCCAGAAGCTTGATAATTGTGAGATTGGAAGATAAAGGTTAAGCCTCCCTGCCGTCCATGTGTTAGATTTCCCAGTTGCTATGTTGGTATTTAGTCAGCTAACGCTTGCTTTCCTGTCTCAGCCATTTTAAAGCCAAATGACTTCATTCCGGTTCACACCCTTATTAAAAATATAATTACAGCAGTATTCTCTGTTATTGGGTAAACTTTATTAGGTGAATTGGCCAAGAACTAACTAGGTTGTGTAAAACTCTCTTGGTCCCAGGAAATCATTTGTGTTGCAGAGGCCACCAGCATCAGACTGGGCTAAAGGAGTCATGAATCTGGGTTTGGAAAGAGCCAGTTACAAGTCATACTAAATAGAGAAGAACTTAGGTTATGGAAGCTGATTCTAGAATCAATCTGAGAATAATTATCCAGGGTCTGGTTAAGTCTAAGATGCCAACCCTTCTCAGAAGGTTGTATTAATACCAAAAAGTAACCAAGTTCTTGTGCTAGATTTGGGGGGAGGGGGAAGGATGGACCACTCCACTTTTCTGGAGTGCTGAGATTGCAGGATGAGGAGATGAGAAGTTGTTAAGGAGAGTGCAGAGAGAAGGATAGGCAAAGGTCTACTCTTAGCCAAGCATCATGGGCATCGGCAATTGTTATTCGCTCAACTAATATTTGTAGAGGGTCTGCTCTGTGCCAGGGACCGTTACAAGATAAAGTGATGATGTTCTTGCTCATCTGAAGTTTACATTGCAGTGAGAGGAAACAGATATCCATACTAAGAAACAAATAAATAAACTAAAATCACTTAGTGCTATGAAGAAAAACCAAGTGAGGTAAAGGGATCAGACCAATGAGGGCTGCCTTCAATAGCTTTACAAGTGTAGCCCTCTCTGAAGAGGTGGCATTTGACCTAGTGCATCAGCGTTGAAGAGAAAGCCACACAAAGATCGGGAAGAAAGAAGCAGGCAGAGGGAACAGCAAGAGCAAAAGCCCTGAGGTTGGAAAATGTTTGGCGTGTTCGGGAAACGGAAAGGAGACCAGTGTGGCTGGACACTTAGGGAGGAAGGGATGGAGTCAGACAGGAAACCAGCCCTGAGAGCCCGAGGTCATGCGTGGAATTAGGACTAAATGCTTTAAGGAAATCACTGGGAGCTTTTAAGTAGGGGAGTAATGTGTCTTAACACTGCATTGTAGAGGTCTCTCAGGCTCCTGTGTGTAGAGTGCATTGTAGACTGGAAGCAGAGGGAGAGCTTGGGAGGATGGTCAGGAGTCTGGCAAGAGGTGATACTGGGGCAGTTAAGAGGTAGCAGTGGGTTGAAGAAGTGTTGGATTCAGGATGTGGAGGAAGGGCCAGCATGGCTTTCAGATGGATAAGGCCAGTGAAAGGGATATCAGACCTAGTCCTGTCTGAGATCATTGCCCCTGCCCTCTCTCGACTTGGGCCACTGGTTTTGAACCAAAATGGAAAAACATCTACTGTTATTTGAAAACATCGGGGGTTTTGGCCTTAACCTATTTAAGCAGGGGAAAAACCAAATTCCTGTCCAAGGAGAAATTTCTGTTTGTTGTTTTTTTACCTCCTAACCAGAAAAATTTCATCCTGTCTCGTTAAGACTGTTCTGCTGGGTTTTGATGTTTCTGATTACTGTGCTTTTCGTAAGTGCTGGAAATGTCACATTCACTTTGCTAGTTTATCTCTTTTCCGAGTATTTTGACTCTTGGGCTATATTAACTGAGCCCTTCATGCTGTCGGACATTTACACATGGCCTTTTGCAGTTGGTCAGTTTCTCCATATAAACTCTAACTCTAATCATAATAGCAAGCATTTAATGAGCGCTTACTATATATATCAAGGCATTGTTTTAAGAATTTCACATGTTTTAACTCCTTTATTCCTCCTACCCATCCTTTAGTTAGTGTCCTTTTTATTATCATTTTATAAAAGAAGAAACTGAGGCAAAAAAAAGAGTTTAAGTCATTCACCCAAGATCACACAGCTGGTAAGTAGCAAAGCCAGGTTTTGAAAAGAGTCTGGTTGCAGAGCTTGGCTGTGCCACTTTCCATGGATCTCCTTTTCAGTCTTTCCTATATCACTGAAGCTGTGACTTTGGAATTAAACTTGTTTCTCTTGCAAAAACCTAAAGTTACCACTAGGGGGCACTTCAACTGAGCAGGGCTTCCAGGAGTGGGACTGCTGGGGAAATGGCATAATTCAGAGGCTGGATGATCCAGCCCCCTCCAGGAGGGCCTCGCATCTGAACCGCCTGCCATCTGCCGAGGTGGAAGGGTAAATCCCCACCTAGGGAGCTCGCTGGGCAAAGGTGCTGACACCAGAGGACACTTGAGGAAATGCTCCCTCTTCTCCACACCCCCTCTTCTGCCCACTATGCATAGTTCCTGTAGTTGTACCCACCTACCTGTCCCCTCTCAAAGGATGGAAACTACCAAAATTACTCAATAAGCCATGCAGCAAATTCTAGTAGCTCTCCAGGTCATCTGAGGCTGGCCTTCAGAAACTAACCAAAAAGGAGTCATTAATTCAGTTGTTATCACAGTTTTGCTTTAAAAAGATTGAAGAGTCTCCCTAGAGTTGTATTATTAGAAGTTCAGTAAGTCTGGTGAACACAGGAGGTCATGCTGTCTTCTGTACCTTCTACTGAATATCGGCTCCAGAAAAGTCTTCTCTCAAGTGACTTGGTTTTCCAATAATCATCGTGAAAGTAACAGACCTTCCTCTCTTCCTAATGGTGGTAATGACCATGAATTTAACAGAATGGAGGTTTATACAAAGAAGTTCATTAAAGTTTCTTTAACTCCATTAATGAATTCTCCAGCAATGACTATAAAGGCAGTAATTGTGGTGATTCATCTTCTATAAGTTTTAGCTTGCTATGTATTTTAATTAAATAGAAGGCAATTTTTTCTTTTTTGCTCCAGTTGCCATAGGGTAACTTTCTATTGAGATTGATGTGCAATCATGGGAATTGTTGAATTTACCTAATCAGATCATCAATCTGCTCATTCAACTGTTTGACTTTCAATAAAAGTGTTATTTTAAAATGATATACATGACAGATAGTCCCTATGGTTATATTAACTTCCAAATTCAAAACTACAAAGGAGACAAAGAAATATAGTTGCATTTGCATTAAGCTATCATCTTACTGAAGTTAGGAAGATTTCAGTGGAACATCAATTAATTACAGAAAGCTTGAAAGCCATTTCAGGCCTTTGAATATCCTCCAAATAGCCCAGAATCCTGCAAACAGCATAACTCTTTTTTAATTTTATCTTCAAATCTATAAGGTAAATTCCTCCTTTATTGGATGGTTTTGATTAAATACTCAGCAGAAAGTGAGAGTAAATGTGTATCAAATGTAGATACGTCTTAAAACCGTCATTCAAAGATCAGAAAAAATGTCATGGAAGCTATGTGATCATAGGGGTGACGCCATTGCTTCATTTAGAGTTTGACCAGAAGAGTTTTCTTTTTCTTTTAGTAAACTTTTCTGATTTTACTTTTCAAAGGACATCGCTGAAACCATAACATTGTTCATATCTGTGACTTTTAAATGTTTTATTTATTTTTGTACAGGGTTTAAAATTCAAGGTAACAAAGAGTATTCAATGAAAAATAGGCCTTCCCTCTCCTGTCCCATGGATACCCAGTGCCCCCAAAGGCAATCACTCATATTATTATAAAAATATCCTATACCTTTGCAAAAATACACTATGTATATAAATATAGTCTAGGTATCCTTTTCTAGTTATTTCACATGAGATGCTGTGCTCTGGGAAGCCAGAACCTACATTCTATTACTGACCTCCCAGTCCTACCAGCACTGATCCCTTATGGAAACTAGAGCTTCCTATCTCAGCTCAAGTGTATTATTAGAGGATGCACAGCAGTATTTTCAGAGGAGGGTTCACCTGCCAAGCACAGAGGAGAAGATGCAATTACATGAGATGCCCACCTTGGGTATTGGTGGACATGTGTTTTCTGTGGTGAGTTTACAACTAATCCAGATGGAGTCATTAAGTATCAGGATAAGAGTGCTGGGGTCTCAGCCTTCTTGGGCTCAGACTTCTGCAGGGACTTAGGGATGTTGGGGTTCCCTTAGCCCCCAAAGTCTGATGGTATAAGCTCCTCCCAGCATTCCCCGAGCCTCAGTGCTATCTTCTGTGTTGACCTAGGGCACAACTTGTCCATGGTCAGCACTCACTCATGACCATTATACACATGTCTCCTCTAGTGGATCACACAGGGGAGCACGGAAGGCCTAAGAAATGAGTTCACTTCCTTATTTCATCTCTCCTGCACTATCATCTTACTTTGTTCCAGAAAGAATTCCCTTTTGGCTCCACTTACCACACTAAGATGCCCCCATGTAAGCCCCCCAATTTTTGTGTCCCCACTCACACTCTATTGCCTGCTTTCCTCTGTCAAACACCTTCCTCCTCTGAACGGAATGTTCCTAAGAATGTGTTAAAGAACTTGGTTAGCCGTTCAGGCCCCCATAGTTCAAGAAGTGAACACTCCCAGCATTTGCAGTTTAATAGCAATGGTTCAACCTAATATCTGTACTGGTGGGAACCACTAGCAGTTAAGTGGGAGAAACATATTTGGGGCGGGTGAAGATCTCCAATCACATGTGGCAGTAGTTTCCTCTGCGGCTGAGGTGTAATATTACAAGTATGGAAGCCTGTTGTTATCCAGCTGAGTTAAAAGTAAACCCTCGTAAGCCCTCGGTGCCAAAAGTAAGCCCTTACTCTTATTTCTAAACATCAGTGAATTAGGATCTTGTAAGAACCTGGAACTTGCCCTCTGAGTAAGAGTCTCGTGTGTGTCTTGCCAATGAGAACATTCACTAGAATCAGATAGACTCAGCGCAAATCTCAGCTCTACCCTTTCAGAGGCAAGGCTGTGGAGCAAGTTAGTTGCCTCTCTGTGCCTTACTTTCTCATCTGTACAATGAGGACACTAAAACTTACATTCCAGGGTTGCTGGGAAAATAAGACAAGATAAAATAGGTAAAAACACTTGGCACCAAGGAAGCACCCAATTCATGGGAGTGTCACTTTCATCAAAGAATTCATGGCTTACTGGGAGACCAACAAATGTACAGTCAACAAGGCAAAATTCCGAGGGCATGGAGTAAGTGTTGAGTGTGAGCTTAGCATGCAGTAGTAAGCTTGTGAGGTCCTCAGAAATCTTTGTATGGACCACTCAGTTCAACCATTTCCCTTCCTTCTTGCACCAGCAGACCAACATGGCACTTCCGGTTGGCAACCCTTATAAAAGAAGTTACCTTCTCTGGATACAAAAGCAACCATATTCCTTCTTTCTGCTGAATCTGCTTTGAGGCTGTGCCTCAGAGCAGGTATGTGACTCATGGAAAATTTGCTTAACTTCTTTTGAGTGTTAGCCTCCTTATTTGTAAAAATAAGATAATGAAGATAATGCCCTATTCCAGGATTATTTTGAGGATGGACTAAGATAATGGATGACCTATAGTCTATAGTTCGTCCTCAGAACAAGCTCGTTCCTTTCTCCCGTGACCGCACATATGTGGATGGTTTGAACAGTGCGTCACACATGGAGGGAAGGCTCTGGAATGATAACAGCTAGTTTGTTGATTTGGTGCTTTGTACACCCAACCTCAAATGGCACACTTTCAAGGCCATTGTTCTTCCCAAATACTTAACCGGGGAGCTGGATTATGAGCCTTTGGGACCCAGATCTGATAAGTATTCAGGAAAACTTCTCAAAAGAGATGAAGCTCGGCGATCAGCTGAATATACCTTCTCCATTTGCCTTACCTTTGATGCCACAGGCAAATCAGAGCCAGTTGGGCAGTGTGCAATTCTGAGAAATGAGGAGAAGGCAGAAGTACCTGTTCTTCCTCTAGTAAAGCCAAGGAAAATGGAAAAGCTCAGAAATATATCAGCACCACTGGCAAGCATAAGAGGGAAGGGAGTTAATGTGCCACAAAAACTCACATTGCTGGGGAAAGCACTGCTCTCCACTGATGCTAGAGAGCCTGTCAGACTGGCCTCAGACTAGACAAAGCCCTGAATGGCCAGAGACTGGGCTCTGCAAGAACTGGACCCTAGGCACCGAGAATTGAAAACCAACCTCATAAAGCTGGCCTGTTTCCATTTCTGAGCAATGAAATGATACGGGGTTTGTGATTCACTGACCCACTTGGAAGGACAAACAATTAATGAAAGCAAAGTGCCTGGCTGGCTTCTTTTGGCCATGTGGAGGGGGCTTCAGACTTGGATTGCAGTGTGTGTACCAGAAGGAACTGTCAGGTTTAGATGCTTATTATTATTCACTATTTAATTTGGGTTCTTTCTGTTTATTTCTGATTTCTTAAACATAATTGTGATTAGTGATATAATTTCATTTGTGAACAGTGTGTAGTAAGAATCCAGTAGCAAAAATCTGTAAGAGACTAAAATAGGCTTAGGAACTGCAGTAACATGGGCTCCAAATGTCCTATGTTAGGTTGTTAAGGTGAACATCAGTAATGTACACGGGGAATACTTTGAAATCTAAGGCATGATCAAAATGTAATAATTAAAAGTTGTGGATTGCTTTTAAAACAGAAGTTGCTTCTGGCTTAGGGAAATCTTCAACGGGAGCATAAGCAATGCTTATGGATTCTCACCAAAGTAATCAGGAGACTGTGTATGTAAGAACTTGATAAATACATGTTCAAGTGTAAAATAATTTCTCCCCACAATGGTAATTCATGAAGGCCTACTTTACAAAGTGGTCAGTGATTGGGACCTTCTTTTTTTTTTTTCTTTTTCTAATGTGATTTCCTTTTTTTTTTTTGAATTTTTGAATTTTATTTTATTTTTTTATACAGCAGGTTCTTATTAGTCATCAATTTTATACACATCAGTGTACGTGTCAATCCCAATCGCCCAATTCGTCATACCACCACCCCCCGCGGCTTGCCCCCCTTGGTGTCCATACATTTGTTCTCTACATCTATGTCTCAATTCTGCCCTGCAAACTGGTTCGTCTGCACCATTTTTCTAGGTTCCACATATATGCGTTAATATACGATTTTTGTTTTTCTCTTTCTAACTTACTTCACTCTGTATGACAGTCTCTAGATGCATCCACATCCCTACAAATGACCAATTTTGTTCCTTTTTATGGCTGAGTAATATTCTATTGTATATATGTACCACGTCTTCTTTATTCATTTGTCTGTCGATGGGCATTTAGGTTGCTTAGATGACCTGGCTATTGTAGATAGTGCTGCAATAAACATTGGGGTGCATGTGTCTTTTTGAATTATGGTTTTCTCTGGGTACATGCCCAGTAGTTGGATTGCTGGATCATATGGTAATTCTATTTTTAGTTTTTTAAGGAACCTCCATACTGTTCTCCATAGTGGCTGTATCAATTTACATTCCCACCAACAGTGCAAGAGGGTTCCCTTTTTTCCACACCCTCTCCAACATTTGTTGTTTTCAGATTTTCTGATGATGCCCATTCTAACCGGTGTGAGGTGATACCTCATTTTAGTTTTGATTTTCATTTCTCTAATAATTAGTGATGTTGAGCGGCTTTTCATGTGCTTCTTGGTCATCTGTATGTCTTCTTTGGAGAAATATCTATTTAGGTCTTCTGCCCATTTTTGGATTGGGTTGTTTGTTTTTTTAATATTGAGCTGCATGAGCTGTTTATATATTCTGGAGATTAATCCTTTGTCCATTGATTTGTTTGCAAATATTTTCTTCCATTCTGACGGTTGTCTTTTCATCTTGTTTATGGTTTCCTTTGCTGTGCAAAACCTTTGCAGTTTCATTAGGTCCCATTTATTTATTTTTGGTTTTATTTCCATTACTCTAGGAGGTGGATCAAAAAAGATCTTGCTGTGATTTATATCAAAGAGGATTCTTCCTATGTTTTCCTCGAAGAGTTTTATAGTGTCTGGTCTTACATTTAGGTCTCAAATCCATTTTGCACTTATTTTTGTGTATGGTGTTAGGGAGTGTTCTAATTTCATTCTTTTACATGTAGCTGTCCAGTTTCCCCAGCACCACTTATTGAAAAGACTGTCTTTTCTCCATTTTATATCCTTGCCCCCTTTGTCATAGGTTAGTTGACCATAGGTGCATGGGTTTATCTCTGGGCTTTCCATCTTGTTCCATTGATCTAAGTTTCTGCTTTTGGGCCAGTACCACATTGTCTTCATTACTGTAGTTTTGTAGTATAGTCTGAAGTCAGGGAGTCTGATTCCTCCAGCTCCATTTCTTTCCCTCAAGACTGCGTTGGCTATTTTAAGATTTTTTGTTCTTCCGTAAAAAATGCCATTGGTAATTTGATAGGGATTGCATTGAATCTGGAGATTGCTTTGGATAGTAGAGTAATTTTCACAAAATTGATTCTTCCAATCCAAGAACATGGTATATCTCTCCATCTGTTGGTATCATCTTTAGCTTCTTTCATCAGTGTCTTATAGTTTTCTGCATACAGGTCTTTTGTCTCTCTAGGTAGGTTTATTCCTAGGTATTTTATTTTTTTGTTGCAATGGTAAATGAGAGTGTTTCCTTAATTTCTCTTTCAGACTTTTCATCATTAGTATATAGGAATGCAAGAGATTTCTGTGCATTAATTTTGTACCCTGCAACTTTACCAAATTCATTGATTAGCTCTAGTAGTTTTCTGGTGGCATCTTTAGGATTCTCTATGTATGGTATCATATCATCTGCAAACAGTGACAGTTTTACTTCTTCTTTTCCAATTTGGATTCCTTTTATTTCTTTTCCTTCTCTGATTGCTGTGGCTAAAACTTCCAAAACTATGTTGAATAATAGTGGTGAGAGTGGACATCCTTGTCTTGTTCCTGATCTTAGAGGAAATGTTCAGTGTTTCACCATTGAGAATGATGTTTGCTGTGGGTTTCTCATATATGGCCTTTATTATGTTGAGGTAGTTTCCCTCTATGCCCACCTTCTGGAGAGTTTTTATCATAAATGGGTGTTGAATTTTGTCAAAAGCTTTTTCTGCATCTATTGAGATGATCATATGATTTTTATTCTCCAATTCGTTAATATGGTGTATCACATTGATTGATTTGCGTATATTGAAGAATCCTTGCATCTCTGGGATAAATCCCACTTGATCATGGTGTATGATCCTTTTAAAGTGTTGTTGGATTCTGTTTGCTAGTATTTTGTTGAGGATTTTTGCATCTATATTCATCAGTGATATTGGTCTGTAATTTTCTTTTTTGGTAGTATCTTTGCCTAGTTTTGGTATCAGGGTGATGGTGGCCTCGTAGAATGAGTTTGGGAGTTTTCCTTCCTCTACAATTTTTTGGAAGAGTTTGAGAAGGATGGGTGTTAGCTTTTCTCTAAATGTTTGATAGAATTCACCTGTGAAGCCATCTGGTCCTGGACTTTTGTTTGATGGAAGATTTTTAATCACAGTTTCAATTTCATTACTTGTGATTGGTCTGTTCATATTTTCTATTTCTTCCTGGTTCAGTCTTGGAAGGTTATACCTTTCTAAGAATTTGTCCATTTCTTCCAGGTTGTCCATTTTATTGACTACAGTTGCTTGTAGTAGTCTCTTAGGATGCTTTGTATTTCTGTGGTGTCTGTTGCAACTTCTCCTTTTTCATTTCTAATTTTATTGATTTGAGTCCTCTCCCTCTTTTTCTTGATGAGTCTGGCTAATGGTTTATCAATTTTGTTTATCTTCTCAAAGAACCAGCTTTTAATTTTATTGATCTTTGCCATTGTCTTCTTTGTTTCTATTTCATTTATTTCTGCTCTGATCTTTATGATTTCTTTCCTTCTGCTAACTTTGGGTTTTGTTTTTTCTTCTTTCTCTAGTTCCTTAAGGTGTAAGGTTAGATTGTTTATTTGAGATGTTTCTTGTTTCTTGAGGTAGGCTTGTATAGCTATAAACTTCCCTCTTAGAACTGCTTTTGCTGCATCCCATAGGTTTTGGATCGTCTTGTTTTCATTGTCATTTGCTTTAGGTATATTTTCATTTCCTCTTTGATTTCTTCAGTGATCTCTGGGTTATTTAGTAACGTATTGTTTAGCCTCTGTGTGTTTGTGTTTTTTATGTTTTTTTCCCTGTAATTGATTTCTAATCTCATAGCGTTGTGGTCCAAAAAGATGCTTGGTATGATTTCAATTTTCTTAAATTCACTGAGGCTTGATTTGTGACCCAAGATGTGATCTATCCTGGAGAGTGTTCTGTGTGCACTTGAGAAGAACGTGTAATCTGCTGTTTTTGGTTGGAATGTCCTATAAATATCAATTAAATCTATCTGGTCTGTTGTGTCATTTAAAGCTTCTGTTTCTGTATTTATTTTCATTTTGGATGATTAGTGTCCATTAGTGTAAGTGAGGTGTTAAAGTCCCCCACTGTTATTGTGTTACTCTCGATTTGCTGTTTTATAGCTGTTAGCAGTTGCCTTATATATTGATGTGCTCCTGTGTTGGGTGCATATATATTTATAATTGTTATATCTTCTTCTTGGATTGATCCCTTGATCATTATGTAGTGTCCTTCCTTGTCTGTTGTAACATTCTTTATTTTAAAGTCTATTTTATCTGATATGAGTATTGCTACTCCAGCTTTCTTTTGATTTCCATTTGCATGGAGTATTTTTTTTCCATCCCCTCACTTTCAGTCTGTATGTGTCCCTAGGTCTGAAGTGAGTCTCTTGTAGACAGCATATATATGGGTCTTGTTTTTGTATCCATTCAACAAGTCTGTGTCTTTTAGTTGGAACATTTAATCCATTCACGTTTAAGCTAATTAGCAATATGTATGTTCCTATGACCATTTTCTTAATTGTTTTGGGTTTGTTTTTGTAGTTCCTTTTATTCTCTTGTGTTTCCCACTTAGAGAAGTTCCTTTAGCATTTGTTGTAGAGCTGTTTTGGTGGTGCTGAATTCTCTTAGCTTTTTTTTTTTGTCTGCAAAGCTTTTGATTTCTCCATTGAATCTGAATGAGATCCTTGCTGGGTAGAGTAATCTTGGTTGTAGTTTCTTCCCTTTCATCACTTTAAGTATATCATGCCACTCCCTTCTGGTTTGTAGAGTTTCTGCTGAGAAATCAGCTGTTAATCTTACGAGAGTTCCCTTGTATGTTATTTGTTGTTTTTCCCTTGCTGCTTTCAATAATTTTTCTTTGATTTTTGCCAATTTGATTACTATGTGTCTCTGCGTGTTTCTCCTTACATTTATCCTGTATGGGACTCGCTGCACTTCCTGGACTTGGGTGGCTATTTCCTTTCCCATGTTAGGGAAGTTTTCAGTTATAACCTCTTCAAATATTTTCTCTGGTCCTTTCTCTCTCTCCTCCTTCTGGGACCCCTATAATGCAAATGTTGCATTTAATGTTGTCCCAGAGGTCTCTTAGGCAGTCTTCATTTCTTTTCATTCTTTTTTCTTTATTCTGTTCTGCAGCAGTGAATTCCTCCATTCTGTCTTCCAGGTCACTTATCCGTTCTTCTGCCTCAGTTATTCTGCTATTGATTCCTTCTAGTGTAGTTTTCATTTCAGTTATTGTATTGTTCATCTCTGTTTGTTTGTTCTTTAATTCTTCTAGGTCTTTGTTAAACATTTCTTGCATCTTCTCGATCTTTGCCTCCATTCTTTTTCCGAGGCCCTGGATCATCTTCACTATCATTATTCTGAATTGTTTTTCCAGAAGGTTGCCTATCTCCACTTCATTTAGTTGTTTTTCTGGGGTTTTATCTCGTTCCTTCATCTGGTACATAGCCCTCTGCCTTTTCATCTTGTCTGTCTTTCTGTGAATTTGGTTTTTGTTCCACAAGCTGCAGGATTGTAGTTCTTCTTGCTTCTGCTCTCTGCCCTCTGGTGGAAGAGGCTATCTAAGAGGCTTGTGTAAGTTTCCTGATGAGAGGGACTGGTGGTGGGTAGAGCTGACTGGTACCTTCTTACTGATATTCCTTTGGAAGCAGACAATGAATTTCAGATAGGACTTTAGCTCTGATTATCAAAACAGCTAGGGTATTATTCAGTGGCAAAGCGTTAAGCTTCTCTGAGAATCTTTCTTCTGTGTAGGTAGATGGCTGCTATAGAGACTTCCTTTTTTGTGGATGATTTTGCCCAACAAATGGCAAACATTCAATGGGAGTGGGAGAATGACACTGATTATTATTGATGACAGGTTGAAAAATGAAATACTTAATGATTCTCATACTTAAGACTGGATGAGTGAGTCAGAGCCCTGTGCTTGAAGAGCTTAACCATGATACCTCAAAATTTAGATCTTGATCACTAACTGCTGTGGCTCTCTTTTCCTCTGTTTTGACAGAAAATCTGAATTATCTAAGGGGATTCAATGTTTTAGAAAATAGAAAGTATCTTAATAGTGCCAACCCAAAGAAGCAACTCCTTGCCTTCTCATTGATACCAGTTTATCACGTATGAACTAGATTCAACTGTGAACTCCACCTTTAACAGTGGTCTCTGTATTCTGAGCACTACCATCAGAAGAGGCTCCACAAGAGAAAATCCGTCCCAGAATGTGTTTCATTATGCAAAGTGGCAACAAAGCAGCCTGAACCATGGACTCCTTTTCCTAAGTTGTTCTCATATAAGCATTTCAGTGGCAGTAGAACTACTGGGACTACCAAAGTCATGTCCTAATGCATGTATACAAATTGATTTCATAACAGGGAACTTCACTGGGAAAAAAAGAAGTCACTCTTCTGAACACTATGAATTTGGGGTTTTTTTGTGGGTAGAACACTGCTAATGTATTTGGTGTACAGGAAAGCACAGCATTTTAATCTAAAAATCAGAAGCCCTAACATTAGTTCTAGCTAACCTTAGCACATTACTTCATACTTCTGAGCTTTGTTTCCCAACAGTTCCCTGATTCTTTGTACATGAGGAGACCAGAATTGAAAAGCATCAAAAAGCCTGTTTTCTCACCATATTCCTCAAATTCAGGAAGCATCTTTAACTTGGTTACCCAACCTCCAAAGATGTGATGATTAGATGACTGGTAAATATGTGTTTTTTCAGACTCGTCATATAATTGTCAGTAATTTCTGCCCTAGCCAAAATTCTGCACCTTGAAGGAGTGCTATCTAGAGAACTTTTTCATCCTGCTTAATGTGGGCCTCAAATATGAATACTATTAGCATGTTCCTAATATGCCCTAGACTGGAATTAGCGAACTTTTTTCTGTAAAGAGCTAGAGTGTCAATATTGTAGAATTTGCGAGACATACAGTCTCTGTCACAACTCAACTCTGTACTTGTCACACAAAAACAGCCATAGCCAGTGCATGAATGAATGTGTGGCTATGTTCCAACAAATCTTTACTATCAAAAATAGTCAATGGATCAGATTTAGCCCATGGGCTATATTTTGCTGACCCCTGTTCTACAGTCTCTTAATGCCACAGTATCCATCCTGTGGCTCCACATAGATTAAATTTATCCTAATTTCTGTTTAACCTATTCATATTTTAGTCCATGTTATATAATACCTTCTGAATCTGCTGTCATACCACATAGGAATTTATCTAAAAGTTTATTTGACCTATTAATATTTAGACATTATTACTATTACATCATGAATTTGTTGTCATGTATATGTGAATTTTTTTAAATCTTTGTTTACCTTATCAATATTTGTAGTCAACAATAAACAGACCTTCACAAGAGGGAGGAGATATGGGGATATATGTATATGTATAGCTGACTCACTTTATTGATTCAGTTTGTTATAAAGCAGAAACTAACACACCTTTGTAAAGCAATTATACTCCAATAAAGATGTTAAAAAAAAAACAATAAACACACCCTGAGGTAATAAAAAAAAACAAACAATAAACACACCCTGAGGTAATGAGTATCTTAAGTTAACTATCTGTTGGATAATACAGCAAATCTTCTCCCCATTCCTAAACTCTTTCTGATGCAAAGGGATTTTACATAATTACAGTATTGGGAATAAGTCTGTTTATCCTATCCCTTTCTTACTATTAACCATGTCTTGTGGTAGCTTTTATATTTGCAAACTGAATAGTTCTGATCTTCATGATATACTCTTAGATAAATCCCTCTCCCTCCCTCGGTTCCTCAATCATTTTATGCCTCCATCACTGAGTCTCTTTGGGCTTTGTGAGTCGTTGAAGTTTAGTGACTAGACTGGAACACAGTGTTCCAGGTTGGTCACATCGTCTCTTCCTAATGACGCCCAGCCTTACCTTTTGACTGCAGCAAGCAGTAAACAAAGTCAAAAAGTGTGAAAGTAGGGAAGAAATTGAGAAAGCCCAGAGGATTTGGGGACGAGCAAATGGGACTACGTGAAAGGCAAACATTGCCTCTTGCAAAACACTTTGAACTGGTTACTAATGCATTCCATAATTCCTTAAATCTTCGTTGTGACCACAATTAAGCTTTCTGGAGTGTTGAAAAGAGTAAGAACAAAACCAACATTCTGCTTTACCTAGGAATGATCCTGTTGTAATTTAGAGTGAAGAGCTCTGGTGAGAATTTGTCTCTGTTGGATACCAACCATGCAGAGTTTACACAAACCACACTTCTAATGTGGGATGAAAAAATCTGGGATCTAATTTAGCACCATGAAATGAGCTCTGCTGCCCAGACTGGACTACACTACTAATCTGGAAAGTTCTACCTTGGCATTGAATTCTCTCCTCTGCCCCCCTGACCCAGTAGGAAAAGTTAACCTAAATTTAGTGAGATCAGTTAGAGAGGGACTATGTCATCATTGACAGTCCTGTGCAAAAATTCAGGTTAAAATTTATCATAATCAGCATTGGGAGTGATCCTGCAAAATTCACTAAACAAACACTTAGTAAGCCCCTTAGAAATTATGCTAGGCGCTAGGGAAATAATAATAAGCAGAATCATCTCCGCCTGTATGGAGCTTATAATATAGTGAGGAAGCAGATGTCAATCAAATGCATGTGCATTTGTGAGTATGGTAAGGACAGGAAAGGGGAGGCCTTTATTCTCTAAGAGAGCAACCCTGAGAAAGTGGTGATGGACCTAAAATCAGAATGGGTCTTTTGCTGAGTTCCTTTTTCTCAGCAAAAGGCACTGCACCTGCAAAAGCATAGTTGAGAGCATGCCAAACGTGAGGGAATAGAAGAAACCCCATGTGACTGAACCAAGTTGAAACAGGAGGGAAAAAAAAACGAGAATGAGAGAGAGACCAGACCACACAGAATCTCAAGGAGAAATAGGAAGCCTCTGGGGTGTTTGAAGAAAAGGGATAGCATGATCCGATATGTATTGTTTAAAAGAAGTGAGGTGGAGAGAGATAAATTAGGAATTTGGGGTTAACAGGTACACACTACTATATATAAAATAGATAAACAACAAGGACCTACTATATAGCACAGGGAACTATAGTCAATATTTTGTAATAACCTATAGTGGAAGAGAATCTGAAAAAGAATATATGTGTATGTATGTATAACTGAATCACTTTGCTGTACATCTGAAACATAAATCAACTATACTTCAATTAAAAATAATTAAAAATTAAAAAATAAATTTAAAAAAAAATAAGAGATAAATAGAAAGAACCACTCAGACTGCTCTGTGGAGAATATTTTGGGAGGCAAGAGAAAATGCTTGTGGACTTACTCAGAGGTTAAGGCAGTTGTTAAGAAAGATGAGCCACAGTGCTGGCTTGCCTAGTATGATTTTTAAATTAGAGACTGTTAGGTGGCCCAAGACTGTGTACCATAACACAGTTAAGATGTCTTCCTGCAGGAACAGGTGCAAATGACTGTTGTACCACTCAGCTTGATTGACACCCTCCGTGAGTGTTAATACTTTGGGATCTCAGGCATGATGTGATTTTTCTTAGTGTCTACTTGTGATTTCCGTCTCCGAGAATTATTTCCAGCAATAAACCAACTAACTGGTTTACCTCTCAGGTCTGGTCAATTCTGAACCATGGGTCTTAAGTACCTTATTGGTCTTTGAGAGTTTATTTGTTTTTTACTGACTTACCTCTCGACACTCATTTTGCCCCAGGAGAAGAATCTATTTTCGATCAACAGATTCTAAGAAAGTTTGATTTTATTTGGTACCTTAGGAAGATGGAAGAAGGTAATTTTGCATAAGAATATAAAAGCTTGTTGT
This sequence comes from Hyperoodon ampullatus, assembly GCF_949752795.1. Taxonomy (NCBI): domain Eukaryota; kingdom Metazoa; phylum Chordata; class Mammalia; order Artiodactyla; family Ziphiidae; genus Hyperoodon; species Hyperoodon ampullatus. Next base: position 147,082,288 of record NC_136917.1, read on the forward strand.
TCACATATTATAGAGTGGGTGCCTGAAGTTGGTGAAAGGTTAGAAAAAGGGTTTTTATATAGGCTTAAAATTTTTATAACCTTTCTCTGCCATTATAGAATGGAATAAAGAAAATTGTTAGCACCCATAATTCAACCACTCCCCCCAAAAAATCACTGTTTATATATGACTAAAATTTTTCCTTTTTCATTCTTTAAAAATTTAGGAATATGTATGTATATCTTTTTTTAAAATCTCCTTTTGAAACAATATTATATGATAGTCTTATGTCAATAAATTTTTCTGAAAACATGGCTTTTAAGCTTCCATAACATTCCCTCATGTGAATGTACTATTTTTTCCAATTTGATAAGTCTAAAAAATATTAATTTTCATTTCTTTGATTAGCAGGTATAACTAACTTTTCATACATTTACCACCGTCCATATTTCTTATTTTATTACTTATGCTTTCATATTGATTTATCAAGATTTGCATTTGACTCAATCTTTTCTTCATTTTTCTTTAAATTTTTTAATTTTTAAAAATGAACTCTCAATATTTGGAGGATATCAATCTGTTTTCTATAATATTTGTTCTATTTTCCCTGATTTGGTGATTGTCTTTTAATTCTGTTGAAAATATTTTTGACAAACAAATTTGTAAATTTTTGTGGCTCGAAGTCTATCACATGTTTCCTTTGTGATTACTTTTTAGCTGTTCATTCAACAGGTACTTATAGAGTGTTATGTGTTTAGGCACTAAGCAAGATACTAGGGATAAAACAGAAAACAACACGGAGATGACTTTGCCTCCTCAGAGCTTACAGCCTAATGAGGGAGTCAGGCAAACAAAACCCAGGCCATTTTATTGTAAGCTATGCAAGAGGAAGTACAGAGTGTTTGAGACACTTAATCTGGATTTGGGGGGTAGGGAAGGCTTCTGGAAGAAAGCAGCTTCCTAGCTGAGAATGAAGAGACAATGGCAATGCGAACTGGGGCAGAGGAAACAGTATGTGTGAAGGTTCAGTCACCTAAATGCTAAATGCGCTCTATGCCTAGAGCACGGGTGTGTGTGTGTGTGTGTATGCGCCATGGTGTGAGGGGAGCAGCGGTCAACAGTATGAGCAGGAGACCCTTGGGGAGGCTGCCGCCGTGGTCCAGGAGAGAGGTAATGATGATGGGCAGGGAATGTGCTGTATAACTCATGCGTTTTCATTTGACAAGCAGTGCTTCAGCTGTATATATTACGTTCTTATGCACATCATACTGTCTAAAGCAAAATGATTTATTTAGGTTTATTGTTATGTCCATTCTTGGGCCAGCATCACTGGCCCAAGATACAGCATCACTTTATCTACTGGTTTTGAGTTTTATGAAACATTGTACCCTCTGATCACTTTTTACTTTCAAAATCTACTCTTGCCAGTGTGTTCTCTTAGATAAATTCAAAAATGATTTTGAAAAGTTTGAAGGGTATATGCATATATATAACATATATGTGGGTAAATACATATCTGTATATGTGTATGTATGTGTGTGTGTTTACATATACACACACACTCGCACGTGCGCACACACACATAAAATTTCCCATTGGTAATTTGATTGGGAATGTGATAAACTCATCGGTCAGTTGTGGAAGAAATGGCATTCTTTTTAGTATTGAGTCAGCCCATCAGGAAGCATTGAACTTATTTGAATTATCTTTTATATTTCTTGTCAAAACCTTACAAATGTTTTCATATAGGTCCTCACATTTAGGAGGGTTAGGGTTATTCTTATTCATTTTATAATTTTAGTTTTTCATTATGAATGGATCTTTTTTCCATATCTTCTCTCTGATATTACTGAAATATAGGAAAAATACTAATGTGTGTATATTTTCTTTCGATCTATTTAACTCATTGTAATTAATTATGAGTTTTTAGTTGATTATAAGAGTTTGTAATCATGCTGTCTGTAAATAGTGATAATTTTTCTCCTTCTAATAGCTGCATCTAATTTCTATTTGATGTCTTACAATATTGATTATAATTTCTAGTAAATAATAATGATAACAGTGAGCATCTTAATACCAATTTTAAGAAGAATGCCTCTTTGTTTAACATAGTTCAAAGTATATTCTGTGAGAATTAATAAAATAAACTTGGGAAATGCTCCAAATGAAATCCTGTCCCTCAGAGGTTCATAATTGATATTAATGTGTTAAGAGTCTGAGATCTGCAGTAAAGAAACATTCTACTGAGTTTGAGCATTTCTAAAATTCATTTGACCTCAGAAGTATTCTTCTCTCATTTGGAAATTTACATCAGTTATGACAATCAAAATTATATTAATTGGATCTTACTTTTTTCAATATTTTGTGCATCCTTATCTATCTTTTTGCCATGTGGACTATGGTTTGGTTTTGCTATTATTTTTTTCCAATAATTTAGAGGACTGTCATTCTCTTTTTTTATTTCTACAAATGATTGCACTTAAGATTTTTCAAAACGTTTCTACCTATACTTTATGCTTACCAAAATCAAAGATAGGAACATCCACTTTTCTAATCAAGTTCAAAATGAAATGGTGTCATTGAATTACCCCCTCACAGATGAGAAGTTTAATCCATTTTTACTTCCTTCCAACCCTTTTCTCAGTATTTATAAGAATACTTATATTTCTCAGTATTTATAAGAATACATTATTTATAAGAGTAATTTAACATTTTCATTCAAGTTACTGTCAGCATTTTATATTACATGACTTCTCTTTCATGAATTATTTTACCTGCTCAGCAGGTAATCATTTACAGTATATTCCTGGACAGTTCTATGGTTATCTGATTTCTGTGTCCATAGCTATTGTCATTTTACAACACAAGTTACTTACTTTTGACTTCTTATTTTAATTCATCTCTCAGGCAGCTAAAAGATGTCTTCAAGAATTATTGTAAGTAGAGCAAGTAGGTCATATATATATATATTTTTTTAATCCCTTGGTTAACATGAACAAATTCCTGTCAGATTTCAATATAATGATTTGTCTGGGTATAAAATTTTTCTCTCACCATCTTTCTTGCCTTTTGTATTTAGTCATGCGGTAGAAAAATCTGAGCTCATCCATATTTTTGTCTCTTAGTCATCAGTTTTTCTTCCTGAATTTTATGGGTTTTACATTCTAATTCAAATATTCTATCATAATGTATCTAGCTGTGAGCTCTTTTTACTGATTTTGCATAGTACTTTCTGAGTCAGTTCAATTTCCAGAGTCAGATCTTGCATTCGCACTGGGAAGCTTTTTTTAAAAAAATTTTTATAATCTTGAATATTTCTTTGGTTATATTTTCTTTATTCTCTTTTTCTTTTTTTAATTGAGGTATAGTTGAATTACAATGTTGTGTCTTAAAAAAGATACAAATGAACTTATTTACAAAACAGACTCAGACATAGAAAACAAATTTATGGTTACCAAAGGGGAACGGGGGATAGAAATAAATTAGGAGTTTGGGATTAACAGATACACACTAGTAAATGTAAAATAGATAAATAACAATGACTTACTGTATAGCACAGGGAAATATATTCAATATTTTGTAATAACCTATAATGGAAAAGAATATTTTCTTTTATAAAATATACTGTTTGCTGACACATATATATGGAATTTAAGAAAAAAAAATGTCATGAAGAGCATAGGGGTAAGACAGGAATAAAGACACAGACCTACTAGAGAATGGACTTGAGGATATGGGGAGGGGGAAGGGTAAGCTGTGACAAAGTGAAAGAGCGGCATGGACATATATACACTACCAAACGTAAAGTAGATAGCTAGTGGGAAGCAGCCGCATAGCACAGGGAGATCAGCTCGGTGCTTTGTGACCGCCTGGAGGGGTGGGATAGGGAGGGTGGGAGGGAGACGCAAAAGGGAGGGGATATGGGAACATATGTATATGTATAGCTGATTAAATTTGTTATAAAGCAAAAAATAATAAATAAATAAATAAATAAATTTGAATGCTTTTTTAGAGATGTAATTTACATCTGATAAAATACAAAGATTCTAAAGTGTATAGTTTTAGCAGTTTTGCCAAATGCAAATATCTGAGTAACCCACATCTCTATCAAGATACAGAACATTTCCATCATTCCAGAAAATTCCCTCATGTTCTTTCCGAGGCAATCGAACGACCAGAAGTAACCACTGATGTGATTTCCATCACCTTAGATTAGTTTTGCCTGTTCTGCGTATCATATAAATGGAATCTTACAATATTATATATGAGACTTCTTTCACTTTTTTCTAATGTTTTTTGAGATTTTTCCATGTTATTGCTTATATCAGTAATTCATTTCACTCATTGCTGAGTATAATTCTATTATATGAATACACTGCAGTCTGTTTATTGATGTTGCTATTTGTGGATACCTGGGCTATTTCCAGTTTGGAGCTATTAATATTCTTGTAAGGGTTGTTGTGGACATATTTTTCACTTCTTTTGTATAACTAATTACCTGGGGTGGAATTTTGAGTTCAAAGGGTGGGAATAGGTTTAACTGGTAAGAAGCTACCAACAGTTTTCCAAAGTGGTTGTGTAAAACACCCCTACCAGCCATGTGAGTTTCAGCTGTCCTATAGCCCCACTACCATACTGTGTTGTTACTCTCATTTTAGTTGTCCTATTGGGTATGTAGTGGTATCTCATGGTGATAACTCTTCTCTTTTTCATGAGTACAAATTAACACTGATTTGATTCTGTTCCCCATTTTATGTACCTACCATCTCTTGCCGCGTTTATTCCTTTTAAGAAGTACAATGTGTACAGCTTCTATATTTTAGGGAGTGTCTGATTCTGTTTCTTATAGTGTCAGTTTTACCTCTTACTGTCCTCAGTGGACATATTAATACTATTATTAATGCTATTCCTTTTTTGCTTCCCTACAATCCCTCCTTATCTCACCCAGCACCTTTTCTTCTTTCATCCCTTTATCTCGGAATGGCTACCTGTCCTTTTCCACAGTGTCCTTTTTCTACATTCGTTGAGGGTGAGAAACAGTTTTCTAAAATAGTCTTTGAGATGATGTTTCAGTTCCCTTGTTATTCACTTTTTTCACTAGCTATGCTATTTATTTTTCATGTTTATTCATACAGGAATGAAAATCAATCTCCTTAGACCCAATATTTGGGAACACATAGCATATGCAGTGTGTTCCTGGACCTGCTCAATATGTACTGGGCTGTAAGTTTTCTGGTCCACAGCTGGAGGGCAGAATGACATGTCCTAGTTCAAGATCAGCTCCTGACAAGAATGCCACTGATAGAGCTCTGTGTATTGATTTAGGACTTTCTCTTCCCCCACTGTCTATTCTCCTGCACTCAAAATAGAGAACACAAAAATTCATCATCTTTAGAAGGCCCTTCTTCCATGGGCTCTTCCTTTCTCCCCTGTAGCCTTTTCTTATTGAATGTGTGTTCCAGGATTCATTGTGCCACCACTCAGTCTTGTAACATCCAACTTCATTGATTTCTGGGGATTGAGATTTTTATACAGATACGGAAGGGGCACCCGGCTGGGTTGAAGATGGTTCCATTTAGCAGAGGGATAGCTGTACAGTTTTCAGGAAAGGAAGGAACACACTCCCTACCAACAGTTTGGTTTTGTTTCTAGCAGCAAATCACATGTTGCTTAATAATGATGATTCTCAATTCAGTGCCATGGGTTATGTTCATCTTAACATTTCAAGTTTCTGACTATAGACTAACTGTAGGTCTTGGTTTTGGGTATTTTTTAGTTTTCCTTCTCTCCCCTCCTCCACCCCATGTCTTTACAAGTAATCAAAAATAGGGACATCTCTCCAGAAATCTAGTAAGTGTCTTTTTAAATTATTTCCAGTTTTAAGATTTTATCATTCTATATATTTCCCCCACAAAACTTGACTATACCTTCAGTTTAATCAAATCCAAGTTTGTATGCACAACTAACATGTTTCTGTTTTATACACATAAATAACAGCAAATACATAATGAACCCTCTAGAAGTCTTTAGCATTTTCAAGTGCTGTCTCACCAAGAAAACCCTTTTACAGATGACCAAATGTCCTGGGGAAAGGGGTGAGAGGAAGGTAGCTAATCATATTTTTGTTACTTTCTTAAAAAGGTGATTAGGTGTATGTCTGGAAAGATGTGGCATTATCATCTCTGAGTGACACTTGAATTCAATTCAACTAACCTTCACTGAGGTCCTGTGATGTATCAGGTACATTCTAGAAATTAGCCATATAGAGATGTGTAAGACACAATCTCCTACACTGGGTAATTCATGTTCTTCCGTTGACCTCTACCACTGTCATGTATGGAAATGATGAGTCCAGTCTTTGGAATTGAGAAGAGTCTCCTATATTGTTTAAAAATCTTTTGACTCTCATACAAATATATTTTTTAATCTCTTAGAATTACGTCCTTTATGTCTACCAGGAAAGCCTTTGACTCTGAAATTATATTGCATTGTTCCTTGGGGATGCTAAGATTGAGGAGGTGAGAGTCTTTGAAGAATGACACCAAAAGGCTCAGAAACTTAAGACTAAATCTCAGCACAGCTCTATGGGTATTTTGTAGGTACCCTCTGCTGTGTACAATGAAAAATCCCAAAACCTGCTCCCTCAGGAAATAGATCTACCCTAGTCATAAGATACAAAATGTTACTAAGCATTTCATCATTGCTTATGAGTATGTATTATATACTCTCAGCCCAGGATACTTTTCTAATCCAGAAGTAAGACAACAATGTTAATTTCCAATCTTCTTTTGAGAGAAAAGTTTCACACAATTAGCCTTTGAAATATATATTCCCTAAAGTACCATGAAAACATTGTCCCATAAAACAGTGTTTCTAAGAAACATGCACGTCCTCATCTTGATGATTTTTCTTACCACAACCAATAAAAATAAGAGCTGTGTTGTTCTCTTAATGACCCTCAGAAAAATCAATCTCAACTTTCTCAATATTGGCTTACAACACCAAGGATACCAAACAAAGAGAAAGGTTCAAGGAGAGAAAGATTAACTACCTGCCCAAAATATTTAGTACAGCAATTCCAAGCTCTTGGTAAAGGTTCAAATTTCCCATTTTTTCCCACTAGATGAAAAAAGGATCTTTGTTATTAGGAAACCATATTCAAGAAGTTAGTCCCACTAATACTCCATATAAATTATTGCTGTCTTGACACAGATGTTTGATAAGTTATTAGCAAAGCTGTGTTAGACTAGCACAAAGCCCCCATCAGATCTACATTAACACCTCCAGCCACTGGACCATCATTTAGTAGGTGTCTGCTTCCCTCTGCACCATGAGTGGTGGACAATACTTCAGACCACAAATGGGCAGAATGATCCAAAGTTTTGGCACCATAGGATGCTATCTGCCTTCTTGTGATGATTTCAGACACAACCTAATGACACTTTGCCATGGTAGGAGCTCAAGAAATGTTGGTCTCTCACCTCTTTTCTTCTACTTAGTGGGTCTTGCTAGTTACATCCTCAGGAAAATGTCCTGCTGAGCAAGGCATCTTCTGTCACCACTGTCACCTCTGGCATAACCAGATATTTGATGGTACCTAAAGATTTTTTTAAACCACACTTTACCAAAAGCCCAACCTCTGTAGCACAAGAATCTACTTTGAGTTTTCTATTGCCTGTTGAAAAGGACAGCTCAGTCTTTCTAAAAGTATTGTTCTCAAACCAGGGAGCATATGAGGCAACAAGATAGCCTCGTAACGTGCTCCTTCCAGGACCAGATGAAAGATGTGGTTGACTCAGATCCTCTCCTGTCCCCACTGCCCTTTGGGGCGGTGTCTATCCAGGACACAGCTGACAATGAGAAGTCATCAGGGATTTATAATGTGTTTAAGAGCAAAGCCACGAATGGGGTCATTATGCACCATCCCCCATATTGTCAGAAGACAGATGCTCCATTATCAGAGGAGTTTCCACTGACATTTCCAGGGACACATAAAATAATTGCCACTTGAATGTTTTTTTCAGGCTTTCAAAGGAGTGTAGGAGTGGCCTAAGGCTATATTGCACTCATGTCTTTAGTCAAGGTTTCATTGTTAGTATATCTTGTATTATTAGTTTATATTCAAAGTGATGCCCTCATGTATTTTTCTAACGGAGAAAGGAGCCCTATTATGATCAATGTTCTTAAGAGATTTTCGTAAAACATATTCATTTATTCTTTCAATCATTTGCAAGCAGCTCTTGCCTGCCCACCATGTTGGATGCTATGCTAGGCACCAAGATGAAAAGGTGACCACTCTCTACCTTTCAGAAGCACACAGTCTAGTGGAGGAGTGAGCTGTAATACAGTCACGGGTAGAAGTGAGGGCACTTATTGAAGAAGCAGGAAGAGAGTAAGGAGGAGATTCTATCGAGGAAATAGCACACACAAACTTACAGTGATTCATATGTCCCTAATATTTTGGGCAACTGCAAGTAGTCTGATGGGCAGAACATACAGAGAAGAAATAGGAAGTGACAGCAAGTGTGGCTAAAAAAGTAGGTTGGGGTCAGATGGTAAAGAGCTTTGAGTACTGTGCTAAGTGGTTTGATCTGTGATTTGGGGGAGTCACAGTTAGTAGAAGACTTGAAGTCAGGTCTCTTGATTCAGAGGCTTGGTTTTCTCTGCTAGATTACACTCGTGCCTCCAAAAGCTAGGGTCCACCACCCTGGATTTGACTAAATATCACCCAAGGGAAATATATAAATTACCTGTTAGAAGCAATAGGTGAGTTCTCTTATTATTATCTCCATTTTACAGATGAGGAAACTAAAGCATAAAGAAGTTAAGTAGGGCTTCCCTGGTGGCGCAGTGGTTGAGAGTCCGCCTCCCGATGCAGGGGACACGGGTTCGTGCCCCGGTCCGGGAAGATCCCACATGCCGCAGAGCGACTGGGCCCATGAGCCATGGCCACTGAGCCTGTGCATCCGGAGCCTGTGCTCCGCAACGGGAGAGGCCACAGCAGTGAGAGGCCCGCGTACAGCAAAAAAAAAAAAAAAGAAGAAGAAGAAGAAGTTAAGTAATGTGTCCAATGTCACACAACTAGTTAGGTGATCCCAGGCAATCTGACTGCAGAGTCTGTAGTTTTAACACTTTATCTTCCTTTGATCTAGCAAATTTTATGCATTTGTCTGTGTTCTACTGATGCTAGTTTTGACAAGTAAAGGCTGCCTTCCAGGACAGTTTTGATAACTGGCCAATTTTGAAACTGAAAGGATTAATGCAGGGGTCCCCAACCCCTGGTACTGGCCCGTGGCCTGTTAGGAACTGGGCTGCGGAGCAGGAGGTGAGTGGCTGGTGAGTGAGCGAAGCTTCATCTGCCGCTCCCCATCGCTCCCCATCGCTCCCCATCGCTCCCCATCGCTCCCCATCGCTCCCCATCGCTCGCATTACCGCCTGAACCCTCCCCCCCCACCCCCATCCCATCCGTGGAAAAATTGTCTTCCACGGAACCGGTCCCTGGTGCCCAAAATGTTGGGGACCGCTGGATTAATGCTTATGATAATACAGGTCTCAGGGTCAAGGAATGAAGGATAATCCCTAGTCATGTCTCCAGATATCTTTTTCTTACCCTTTCATGGCTATATGAAACCAGATACCTGGAACTGGTTTCGTGTTAAGCATGGAGAAGTACTAGAAAGATCTCAAAGGAATATTAACAGATTTGATGATGAGACCTCTGAGATGTTACAAATACTGCAATTGCATTTACTACCCAAGACACTGAAAGGTAAAAGCTAAAAATCTAAGAGAGAATATTATGTGCTTAATAAATACTGGTTGTTTGGTTTTGTTTAAATATTCATAGAGTGAATAAAAAAGACATTGGAGGGCTTCCCTGGTGGCGCAGTGGTTGAGAGTCTGCCTGCTGATGCAGGGGACGCGGGTTTGTGCCCCGGTCCAGGAGGATCCCACATGCCGTGGAGCGGCTGGGCCCGTGAGCCATGGCCGCTGAGCCTGCACGTCCGGAGCCTTTGCTCCGCAACGGGAGAGGCCACAGCAGTGAGAGGCCTGCGTACTGCAAAAAAGAGAGAAAAAAAAAAAAAAAGACATTGGAGAGTAAGCTGAAGTCAGAACCAGACAGACAGGTCCTGCAAGTGTTTCTCTTTATGCACTGATATTAATAACATCCAAACAGGCCTTAGGGCTGTCTTCTTACTTTGCCCTTACCAGAAGAGTAGGATACCATTTTTCTTAGAAGCCCAGATGTTAAGTATACTCTTACAACATCACTCAAATTTTGTGATTTTTACAAATCAGCTACTGTGTTTTGAATATCCCCAGCTTTTCAATACCTTACTAAGAATCAGGATTTGCTGGAAGTTCAACAAAGATTTATTGTGCGGGAGGAGGGAGGCTTTAAAGGCTAGAACCAGAACAGTGGGAATTGTTACAGCAGGACCTATCTAACAATCTAAAGCTTTCAAATTAACTAGTATTGTGATAACTGCAGCTGCTAAGTGAAGTACTCACCTCCCTTTCCCCTGAAGTGTTTGAGCAGAGACTGAATAACTATTGGAGGTTGGTGCTAAGGCAGAGTAAGAGCATGATGTCTGAGGCTGGATGAGAATGGTCTCAGAAGGTTTCTCTAGCTCGAAAGTATGAAATAACTTACAAGTACTGGCCTGCACCAAGACCTTAGTATTCTGTTTTATCATGCTCACCCATCCCATATGGAAAAAGATATTCAGTCCACTTTTTGGAAGTAGTTGTCATCTTCATATCCATCTTTATACCTCCAAAATTTTCATGTACTTTGAGTTAGATATAGATATAGATATATAGATTTATACGTCTGTGTGTGTATATGGCACATACCTTTAACAGTATTTCATTAATCCTCTGATCATATTTACAAGGTAGAACATGAAGAAGTATTTCTATGATTATATTATAGATGAAAAACCAGGGCCCAGCATCTTTCCATGTCCTTCTGTCTCCAATGCTTATTGGTAATGGCCCTCTGGATAGTCCTTTAGTTTACATGTGGACACTTTGTTTGGTTTCAATTATAATAAAAACTCCTTATGGGGAGGGGCCATAAGGCATTTGGATTACTTTCTATGGGGAGATTTTATCTTTTGTTTTGTTACCCTAGAATTTGTTGTTCACAGTCCAAAGGAGACACACGATTTGCATTTGATGAAGCAGCTACAAGTCAAAGTGTCCCAATAGCAAGACAAATTTCAGACAATGTGATGCTACATGACAGAAGTAGCAAGATAAATGTGAAAGGTGGACTTCCCTCCATATATGAGCTCTCGCCTGGCTTGGATGGTATGTTTCTCAGAAACATTTGCCAACCTGGTTCCAGCACTTGTTGCCTTAGGGAGGCTGTATAAAGCAGAGGTAACTGCTAGATGGAAAAGAGAGTAGGTTTGTTTTCTTTTTGCAATGTTGAGAGGTAGTGATAGTGGTTCGGCTAGGTCCTGCTGGAGAGCCTGAATAAAAGAGGTGAAGTCTTCTACTTGGAGATGAGTTCAAATGAAGAGTCAACTTCTTTCTGCTTTGCCTTTCCTTGTACAAGAAATCTCACTCAAAGATCAACTACATATGGTGGGGGTCATGGTTTTGCAAGAGAATGGGCCATGTTCTCCCAAGTCAATGGTTTCCCTAAGAACTGAGTGTCTTCTTAGAACTGCCAGAGTTCCCAGGCATCTTGGTAGACACTAAATCAAGTGAGCTCACTCCCTAGTGCCTGTCTGTGTTCGAGGCAGCATGGGTCTTATCTCTTGCCATAAAGATTCATCTGTAGTCCTCATTAGTCATTCTCCAGCTATTAACTTAGGCAAGCACACATCAGTGCTAGCTGCCCTTCTCTTTCACTGCTGAGATGACCCTCCAAAATTAGCCTGTGCCAACTCTGCTGAAGATTCCACCCTTGTTTGGTCCAGGTAATTATCACTTCCTCTCTTTCATCTTACACCCTTGCTCCAAAGCAATGCTTGCTATGCTTATGCCACTCTCCTTATAGTTCCTCAAGATGGCACCATCAGGGCTTCCCTGGTGGTGCAGTGGTTGAGAGTCCGCCTGCCAATGCAGGGAACGCGGGTTCGTGTCCCGGTCTGGGAAGATCCCACATGCCGTGGAGCGGCTGGGCCTGTAAGCCATGGCCGTTGAGCCTGCACGTCCGGAGCCTGTGCTCCGCAACAGGAGAGGCCACAGCAGTGAGAGGCTCACGTACCGGAAAAAAAAAAAAAGATGACACCAGCAGAGTGAGTGATTAAACTCATATCTTTGTTTTATGCAGCTTCCTTGAGTCACAAAAGAAAGATCCAAGTTTTCAGCTACTCTTGTGAGATAGAAGGTTCTTTGGCAACATACTTCATTATTAAAACATAGAGAAGAAGTAGAGAAAGTTTGCAGTAGTTGGATTTCTGTTCACTCCTGCACACTACCTTTCCTTTGCAGAGTATTTCAAGGGATTGTATTTTTCATTCCATTCTCACAGCAACTCCAGGAGGTATATATATATTTTTTTAATTTATTTATTTAATTTATTTATTTTTGGCTGCATTGGGTCTTCATTGCTGCACGCAGGCTTTCTCTAGGTGTAGCGAGCGGGGGCTACTCTTCGTTGTGGTGCGCGGGCTTCTCATTGTGGTGGCTTCTCTTGTTGCAGAGCATGGGCTCTAGACACGTGGGATTCAGTAGTTGCAGCTCTCAGGCTCTGGAGCACAGGCTCAGTAGTTGTGGCGCATGGGTTTAGTTGCTCTGTGGCATGTGGGATCTTCCCAAACCAGGGATCAAACCTGTGACCCCCGCATTGGCAGGAGGATTCTTAACCCCTGCACCAACAGAGAAGTCCTCCAGTAGGTATATATTAATAGCCTCATTTTTCAGAGATGAAGAGACTAAGTCACCACAGTGACATGGCATGTCCATGACCACATGGCTGAGAAGCAGCCAGGCCAGGGCTCAGACTCTGGTCTTCCAACAGATGCCATGTCCTGTGCTCTGTCTTCTACTCCATGGCTGCCTTCCTAGTTCCAGGATGGGAATCAAAGTCTGGAACAAGGATAATAGTAAAATTAATAACTGATTTTTTAGCATTTGCTATGTGCTAGATACTGTACTAATTACTTCATATGCATTATTGCTTCTACTCTTTGTAATTTTTGAGGGCTATCATTATTATCCCTATTTAAAGAAGAAACTGGGTTTCAGAGAGCATAAATGCCTTGCTTAAAGATACAGATTGGTAGAGACTGAATCTATCTCCAGACCTGGGTATTGAGCCATGGAATTTGCTAGTACCATATAGCTAAGATCTGGGAGGAGGCAGGGTCTTATGAAGAATAAAAGATCTGAGTTTGAGTTCTAACTCTCCTTCTATTCATCAGTATGATCCTGGGAAAATCTGTTAACCCTTTGGACTCTCGGCTTCTTATTATAAAATGGGGCTGCTGCTGAAACCTCACTCCTTCTCGGATGGGACTGGAACACAGCCAAAACTCAGATTGGGACTTGAACCCATGATCCCTGACGAGGAGGGGACTCGAACCCACTGTCTTTTGATTAAAACCACTCACCTGTTACTGAAGCTAGGGTTCTTTTGTCTCATCACAGAAAGAATTCAGTGTGAGGCAAAGCTGCAGGCAAAGAATGAGTTTATTAACACAGGACGTTTGTGAGAGATACAAGCGGGCTGGCAAGGGAGCACAGCAGCCCTGAGAATGAAGAGGGCTACATTTTTATAATCAAAGCAAAAGTGAGGAGGAGAGAAGACCACCTTCTTACTCATTCTTCAGCAGATGTCAAGGCTACATCATTAGTCGCTCCTGTGGCCCTATATGGTTTAACCGGGACTGTCATAGTGCTATTTAAATCATATGTATATTAGCAAAAGTGTGGTAACATATACTAAAATAAGGTAATTTATCTCAGGTTTCGATATAATGTCCCCTTTCACCTAATTTCTTTCCCCTTTCACCCATATTTCTGTCTTGGCCACATGAAGAAATTCTACTCTTCAAGGACTATTAACTCTCTGATTTCACATAATAAGACTCAGGCCCCATATCTATTGTCTTGTGTTTTAATAATCAGGGTTTGTGGCTTGAGTGTGTCTGGCTCTTGGATACGCCTGGTCTTCCTTCAAGGTAGTATAGATTGTTGCTAGGTTACTGGATTCTTCTTTTGAGTAGTCATTAGCTTACAACAGTCTCCCAAACTCTGTTGAAATTACCTTTCTGTCCTTAGTCCCCTACTGGGATTTCTAAAAACTGACTATTTAATTATCCTAATCTATCCCTAACAGTATTATTTTGCCTGATATCTCACATAGGAGGATCCATCAGGCCAGACATACCTAGGGGCTCTCTAAACTGAAGAGAATGGTATGAAGGCAAGGCATCATTCTTCGTGTTAGAATTGGGACTACAGCCTTAATATCCTGACAGCTCATAGCAATGCCCAGAAAACCTGGGCTCTTCCCTCAGTCCCATATTCTCTCCACAGCTGCCAGATCAGTTTGGTTTAAAAAAAAAAAAAAAAAAAGCTTTGTTCTTACAGAACGTGTCCATGAGACTATCTCCCTTTCCTTATAGTATAGAAACTCATTGAGTGAAATTTAGCTGCCATTTACAAAGAGTATATTTTTGAGCACCCTCTCTTTGGCTGCTGGGCAAAGCAATTGTCTGTCAACAAACCAGGTGGATAGAATCACTGCCCTGAGGGTTTTTATATTCTGAGAATGACTAGCAACCTCTTCTGCCCTAGAGTAAACAGAGGGAAGGCCCTTGTAGCTTGTGGCCAAGACAGAATTGATTTGTTCTTGTGTTCAGGGTCATTGACTCTCATGAGAGCTGCCATTTACCAAGTGCCTCCAGTGGAACACGTGCACTAAGTATATTATTTCTAAACCTCACCATAGCCACGCGAAGTATTCTTATTCCCGTTTTATAGAGGAGAAGACTGCAGGAATTGCCCAGGACCTCAGAGCTAGTCAGTTTCGCACGGGTCTTCTTCCTATGTCATCCATTCCATGTCACCTAAACAGCCAGCCATCTTCAAAGTGCCACCCTTCCCTCATACAGCCCTACCATTCCTTTCTTGCTCAGGACTTGGAGGACCATGCTGGCCAGAAAGAGAGCTGCATTTTCTAAAACTCACACCCACGCTTTGGGCTATAACCAACACTTACCCCTGCTTTTTTTTTTTTTTTTTTGGACAGTTTATCAAAGCCTTTGCTTTTCTTATATTCATTCAGTCCTGGGTTTCTATTTAGTTATGATGAAAGATATGTTTTGGGAAATTTTGATGCCTTGGAGTACAAATTTGGAATTTTTGGGAGTAAGGCAGCTGCAAAATGTAGTGGGAATTGAAATCCACAAAATCTTAATTTTCAGTCTCATTTACAGGTTTACAATCACCTCATTTTAGAATATCAAGATAGGTTACATGCATTGCTCATGTAAATAACTCGATTTTATTTAGAGAACTATAAAGGTAAAATGTAAAGGGGAAGAACATATTTTAAATGAGTTGGATTTTTTTCTATTTTCATTTTTTGAAAAAAAAGTTTTTAGAAAACTTTTTTTGTTTCCTGAAATTCCATCCCCTTTAGGGTAAATTTATAGCTATAAAAATGACACCTTGGAAACCTTTCCATTATAACCCTAATCACAGAAGATTAGTGGGAATTATTATTCTTCCTAGCCATTTGGTACAACGAAATAGATCACAGCTCTTCCTTTCAGAGAAAATGACATTTTTCAACCGGGTATGTTGTCTATCTCACAATCATAACCACTTTCATATCTGGGATATCTTAAATTGAAAATGTCCACAAAGTGCACAGCCTGGCTTAGGGAGAGAAAAGATAGAGGGTCTGAATCGAATTCTGTCTCTTGGCTGATCTTTTTCTCCTATAGAAATGTCTTTACACTGAAGAAAAAGCCCTGTTGACTTGGGAACTGTATGAGCCTTCTGAAACTTTTGGTGAATTTGGGGGGGGCGCTTAGGACTACATTTCTGTGCATTCTCTCTTACTTTTCCTGCTTCTGAGAAAAAGAACCTCTATTCCAGTGCTGGAGCTTCCTGCCAAGGGATGCTGCTTTCTCTGCGACCAGCTCTATGGAAAAGCCAGAACCCAGCCTCAAGGGGACAACCCAGGGCACGGGCAAACAACACATATTCAGTTCGTTTGAACTTTGCTGCTGTTATTGTGGTGGTGATTGTGATTTAGGAGCAAAGACTTCAAGGGGGACAGATCAGCTGGCTGCAGGGAAGGTTTCCGGCTTCTCAGCACAAGCAGATCGTCGGACTAACAAGTTACCTGTAGAGTGTCTGCAGTTCACTAAGGACACCACAGTCAGAGCTGCTGTAGACACAGTCCAAGTGACCGATTTTATAACCCAAACCAGGTAGGCTTTACATAATTTTCAGTGGCAAAGAAGGGACCGGGAGGAAAGAGAGGAAAAAGACCACGTGGTGGAATTTAGTAATACGAAGCAAGAAGCCAAAAGGGAGGGTGGGAGGGAGACGCAAAAGGGAGGGGATATGGGAACATATGTATACATATAACTGATTAAATTTGTGATAAAGCAAAAAATAAAAATAAAAAAAAAATAAAAAATAAAAAAAAATAAAAAAAAAAAAAGAAGATATGAGTGGAGAACTAAACATTGAAACTCCATTTCAGTCCTTGAAGTTTAACTCGGGAAAACAGAGATCTGAGGACAAACATACGTTGGTCAGCTGTTTTTTTTGTTTTTTGGGGGTTTTTTTTCGGTCCGCGGGCCTCTCACTGTTGTGGCCTCTCCCATTGCGGAGCACAGGCTCCGGACGCGCAGGCTCAGCGGCCATGGCTCACGGGCCCAGCCACTCCGCGGCACGTGGGATCTTCCCGGACCGGGGCACGAACCCGTGTCCCCTGCATCGGCAGGCGAACACTGAACCACTGCACCACCAGGGAAGCCCTGGTCAGCTGTTTTATACGGAAGAGACTGAAGGAGGGGAGAATTCCCAGGACTGGATGAACCAACCCTGTGGCTACCGTGGTCTCACTTCCGGCCCCCAGAACCGGGCGAGCATAGATTCCAGGCGTTTGACCCCCTCGGCTTGTGGTACTTTGTGAGACATTCTAGCAAACCAGTAGGGACTGGATTCCACCTTAGTGAGGAGAACCCCTCAGCCTGGGTTTAAGATGGCTTTGACTCCAGCGTGATAACCACGAAAGAAGACACACAAGTAGGTCCACGTTGGATCCAAGAGCTTGGGCACACCGGCCTGACACCTTCCGAGTTGCTCACAGCTGTGCACCTCAATCCCATGGTCTGGGCATCTCCCAGGCAGTGAGGAACCAGGAGACCGGGGAAGCTGAGAAAGATGTGACTCCTGGTTCCTGGGCAAGGAGGTGGCAGTGGGGACGTGGCAGCCCCCAAGGGCCCAGCCTGTGACCACATGGCGAGTTCAGGTAGCATCATTTACACACTGCTATGTTATTCCACGCCATGGTCTGCCCACAGCAGACACCCTATTCTCCACAAGGTCCCGTCCCATTCACAGGTATCGTGCAGCCCAGCTGGGCCCACCAGAGATTGTAGGGTTCCAGATGAACGCACAACCGAAGTCTTAAAGGGGTGACACATGAACCCAGACAGCAAGGCCAGAACCTGTGGGCAGGGAAGGGGAAGTGGTCCCGCTTCCAGAACTGGCGTCTGAGATTAAGACTGAGTCTCTGGGCTCAGGCCACAGCTGGATTAGAAGAACCCCCAGTACAGCCGGCGAGCAGTGATTTTAACTTATCGGAAGGTTGAAAGAGTCCAAACCTTTAAGAAAAATGACACAAGATATTAAAGGAGATTAACTTAACAATGCTTTGGGTTTGAGTGGGAAAATGATCTCTTTTGGTCCATAAAACGGAATTTAAAATGCAGTCCACACACAGGCATCATTTTATAGTTCTCTCTCATGATGAAAAAAAGAGTAGTTTGTTTTTTTTTAATATTTTATTTTATTTTATTTTTTAAATTTTGTGGCTGAGCCGTGTGGCATGCAGGATCCCAGTTCCCCGACCAGGGATGGAACCCGCACCCGCTGCAGTGGAAGCATGGAGTGTTTAACCACTGAACCGCCAGGGAAGTCCAAAAAATAGTATTTTGTATGCTCTGTTCTTTAATCTTCCATTTTTCTTATACACATGCTTGGAGGTTTGTTTGCTTACTTTCAAGAGAATTGAGGACTTGGAAAATGAAAAGACCCAACCCTTTTGCCACAAATCATTATAAATGACTGAGGATGTATGTGATAATTTATATAATGTTATAAACAGTATTTAAAAAAAAAAAAAAAAAAAAAAAAGAATATTTTTTTCAGCAGCCAAAATATTTTCCTGTTTAGAGAACCAGTGTCTCCTGCATAACCACAAATAACAAAGAATAAAATTAAATAAGATTAAAAGGCCAGTTGACTAAAGAGCAGGGGCAAGGAAATCAGAGTCAGGAATTCAGGCTCTTATCTTTGAGAAAGGAGAGAGGCAAAGAGAAGAAGTTGAAAATGCCAGTGTTTGTTTGATGAAATAAAAAGAGATTTCTGTAAGCATCCCACAGAAACACCCCTTTTGTGCAATGCCAAGGAAGCCTATTGAAGGTTACCAGCTTTGCAGCCTCCTGGGACCAGGAGGAATACTCCAGAGAGTCAAGGGCATGATATAATAGTGCCCTGTTTGCTTACTTTGGCAGGTGTAAGACAACTTAGCTAAGCCATACTCTGATAGGGCCTGGGGCCAGCACTTTTTGAGCAAGACAAGGGAATCCTTCTCTGGGACAAGGTTTTCTCAACCTTCCTGCTCTCAGAGCGTCCCTGAGATGTCCACAGCAGGAGTGTAAAATTTTTCACCATCCTTGGCAAATTCCCGAAGTAGAGCTGGGCTACCTAGAATGCTGCCCTGTCACTGGCGGATCCAAAGGCGGGGGTGAGGATGTTGTAAAGGAATTGAACGGCTGGCTAGAGCGATGGTCCCATCAGCATCTCCAGTGCAACACCCCTGCACTGCTCCGCCATCGTCAGGGCAGGTATCAGACGCTGGTTTTCCCTCTCGCCAGGACGGACGGTACTCCTTTAGCTCACCGGCCTCAGACCTCGTGCCCTTGCATGCCCGAGGAGCATCCTCAGGGCCAGATGCAGATGCGAGATGGCAAACCCAAGTGGGGTGGGAACCCTGAATGAACCTTGCCTTCAGGGAGCTTTGCTCCTGTCCACAGATTGACTAAGGTCGTGTGCTCTGAGCCGCACTCACTGGCGACAGAATCTTCCCAAAGCGGGCGAGTCTCCACCGCGGGCCCAGGAGCGCTCTCAGGGATGGTGCCAGGTGAGTTGGCGGATTTACTGTGATCCTCCTCCCAGACTTATGCCCTGTAGGTTCGTCTCTCCAGCCTCAAAGACTGAAGGGCGTGATGAGGGGCCGAGCAGCTGTAGTTACGAGTGACAGACAGAAGAAGCTGAGCTTCTGAGGGGTGGCACCTATGCCAATTCAGCAAGAGTGGCATTGGGCAGAGTCTTAATCATTCACCCTAATCATTCACCTGAGTCGGTCGCTCCCAGATCTGAGCCACAAGGGAACCCTCCCAAGGGGAAGCCCGGCAGTTAGTTTGACCTGGGGAGGCAGCCAGAAGGGGAGGAGTTGGCCCTGTGGCTGATTAAGTTCAAAGCAAGCAAAAAGAAAACCAAAAACTGATTGTAGCTTCAGACACTCTTAATGAGCCTGTGAATCCGTCCAAGGATTTGCTACCCTATAGCACAGCTCATGGGTAGAACCGACCTCACTCTCTTCCCTTCCCACTTGTGACATTTTATTTCCCATCATGGCTGAAGTTCTTGACAAATTAATCGATCTTGAATAAAAATAAATGTTGAGGTCAGAGGAAAGTGGTTCCCAGGAACTTACACACCCGGCCCCTGAGACCCATTCCCTGGGGGAGGTCTTAACAGGCCTTCAGTTAGTCTGTTTGCACACACGCTGGAGAGTCCTGCCAGGGTCTGTGGGCCACTGCCCAGGCTCCCAGGCAGGAGATCCACGTCTCCCTCCTGCACAACAGTGCTTGTGGCAAGGCTAGGAGATGGAGTGTCGTCTCAGCAGAAACCACCTTCTCAAGGCGTTGAGCCTCACCAGCTTCGGCTCCGTTCTGCTTTGCTCTCTGGGGTCCCAGCCTTCCCCCTGCCCTATATTGACTTTCCTTCTCAGCCCCTGGCAGAGAGTATTCCTCTCTCCACTCAAGACTCCACCTTCAGGCACAATAGGCTAAGCCCAAATCAGTTTCACATTTCAGAGTATGATTTTGTAAGAACTTCCAAGTAGGGCAGTCATTGGCAACTTCCTCAAAGGAACAGGGGACTTCTCTTCTTTCAAATGCCATTGTGATGGCTTCCTTTGGCAGCCAGAGGCATGAACAGTCAGAACACACTGGGGATTTCTACTCTGATGAGAAAAATCTGGTTACTTTTCTTTGCTGTTTTTCTCTCAGGGATCCAGGGAATTACTAAAAATATCACACAACCCTGCCGTGTCTCCTTCAGAAAACTTGGAGCTATTCTCCCAGCAGTGTGACAGTTTACTGTGCCCTGAGCATCCTCTTATGCTGGTGGTGGAGGAGATGGAAGAGAAATCTAGGCCTTTCATATCATCCCTTCCATGCCCAGCCTGACAGGAGCATTACAATCCTCAGTGCTGCGACATCCAGAAAGAGAACAGTTGGCCTAGGCAGTTTGAGGGAGATTATCCTGAAGTGGTGGCTTAAATGTCATACAGCCATTTCTTCCCTAAGCATTTATTGAGTAACTATTATGTACCAGGTTCTAGAGCTACAAAGTGCATGGCACTACTCTCTTTCTCTGCAAAGCCTGGGGAGTTAAGAGTCTAGAGCAAGACCCTCCTGGCCAGTGAGGCTTCTATGCTCAGGGCGGGTGTCCCTTGGCCTTGGCTAGCCCGCACTGTGGGGGACTTGCTCCCCTTTCTGGCTTCTCCTGGTGGGAGGAAGAGATAAGGTATGAGGAACGAGGGTGTGAGGAGGTGCTCTTCCCCAGGGAAACCAGCCTTTGGAGAATTCCTTCAAGGATCTCAGTTGGCCTTAGACATCCCCAAATGTGCTTCTCGTATATGAGTCCCCTTTGTCTATGTGTGTCCAGTTTCTGAGCAGGCAGACAGCATGTGAATGAGAACCTTTAAGAAAGTAGGACTATACCTTCATTCCCTTTGGTTTTTTCTCCATTGAATTTCCTCTCTTCACTTCCTGTCCTTTTATCCTGCCACACTCTTGTCACCTCCCAGGAAGCGTATAGGCGCCTCACTGCCTGCAGGATTGAGCTCAAACTCTGCAGCATGGCCTTCCATGGAGTGTGGGCTCAGTATGGGTCCGTTGAATGTGGTTTCAGAACAAGCCATTCTCTTGGTCCTTTTCAGTGCCTTTGTTTCACAGGAGTTAATGGACTGCCTTTTCTGGAAATTTGAGGATTAGTATTTTCCTTCAAAATCAACTTTGACTTTTCACTTAGAACCTGTTAAAGACTAAGGTCCTCTCCCTCACCCCCAGCCAAACCCAATAGACACACATGAGCAAGCCTTCCCCTGACCCCAAGCTCTGACCCTTGAAACCTGCAGAGACAAAGTGTGCCTTCATGTTTTTAGCAAGAGATGGTCTGGCCTGCCCTATCCCCATAACTGAACAATGATTAACAACCCTCCATACTTTAATATGCAAATAAATTATTAACAGTGGGTTGTGCCTTTTTCCAGGTTGTAAAAAGATGACTGGTTAGAGTCCCAATGCTCTCCTTATCAGGAGAGGAAATGTAGAGGAGAATGTCATCTCAGGCCACTGGCCTCGAAGACACATAACAAAGATGCGGCAGGCTCCAGCCGGGAGTGGGAGTGGGGTGACAGACGGCAGGAAGGCCACAGGTGAGAGACTTTCAGCTCTCTTTGTCAGGTTGGAGTCTTTCCTTTCGGTGTTTCTCTTCTGGGATCAGAAATGGGCAGAAGGCACGGAGTATGATTAGGGTATCAATGGCTGCACAAAGATCTTAGGGGAAGGTTCTTGTTTCAAGAAGAGATGAACGAGGAGCTGGCATGTGAACATAAAAACCAACATATAGGCCCCTCTAGACCCCGGGCGTTCCGGGGAGAGGGTGTGGGCCTGGCATGGGAGCGAAGATCAAGAGGGCAGCGTGAGGACACAGCGGCTTGGTCACATGACATATCAGTCCTGAGGGTGTGGGACGGGAGAGCAAAAGGTGGCGAAGACAAGGGTGCATGGCACTGATGGGGAGTCCAGAACATCTCCGGATCTCACTGGAGGCAGAGAGAGGCCAGGCAGTGAACTGTGAAGGCCCAGCGGAGCCCACACCGGAGGATCAAGAGAAATTTGGTGATTTGGGCTGAGGTTTTTGTTTCCTGTTTGTCTGTTTTTAACAGACTTCATTTTTTTAGAGCAACCTTAGGTTTACAGAAAAATTGCACAGAAAATATAGTGAATTCCCATTTCCCACCTCTCCCCTACGCAGAGATTCCTCTATTATTACCGTCTTGCATTAGTGCGGTACAGTTATTACAATTACCAGCATGGATACATGAGTATTAACTAAAGTCCATAGTTGACATTAGGGTTCACTCTTTGTGTTGTGCAGGTCCATGGTTTTGACAAATGCATAAGGTCGTGTATCCACAATTACAGTGTCATAAAGACTAGTTTCACTGCCCTAAAAATCCCCTGTGTTTCACCCATTCATCCCTTTCTCCTTTCTCCCAAACCCCTGGCAACCAGTGACCTTTGTTACTGTCTCTATAGTTTTGCCTTTTCCACAGAGAATTTCCTCATACAGTTGGAATCCTACAGGATGTAGGGTTTTCACACTGGCTTCTTTCACTTAGCAATATGCTTTTTAAAGTTCCTGCATGTATTTTCACAGCTTGATAGCTCATTTCTTTTTAGCGCTAAGTAATCTCTCATTGTATGGATGTGCAACAGGATATTTATCCATTTGGGCAGACTTTTCAGTAAGATAAAAAAGCAGAAACAATGGAATGGGTGGATGCAGAGAAAGCAGCAAGGTCCACAGGACATGATAGAAGGAAGGAGGAAGGTTTGGAGAAGTGGGAAAATAAACATGAGCGCAGAGACCTGAACCGGCCTAAGGCAAGTGCTTGATGGGAGAAGCCTGCTGCTCACTGACCCTCCACCAGGCCTTTCCTGCTCTTATAGACAGAAACTTCATGAGGGCAGGAACCATGTCAGTCTCATCCCGAGAGCCCAGTGCAATGCAGGCATCCAATAAATATTTGTTGAACCCATTAAACCTTCCAAGACCTTTCCTAAAGAGCAAGTTTGCCCAGACACCAGAAGATCTGAAGCTTCTGAGGTTGGCCGGTCACCTCAGGCAGGTCTTCATCGCTCACTCGGCTGAGCCCTTTTCTGTGGTGGGGCAAAGCTTGCCTGGGACATTCCCCTCCCCAACCAAGAATGCATCTCGCTTGCCACCATCTGCCCCTGCCTTGTGAGATGTTCTGTGGACAGAAGCAGAGGCAAGCTGCAGGGAGCCAGGAAAACCAAGGGAGATTCAAGCTAACCTGACATCCCAGGTAAAAAGGCACTCTCACCAAAGGACCGGAATCCAGCTCTCCAAGCACTCACTTTTCAACCCAATCACAAGGCAGCAGAATTAGCCCAAACAACTGCTCTGGAGGCAGGAAGACCAAATGGGTGATGCAGGTGCTAAGAAACAGCTGTGAGAGGAAGATGAGCCATGCCCTCCAGATGCTCCCATTTGAGAGGAGAGAAGGTCTGTGCCACATAGCAGCAGCCCATGCATGGGAGCTGTGGGAGCCCAGCCAAGGGAGTGCAGCTAACAGTCTGGGTGAAAGGGGATAGCCCTCCAGGGGAGCTGGAAAATCAGCTCAGAAACTGCAGGATCAATAGCCATTCACCAGTCAGAATTCACCACTTGGGTAGTGCTCCCTGGGCAAAAGAGTTTAACAACCAGAACTTTATCTTGCACAAGGTCACTGCTTAAAATCAGGTCCCCTCTCAGGGTGTGATACTGGCATTCCTTGGTACCCACAGCGCTTTCTCTTCCTGTGATGAAAGGGGTGAATGAGCCTGGTAAGACGATGAGGGTATTTTGCTTGGGATCTCTCCATACCCTACCCATGTTTGTGCCCATATGACTTACAGAGTCAGCACCAGGGTGGAGAACGCTTGAGAATTTTTTTTTTTAATATTTGAGAAACATCAGTTTATTTTATTTATTATTATTTTTTGGCCACGCCTCACGGCATGTGGGATCTTTGTTCCCTGACCAGGGGTCAACCTGTGCCCCCTGCAGTGGAAGCGTGCAGTCGTAACCACTGGACCACCAGGGAATTCCCAAGGATTTCTTATCTGAGGGAAAGAACATGGACTGCTTGGCCTGAAGCCTGAACAGGGCGGCTCATCCAGAGACACACATATGGCTCCCCATCTCTACTGGGGGAGTTGAGGGTGATGGTGAATAGTTAATCAGATGCAGAGGGTCGAGGTGCAAGGAGTAGCTGCCTTCCCACCTTGAAGCCCCCTAAATGGCAATCCCTGAAGAAGGGGGACACACCCACGGCGAGGATGGCCCAGTGTTGATTCTGTGTGTTCTCAAGGCATCAGCATCAGTGCTCTTTCGGCCATGGGGCAGCAGAAGTAGCCCCAACACCTCCAGGTAGCCAGAAACACAGCAAGCAGGGGAGAGCCAAGCTTCACTCAGCATTGGGACAGCTGGCCTCTCCTAACACACCAGCATCTGGCCCCATCTACTGAGCCTGGCCGGTCTCTGGGGCATTTCTTGCACATATGGGCCTCCAGAGAATGACCACTAAGTTCTCTGTATGCAAACATTTCTATGAGAAAGATAGTTCCTGCATCTCACCACAATCTGTTTTCTCAGGCCATCTGCTATTGGGTGCTCACCAGCACAGAACTTTTATTTTACTCTCTTGCTTACATGTGTTTGCCTTCATCAGGGGGACTGCTTGTGGAAATTCAGGGCAAAGTCCGACATTTGGTAATAGTGGAGAGATAATGAAGAGGCAGTGCTAGGCTCAGTCCTACTCTGTCCTGGGACTAGGACTCACTCACGACACAAAGCCTTCCCCTCTCTCTTCCTCCCACTCACAGTTTTTCTCCCCAGCTTTCCAGAACACTCTTTAGACTTAACCTCCTTCTATCTTAGCCTATGCCCTTTCTTCCCACCCACCCTGTATTTCTCAGCCACCCACAATGGAGCACATTTAAATATCCAGCCATAACAAAGGTAAAGCCTCAGCAAGGGGTCCAGGCTCCCCAGGACACTGGGAGTTGGGAGAGAGGAGGGCAGGGAGCTGAGAATGGCCAGAGCTCCTTCACAAGGGCCCCTGAATGTCTGGGAACATAAGGGGATAGACACTCATGACAGAGAACAGAGCCATGCCCTTATTATTTATAATATTAAACTGTGGCTCATTCATTTATTCATTTCTCAACAAATGATTCATTCTCTCAACAAATGTTGATTGAGTACCAGTTATATAACAGGAAGTATAAGTGAAAGCCAGTCCTTGTCCCCAGGAAGCTTATGGGTGACCCTGGCACATGGACCAGAAATGGCGATAACAAGTGTGAAAAAGTCGGGGGCCCTGAGAGACCCAAGAGCAGTGGGTGTGCAGGAGAAGGTCTGGGACCCAGCTGGGTTGATCTGGGAAGAATTTGCAAGGACTTAATGCCTGAACTGAGTCTTGAAGGTAAAGTTGGGAGGAATAGGGCACAGGATAGCATATTCCTGACAGAAGGAGCCCAGTGCAAGAGCAGAGGCACCGAGAGAGCAGGTGGTAATGGGGAAACTAGGGTGTAAAGTGGACGGAACCCTGAGATGGGTGAGACCTGAGGCTGGAAGGCAGAGGCAGCTAAGGATGGAGTTTGAGGTCAGCAAGGATGCTGAGGCTACGGAAAATTACAGAAGGACTGTGGATGGGAGAGACGTGCAATCAGATTCCCATTTACAGAAGGAAAGTCCTGGCTGAAAGGTGGAGATCAGTTTGGAAGGAACGAGACCAGAGGCATGGAGAACACGTAGCAGGCTGTTGCAATAACATCTTCTGGAAACGAAGTTCTTCGGAAGCCTCTATGTCCACACCTGTCTACCTCAGGCTTCCTGTCAGGGGAAAGCGAGCTGGCGAAACAGGTTTTCGGGAAAATAGCTCGCTCATTAATTGCAATGTTTTGTTGCTGCCCGTGACTATAATGCTTTGTTTTACAGTAATGTAAAATCAGCATCATGCAAATATTTCCTCCTGATAAAAGTTAGCCTCCAGAATTGTGAAGCTATAAATAAACTTCTGTTGTGTAAACCACTCAGTTTGTGGTACTTTGGTGTGGCAGCCCCGGCAAACCAACACAGGTGGGAAGTATAATGATCCTATGTTACATGTGGAAACTGAGGCACAGAGAGTAAGTGTTTCCCCAGTGCAACACGGCTAAGAAGTGGTGGGCAGCTTGTTCCAGAATCTGCCTTCTTAATTACAGTATTTAAAAATAATTCTGTCTTGGTCTTGAACAGTTGAATGCTCTTCCTTTGAAATGAAGCTTAATTTTGGCGTAGTCCTATAGTAAAGAGAAAGAAGTAAATGAACTCCTTGGCGGTCCATGACCCTTCCTAGTGAGACCATAGTCGAGCCCATGTCATTCTGCCATCCTGTGCTAGAACAAGTGTCTGGATAATTGTGTCCCTGCATCTAATCCAAGAGGAAACGTCCTCCCAAAAGAGGCTGTGCGTATATGCCAGGCAGCTGGGTCCCTGAGCCTGGCAGTGGGCAAATACCTCCTTCTAACGTAGGTAAGAAGACAGATTCTGAAGCATGCTACCTGCCATTTCTGAGCTGTGTGGCATTAGGGAAGCATTTAACCTCTCTGTGCCTCAGTTTCCACATGTAACATGGGATAATTCTGTTGCCCACCTGTACTAGTTTGCTAGGCCTGCCATAACAAAGTACCACTAACTGAGAGGCTTAAACAACAGAAATGTATCGTCTCACAGTTCTGGAGCCTAGTAACCCGGGATCGAGGTGTTGGCAAGGTTGATTCCTTTTGAGGGCTCTGTGGAACACTCTACTCCATGCCTGTCACCTAGTTTCTGGTGATTTGCTGGCAATCTTTGGTGTTTCCTTGGCTTGTAGATGCATCACTCCGATATCTGCCTTCATCTTCACATGATGTCCTCTCCAAATGAGTGTCTACATCCAAATGTCCCATTTTTATAAGGACACCAGTCATACTGGATTAGGGTCTGCCTAATGACCTCATTTTTTACTTGATTCCCTCTGTAATGAACCTATCTCTAAATACGGTCACTTTCTGAGGTACTGGGGGATTAGGACTTCAACATATGAATTTGGCGGGGGAGACAATTTAACCCGTCACCCCACCTAAATAGAATTTTCAATGAAAATTAAATGAATTAATGCCTGTAAAACAGTGCCTGGCACTTAGAAGCTCTCAATAATGTTAGATTATGCTAGGTATAAATTAAAAAACTCCCAGGTTAGTGCATGGCAGGGTTATAATTCAGCCGGTTTGCACCAGTATGGCCTTACCAATTATTTACCACTTGTGTCTTTTTTTTTTTTTTTTTTTTTGGTCAGGGCTTATACCATACCAAGTGAGTATTTTGGATAATACTCTTGGCTAACAGGTGCAAGATGAGAATGTGTAGCTCTAATGAGGTCGGTGCTTTTGCTTCCCTGTTCTCCAAGCTGTGTATACTGGACAATGCAAGTAGCCCAGAGGGGAAAAAAGCAACTCTCATTTCTTTTAGCAAAGAACCAAAGAAGGCCCTATCTTCCTGATGAACCCAGAAAAAGAAACTTCCCACTGTCCATGTCTCAGCCCTGGGGGCTGGGATGGGGCCAGCACCTTGGGCCTTGGAGATGAAGCTTACTGAAGGATGTCATAAATGGGCTGACCCCAGGCTGCCTGGGGGAGCCGCTGACGTGAATAAAAGTGTTTGCTCACCTCAGTTCACATTAGAATGAGCCCTTTAAAAAATAAATAAGGTGTGTTGATCTTTTGTGTGGATGGCTAAACAAATCTGGTGGCCCCAAATGAATTCCAGGTAAAGAAGAATACGAGGAAATATCAGAAAGCAAGCTGCTGAAATCAGCAAGAGCTGGGCCTGGAGGACCCAATGGCCCCTCTGTAGAACTTTCTGGGCATCGCATGGTTCTTCTTCTTAGCAAGCCCCCTGATGCCTCATGGCGGCTGCCGTGTGAGTGCAGTGGCAGGGGATTAAGGAGACAGCATGGGCCCGGGAGAGGGGGTAGCTGACCCAGGCCAAAGTCAAACAGAGCTGCTGAAGAAACAAGATTGGGGATATACAGTTTCAGTGGAGGGAAATACCAGAAGGGCTGTTGTCCACAGGGAGATTTTGAGCGGGTAGACTCCCTGCCCTCCAAGGCCAAGGCAATGTCGCTCTCTCCCCCTTGGCCCTCAAATTCCCGTCTGTTTTCAGTAAGTGAATAGGAAGGCTTCTGCACTCCAGTAGGAAAACCCTAGACTGGGAGGCGGGACGCCTGTTGATTCTGCTGCCCCCAGGCTGTGTGACCTTGGACAAGTGGCTTAACCTTTCCGGGCTCAGTTCCCTCATCTATTATTTGAGGGGCTTGGAGTCATGCTAGTCATAGACTCTTCAGGTTAAAAGGGATCTTAGGAATTCAGTCTGATCCATTTGGTAGATAAGGAGCCTAAGGCTGAGAAGTTAAGTGAATGGCTCACAGTCATTGAATTAATGAGGGGACAGGAACCTAGGACTCAGGTGTCCTGACTCCTACCTAGGACCCATTCTGTTAACGACAGTGATCCCCCTCTCTTCATAGTGTCAGAGTATTTACATTTATGCCTCAGAACAACCTTCTGAGGTAGATATTCTTATGCCGATTTTATAAGTAAGGAAACTGGCTTGCCCAAGATCCCCAGCTCCTGAGTAGAAGAGCCAGGACTTTGCTAGTTTGGTGAACTTCCTGCTGCACACCAGCTGCCTCCAATTACCCACAGAAAATCCCAGCCACAGGCCACCTAGGGTGCCCTGGCACCAACCTCAGCAAGAGCAGGGACCTGATTCTTGAGAGCAGATGGGTCCATCCCAGGAGTCAGAACAGGCAAGCAAGAATACTTATTCTCAACAACAGCAGAAAAGTAATATCCATCTTCCCAGTGTGAACTAGTTTGCGATAGATAGATGAGATTTTAAGAAAATGTTACATATGTGACAGTAGAAATAAACTATTTCATCAGAAGTGGAGCAAAATGAGTTAGCCAGGTCCACCCTAGGGTAGCAGAGTGGCAGCTGCCTCTCTGCTTCAGTGAGGTTTTTATACTGACTCTCTTGCCCTCACCCTGTCATCCCTGACCTAAAGGGCCAGAGGCACTGAAACACAGGTGTCCCAAGTAGTGCCAGCACCTCTCAGGGTCTTAGGGGAGAGCTGCTCCCCCTGGGTAAACTGAGGCCTCAGTTGAGACATCAGTGCCTCCTCTGGGTGGAGAAGAGACACCCTCTGAGCTCACTAAGTTCTCTAAGGTCTCTCCAGGGTGAGTCTAGATGAAGTTTAGTCTTGATGCTCGGCAGCACCGTCCAGCATTACAGCAAGTCTTGAGCATCAGGTCAGCATCATATCACGCTGAGGTGGGGTTATTTGTACCCATTAGAGCAACACTACCCAGTAGACCTATAATGTACTAATATGGTTGGGAAAACTTTCCTCTCGCTCCCCGTATTCTGAACAGAAACAGATGCCGCAAAATATAACCCCGACTCCCCGACTCCCCAGCCCAGCCTCTCAGAAGGGTCAACAGGCTAGTCTTGGAGCCTCAAAGACACCTGGTCAAAGTGGAAACAACTGTTCTCGTCCCTTGATAAGGCTCCACCTCTAGTTCTCGGCAGTGTGTACGTGTAAACAGAATTTCTACCTTCTACCGGTGTGACTGCCCCCACTAGGAGTTCCAGAATTAATTATTAACAGCCAAAGAAATTCACAGTGAGCAGGGACTTGTGCATTTTCTAGAAGCACGTTTCCATGAGGACTCTGACCTGATCGGATTCCTCCTCAGGGCCCAGGACAGAGAGAGAGAAAAACACTGGGCCTGTCATTTTGGTTAGAATAGACCCAAGCCTAAAACCTCAGGGAACTCACTTGGAAGATTTTTCTTGGAAAGTAGACTATTTGATTTGACATCTCAACCAAACAGGTGTTTTGGGAGAATAAAATCACACTACCTTATAAGGAACTGGGGTAGTCTGGCCTGACTTGGGGAGTATCTAAAGAGAACTTATTCATTGTTCAAGATAACTCTAAATAATGGTAAGCTCTCAGATTTATTGGCTACTATACTCACCATGAAATTAACATATCCTGGAACGTTGGTTAGAAGGGATGTGGGAACTCATTTTGTCTTTTCTCAGTATATGGATGAAGTGTCTGACATGAAAGGAAGTTGCAAGTCTAGAGAGCAAGAGTAATGACTCGTAGGTGAGTTTGCTTCCTGCCCAAGGAGATCTGAAAGCCTAGGGTGCTTTATAATGACTTATATAACAGTTGTGTCTCTAAAGACATTCAAACAGTACCCTGAATTTTTTATGCAAAACAAAACTTTCCTTTATTGATATAATAACAAAAGTGCACCTTGGCCTAACTCATACCAAAATATCATCATTCTGAACTCATAATAACACCTACATTTGCTGAGCATTTACTATATGTGTAGCACTATGCTAAACTGAGCATACACTCAGGTGGCTTACCTCACAGGTGCCTTACGGATACTTGTATTATTTGGAAAACTGAATAAATACATGCAAAGTGCTTAGAACTCCACCACCCTATCTCACCTACAGCCTCAGTACGTCCCTGTTTTGGTCATGTAGAACCACGCCCTGTGAGGAATGGAAGGAGGTCATGTGCAGGCAGGACTGAACTTACAGGTTGACCCCTATCGCTGGGATTTCTGTGGTGCGACGGCCCCTGTGCCCATGTCTAATTCATTCTAGTCTACCAGGTTCTACTTTTTTTTTTCATCTGAAAGTTTAAGGGGGCCTCATTTAAAGGAAAATACTCTTCTGAATGTTAAGCTTTGAATCAGCCAAACATTATCAGGAATTCTTTTACATCTTCCCACGAATCTAAAAGATCAAGATTATATAGGTAAAGGCACAAGAAAAGGGCAAGCTTCTGAAGTTGCCTCAGATGGGATGCCTGAGAATTCAGACCATAAGAGGTGGTCATTTGACATCTAGTCTGATCTATTCCAGAGTGAATTTTTCCTATAAGAATAAATTCAGGTCTTCTT
This sequence comes from Hyperoodon ampullatus, assembly GCF_949752795.1. Lineage (NCBI taxonomy): Eukaryota > Metazoa > Chordata > Mammalia > Artiodactyla > Ziphiidae > Hyperoodon > Hyperoodon ampullatus. Next base: position 147,113,640 of record NC_136917.1, read on the forward strand.
GGGTTGCCTTCTTTAAGGTGGGAAAAAAACCTTATAACCCTGAATGAGTGACTTGGCAAAAGCAGATGGCGGGATCCTTCAAATACCATGCCTGTTCTGTTTTTCTTAGAGATTTATCCATCTATAACCCTGAGATTTCAATGTTCCACTCAGTTCTGAGCTCTCTAAATCAAAACAATCACATGCCAACATATGTGTCTACAGCTGACCACAGATGGAGTGACTGAGGACTAGGATTTCATTTGAGCTGTATGGCCCTTCTGCATGCATAATATAAAAGGGAAAATGCATGGAGTCTAAGGGACCTTGTTTTCTGTGTCCTGGAGACCCCTGGACTAAATGAAGCAAATGTGATGGGATCCATAGGAGAGATACATGGGACCTGGGATCAGGCCACACTTTCTGGCCGTGGAAGGCATGCCGTAGACCTGCCAGCTTTATTGTAGAACCCAAGACTTAAAGCTAGGACACATTAAGAGCCCTATACCCCATTCTGTGACAGACCTTTGATAAGGGGCATTGGCAACTCACAGTGTATCCAGTAGGGGGCGACAAGGAAGCAGATTGACAAAACAAGAAAAATGTGAGAAAGAATTGGGATGTTCTTTCCTGTAGAAGAGAAAGCCCCAGAGGAATGGGATGGCTGTCTATTCTTTAAAGCACTCATATAGAAGAGGAAGAAGAGGAATTCTTGTTTGTTCCAACTGTGAAATGTAGGACCAGTGGAAGGAGATTATGGGACAGCCAGGTTTTTCTAGCAGAGCTGTCTGTAGCGCACGAACACTGTGCAGGTTTGTGCCTTTCTTGGTGCTTGATGTGTTGGTTCAGTGGTGGGGGAGAAGGAGACACCAGTAGGGGAGGTTGAAGAGGGATGCCTTCCTTTGGGTGGTAGATTGGACTAGAGATTTACTCAGGTTGTTGCTAATTGTAAAGAGAATGGTTTTATGATTATTTTTAAGTGGGTGAGCAATAAAGGTGGGTTTATGGTCTCTGTACTCCACAAACTATCATTTCCCACATTAACTATTTCATGCATGGAAAGCTTGAGAAACAGGAAAGCTAAGAAGTTTGCAGGGTAATTTAAAAATACTTTCTGGGAGGCGATTGGATCACAAAAGGCAGTGCACGGTGTGGGTGAGAGAGTGGGCCGTGAAAGCAGAGCCCACAGGGATTCAAATCCTTCCTCTGCCCCCATTAAGCTCCATGAACTTGGACGGGCAACCTTAGTTATGCCTTCACTTGTGCGTCTGTGAGATGGAAAGGTTAACCCTTGCTTCCTCCTCCCGCTGTGAGCCTGAAGTCAGTGAATGCACCTAAAATGTGACAACTATGCCAGGTACATAGTGAGCACTCAGTAAAGGTTAGTGATGATTGTTAGACAAGGAGAAATCATTATCATTTCTTAGGTCCATGAGAGAATTAAACAACAGGGCATCAACTTGCAACAAAAACATGTATGTTTCTTTTGATTTGTGATGTCATGAAAAGGAAGAGTTAAATATGGCTGATTTTTTGATAATAATGGACATTTTTAGGGCCAATTCAGGAGTGATAGATCCTGTAAGTGGAGTGAATGACAGCTGAGCCCCATGAAGCAATGGAAAAAATAGAGTCCAGTGATTTTTTTTTTTGAGTAGTGGAGCCCAAAGACAATGGAAGTGTAGCCAAGTCCCTGGGATTTCCACCGTTTCCTGTGGCTGTATTTTGGCTCCTTGGTTCCCCAAGAGAAATAAAGATCAAGGCTTCATTCAGGTTGCTCATCTTCCCCCATGTTGAAAATGCAGTAACATCTGGCTGACAACTTAATCATCTCTCCCCTAATTTTTTTTCTTATCTTAAGAGCACCTGCATGACCAGGGGAAAAGAAGAGAAAAAGAAAAGAGGGTTTCGTTTCTCATCTTGATCATTGCCTGATAATTTGCACTGAGAGGGCTTGTTGGGGTCGAGGAGCCATTCATCCCCTTTTGGTCCTTCGAATTTCTCAGGCTGTCATCACTTTTTTAGGCTGGCAGCTAATGAAAGGAAGGGGAGAAAGATTTCAAACACCCCACTCAGGACATATTATGCAGCTTCTGAGATTCTGCCTGCTCATTTATCCAAATGAAATAGATATCGGGAAATAGCAGAGGTCAGCCTGTTGAGCAAAATGTTTTCCAGTCCTGGGAGTTACATCACTTTGTTTCTTTGTGAAATAAGGCAGCTCTGTCCTAACTTTAAGTGATCAATCACATGTGATAGGACAGGCTTATCTTTCACGCTCCCAGTAAATACAACAACGAGACCGCAGACAACTCCGGATGGTCTCTCCGGAAGCTGGATGGTGTCAAGAACGGCCATGTAAATTGCTTCCTTTCTCCCTGGATTGTCTCTAAAACCAATATTATTACAAAATGCTAAGAACGGTTGCCCTTCATTAGTGTGCTCCTGAATCACGATTCAGTGACTGGGTGATACGCCATCATCATCTGCACATGCGCATCTCGTAGGACTCTTCAAACTTATTCCTATCCTCAAATTTTGAGTGCAGATGAAACACGAGTGAGAATCAAGTATGAGATGAAAGTTGTTCCTCCTGATTGCTTTGTTCTTTCTTTTATTAATTCTTTCTTATATCACTTATGACACTAGCCGTTAAAATCTATCTGCGTGGAAATCTATCCACTATATAGAACATAACATCACTTAATTCACAGAGGGAAAAATATATCTGGCAATAGTAACATTTAACTTAAGAGGCACTATTTGGCCAGCTAACTTAGTGACTTAGACTCAGGCAGAATCAGTGCCCCGGTTTCCTTAGGTCAACAATTATTAGTTGTTCTTTTTGTTTGTTACTTTTTTTGTTTTGTTTTTTTAGTTGATGTACAATAGTATATAGGTTACAGGTGTACAATATAGTGATTCACAAGTTTTAAAGGTTATGCCCCATTTATAGTTATTATAAAATAGTGGCTATATTCCCCGTGGTGTACAATATATCCTTGTAGCTTATTTTATACCTAATAGTTTGTACCTCTTAATCCCATACCCCTCTAGTGCCCTTCCCTCCTTCCCTCTCCCCACTGGTAACCACTAGTTTGTTCTCTGTATCTGTGAGTCTCCTTCTTTTTTTGTTATATTCACTAGTTTGTTGTATATTTTAGATTCCAAATATAAGTGATATCACACAGTATTTGTCTTTCTCTGTCTCTTTATATACGACCTAGCACGTATATAGATGGTGGTGAAATTCGGCAGAATTTTCTTCACAAAGATTTTTGTCTGGAAGATTCTGCATACTGACCTGTAAAGAATGCCCATGAAGCCTGTTGGCATAAGATTGTGAACCAGCATGTTATGTTCTCACAGATAGAGAATATGTCATGAAAACATTCAGGGTGATGGTAAACACAGGTGGGATGTAGTGTGACATCTTCAAAGTCTCGTCTCAACCACATGTGATCACTTGACAACTCTGCCTAACAACAGTGACCTTAAGACAGCTGTCAGGACTCCATGGAACAAGATCTCCAGAAAGAAGAACCTACAGAAACATTTCAGTGAGTGTGGACAGAGGAAGAGAGCATCAGAGCCAACGTCTTGCTCACACAGAGCCTGTAGTTGCCAAGACGCTCTCTCCCACTTAGGAGAGAGCCTTTCCCACTTAGGAAAGCTTTAAGATCTATTCCCCTTAATCATAAAAAAGGAATTTACCAGGTTGAATTATTTGAGTTTCGACTTTATTCCTTATTTCACAAAGGATTGCACTTAATCTGTAAATGAGTTCTGATGTTATGAGAATTGAATATTGCAAATGGGTATTATTAAACTTATAAAGAGAGAGGGAAGGATTCTCTTTTAGAAGAATAGTACAGTCTGAGTGGCATCTCTCACTTAATGGGCCTAGAGATGCCTATTAAGAAATTTTCTTCCTAGAAATGTTTCTGAATTTAATGGGTCCATTAAATAATTCAAAATTAATATAAGTGTACAACATCTCTGCCCCACAACCTTACTAAAATTAAGGGTGCCAAATCATCCTTCTCTTGCTGTTACTTCACCAGCTGGAGGGTATAGTTCACGCTTGTATTAGACTAACCAATAGGTAGACTCTAATGCCTGACTAATTAGTACCAGTATTCATCATGACTTTGATAAATCCTAGCCCCTAACGAGATCACTCTTGACCAGTGGCATTCCAATGTAAAAATTGTTAGCAGAGGTTAGCTGGTTGTTGGACCTTCAACTACATATGCCAGTACAAATATTAGGACAAATTGTCATTTTTATGGAACCTCAAGAATTGAACATTTTAGGACTTAACTGAATATGCTGCTCAGTGCTTTTGCCTGAGGACATGCTAATCAACAACATATTCTTAAATACCTACCATATGCCACTGCTTTCAAAAACACTTTCAATCTTGAATTGAGGAGGTAGGAGACACATACTTTCTTTTAAAAAGTAAGTAACTGTACAGAACTATGTGCAATAAATGTCCAAACGAGAAGCATAGAGGAGCGCCATATGAAGTCACTGTGTGACACCCCCCCTCACAGTGCTCCCTAAGCACTTATAATGATAGATGGTTCTTCATCTGCTCACTTGTGTGTAATTGTACCACCACACTGGACTGGAAGCTTCATGAGGGCAGGGCCAGTAACTCTGTTATTACCACGTCTGTTCTATTCACCTGGCCTGTAACTAGCAATCAGTAAAAGACTGTCACGCAGATGAAGCTACATAGAGGAAGTTAATATTAAAAGATGGGCAAAATTTTAAAACACATGGAAGTTTAATGTCAGGATGAACAGATGAACCAAACCAGAAAGCAAGGATTAGCTTGGCAAATATATCCTTTCATTTTCTCAGCAAACATTTGCAGCTCCCTCACCGTGTGCTGGATACTGCGTGGGCAGAATGGGTACCAAGGGGAAGAAACACCATTCCTGTGGGCAGAGGAGAGGTTTTGAGACCAGCCCGGGTGGTGTGAGGTAGGACAGGGCTGACTGGGATTAGAAATGGTCAGAGCTGTGAGGAATCGAGTTCACTAGGTGGGAAGAGCCTTGAGACCTTTGTCCCGAGGACAGGGAAAACCAGCAAAACATTTAAACTAAGGAAGGTTGAAAAGTCATCGGAAAGGTCCCAGGAGTTCTTAGGACATCCTTGCTAGGAGACAGTTCGTTACTGATGGAAACTTTAGCCAGGATGCACACACTTTAAGAACTGCTATCTCAAAACTTTCCGTGAGATATATATTCACCCAGTCAGAATTTCCAGGGCTGGATTATATTTGCACTTCTATTTCATTTTTACTTAACCAGTATGTTAATATTAACCGTGATTTGTAATGTTTTCATAAATACAGCTTGTTTCTTTAAATATTGTATTTCTAAGAAGCTTTAGGGCATTGTTAAAATGTGGTTTGAATATATTCATAGACAAAAGTCTTTTCTAGCAGCCTACACTTTCATTTCATAACATAATTCAATGGAATAATGGAATTTTCATCATAGAGCAAGCACACATTGCTAGAATTCATCTGCTCCATTACATTTATGTAAAGTCACACAGTGTAACAACGAACATCAATAACTAAACCACCCCTTCCCAATACTGTTTCCTATGGAACATACAGTGAAATTTTTGCATTTTGTATAGGCAGCCAGATTTTAACAGTGTATATTCTGGTTGCAAGCTAGTTCTTTCACAGGCCACATAACTATCCTTGGGCCCCATGAATCATGCGAACTATAGCTAATGGCACAGATATACACCACCTTGATATGAGGTGTTTATGACATATAAGAGCCAAGTATATTTGGCTTCTAAGTGCAAGTGGGAACATGGAGAAGGTCCAGTGTGGAAATGCTCCTTAATATCTTCTTTCCTGAAGGCTTAGTTTGCAACCAGTGGCAAAAATCTGGTTTCAAGAAGGTTAAACTTGGAACAATATAAAAACAAATAACCCAATTTTTAAAATAAGCAAAGCATCTGAATAGGCATTTCTCCAAAGAAGATATCCAAATGGTCAATAAGCACATGAAAAGATGTTCAACATCAGGACTTCCCTGGTGGCGCAGTGGTTGAGAGTCCACCTGCCGATGCAGGGGACACGGGTTCATGCCCCGGTCCGGGAAGATCCCACATGCCGCGGAGCAGCTGGGCCCGTGAGCCATGGCCGCTGAGCCTGCGCATCCAGAGCCTGTGCTCCGCAACAGGAGAGGCCACAACAGTGAGAGGCCCGCGTACTGCAAAAAAAAAAAAAAAGATGTTCAACATCAGTATTCACTAGAGAAATATGAATCAGAACCATAATGTGATACTAATACTTCATACCCATTAGAATGGCTGTAATTAAAATGACAGACAATAGCAAGTGTTGGTGAGGATGTGAAGAAATTAGAACACTCATATTATGTTGATGGAGGTACAAAATGTTGCAGCCACTTCAGAAAACAATTTGGCAATTCCTCAAAAAGTTAAGCATAAAGTTACAACATGACCCAGCAACTCCAATACTAAGTATGTACCCCCCAAAATTGAAAACAGATACACAAACAAATACGTGTACGTGAATGTTCATAGCAACACTATTCACACTATCCAAAAGGAAGAAACAACACAAATGTCTATCACCAGATAAAAGGGTAAACAAAATGTAATGATCCAGACAATGGAATAGTATTCAGCCATAGAAAGGGATGAAATACCAATACATACTATGACGTAGATGGATCTCAAAAATATTATGCAAAGTGAAAGGATCCAATCACCAAACACTATATATTTGCTGATTCCATTTATATAAAATGTCCTGAATAGGTAAATCCATAGAGACGAAAAGTAGATTACTGGCTGCCAGGAACTTGTGGAGCGGGTAATGGGGAGAAGCAACTATTGATGTTACAGGGTTTCTTTTGGTTGTGATAAAAATGTTCTGAAATTGATTGTGGCGATGGACGCTCAGCCTTGAGAACATACCAAAAAAACACTGACTTGTGTGCTTTAAAAAGGTGAATTTTGTGGTATGTGAATTATTTCTTCATTTAAAAAATTAAAAAGGACTTTTAAAAAGGTGAAACTTGGAATTGTTGATGGTTTTTTGAAGCAGATGAGCATGTAGTGAAATTAGTTCTTGGTTTTGGGGAAAGCCATGAAAAAAGATTGTAATTGGGAGAAGTTATAAACAAAGAGATGGATGAGTCAGAGAAGTCTGGGAAAGAATTTGATGATAACAAGAGACGGTACACAGGGAGACTAAGTTGAGGTTCATGAAAACAATCAGGCAGATTATATGAGGAGGGTGTGTGTGTGTATTTGTAATATATATATGCACATATATAATATTATACCTTAGATCCTATAGTATATAGTTTATAATTATATAGTATATAATATAATTATATAGTATATAATTATATACTATATATATTATATAGTGTATATATATATATATAATGTATATATATTCACATGGGGAAAATTCTCAAAAAATATACCACCCAAATATTAACAGCATTTGTCCCTGTTTAGTGGGATTTTGGGGGATTTAATTCCTTTTCTTCCTTTTGCTTCTCAGTATTCTCTTACTTTGTGTGCAGTGATCATAGAGTAATAGTTAAGTAGGAAGTGAAAAAAGTGAGGGTGGAAGGCTGTTGCTTGAGAAAGTGCACTCTCTGATCAGACCAAGAAAGTAGGGGCAGTTTTTGAAGTCTTACTAACTAATAATGCCCTACTTGAGAAGACTTGTTGTCACATTGGGAGAAAACAGAGTAAAGTGGGCATCACTGCAGAAGAGATTGGCATGGCAAGGCCTCTGAAATGCTAATGCTTAAAAGGCTTGTTCTTAGAAATTCTGGAGGCAAAGCATACAAAAGGCTTTTTCCCCTTGTTTACCAGGTTCTCCCTTGGTTTGAGGCATCCATATGTATACGCTATATAAGCCACTAGGTACTGATCCTATTACAGATCTATCTATGTACCTATGTATCTATCTATCTTTAATCTTATTATGTCTACAAGGCAGTTGACACCTAAAAGTCATGAAACTTAATTTGCTAAGTCATAAAATAATTTTAAAATCACCCTTAAGAATATACACATGCCAGGCCCTTCACCTGAGCTGAGCATCTATCATTGACTAAGCCAAACCTCTTCTTGCATCTATGGGCTTACAGTCTAGTCAAGCAGGAGCGAGGAAGAAGCTAGTCCACATATGACAAGTCCCACAGGCTTTGTGGAGCTCAGGGTGGGGCTCTTACCCATAATCTCCAGTCTGAAGCTGGAGGGGAGAGACAAGGGCCTCATCTTGGAGGAGTTCCCAAGGGTAAAGTCAAGTTGGTAGGTCCCAAAACAGGTTATGGAAGCAAGGGCCTGGTCAGACAATAGGAGCCAAGAGATGGAGCCCAAACAGAGTGGCTTCAATGTGGGGCAGAGGCAAGGGGTTCCCTGGAGAAGGAGGTGGAAGAAAGGGAGTGACAGAGGATGGGGCAAAATGGCAGGGTCTCTGCATCTGGGCCTGGCTTTGAGCTAGAGGAGGTTCACAGCAGCATTGTTTGTAAGAAAAAAATGTGGGAAACACCCATCAACAGGAATGAACAAGTTGATTGGGGGTGTGGGGTTCAAATCATCACGGAAAATTAATAAACCAGAACAGCATGGGTCAACATAGGAAATGAAGAACAACAACAAAAATCTACCCTTAAAAGGAACGCATAGTGACAATCATTTCTTTCTTTCCCTTTTCTTTCACAATTTGTTTGCTGAAACATCAGTTGACGTGTCTTTAGTTGAATGTGACATGTCCTTTTGAAGGAACAAGAGGCAGACAAGTTTCAGCTACCAAAAATAAAAGAGAAACTGGGAAGAATTTAACTTCTGAACTAGAAGGTCACTCTTGCCAGAGGCCTTTGAGTAGGGTAAGGTTCTGCATTTTGTTTCCCAATTTTTTTTTTCCTTAAATAAATAGCCGTGGAATTCAGGCCAGTCTTGCCCCTTGAGTTCTTAAGTGATTCTGCCAAATCCCTTAGAATTGAGTTGTGCAGGGTCCAGCAGACCTGCTTTGGCTGTTTCTCCTTCCCTGGAATGACTCTCCCTAGGGAACCAGATCAAAGCTAAGGAAGAGAAAAGGCAGGTGATGAAAGGATCCTGTGCCTAAAATAATAATTTCGTTTTGTCTGCCTGCCATCCCACCATCACAGTGAAGGATTTCTAGATTGTAAGAGGCCCTAATAAAGATGAACCCAGCCCTGAAAGATATTGAATTTTATCAGTCAGCATCCAGGTGAATGTTCCTTGAGATCAAGACTGATAAATAAACCACACATGGCATGTGGGGTGGGGATGAGGGAAGAGGGGTAGGAGACAGAACAAGGACAAAAGGGGCAAAAAGTGTGAATAAGACATACTTCCCCAACCAGTCAAGTTTCTCCAAGGCTCACATTTCTGGAGACCATCTTAAGAACAATTGTAGCAACAAACAACAACTAACCAAGCCGAATGTCAGTTGGTACAGCCACTGTGGAAAACAGTACGGAGGTTCCTCAGAAAACTAAAAATAGAATTATCATATGATCCAGCAATCCCACTCCTGGGCATATATCTGGAGAAAACTATAATTCAAAAAGATATATGCACCCCCGTGTTCATATCAGTACTATTGACAATAGCCAAGACATGTAAGCCACATAAATGTCCATCAACAGATGAATGGATAAAGAAGATGTGGTACATATATACAATGGAATATTAGCCATAAAAAAGAACAAAATAATACCATTTGCAGCAACATGGATGCAACTAGAGATTATCATACTAAGTGAAGTAAGTCAAAAAGAGAAAGACAAACACCATATGATATCATTTATAGGTGGAATCTAAAACATGACACAAATGAACCTAGCTATGAAACAGAAACAGAATCACGGGCATAGAGAACAGACTGGTGGTTGCCAAGGGGGAGACGGTCAGGGGAGGGAAGTTGGGATCAGCAGATGTAAGCTTTTTTATATAGAATGGATAAACAACAAGGTCCTACTGTATAGCACAGAGAACTATATTCAATATCCTATGATAAACCATAACGGAAAAAAATATTAAATATATATATATATGTATGTATGTATAAGTTAATCACTTTGCTGTACAGCAGAAATTAACACAACATTGTAAATCAACTATACTTCAATTTAAAAAAAAAATAAAACTTAAAAAGAAAGCCAGGCAATAAATAAATAAGAGAAAAAGAAAATCTAAACCACACAGCCTAAGTATCAGAAACTTTCTTATTATCCAGAAAGTTAAAGCAAAAATGAATTGGTTACATTTTCATAGACTCCTTTCCTGAACCGGAAGCCATTTATGCTTCAATAAACATATTAACTTTTTCCTCAGAACAAATCAAGTCCTGTCACTCTGGAGGACAAAGTGCTTCCGGCAGTGAAAGCAGACACGAGGCTCCACTATGGGTAGCGGTCAGCAGGGTCCATCCGGTGTGGGGAGGGACCTCTTGCTGCTGCGGAAACTGTGGGGAGACTGAAGTAGTCCCCACAGCACAGGGGCCCTGCAGGGACAGGGCAGTTTGAGAAGGGCTCCATGGTGTGAGAAGGCCATTCGGAACCACAGGAGAATGGAGTATAAGGGTGAGAACAGTTCTATCCCAACTCCCAAAGGGAGAATTGTGTTGAAAGGACCAACTGGAGGGAAGCAATGACCTTCAGTCAGCCCCAGGTGACCTCACAGTAGGGCAGCAGGGGGAAAAATGCCCAAAACACTCCTTCCCTCCATCCATCTCTTGCCAAGGCTGCCTGTGGGCCAAATTCTTCCTATAAGTCAGAAGGCAAGAGAGCCCCTCGAAGCAGTCCAGATAGCCCAGAGCAGGAAGCATCGTTTTAGTTTTCTAGAAGCATACCCGTCACAGGCACCTCAGCCCCTCTTCGTAAACAGCCTGCTTACTGTGGTTGGGGGAGAAAAATTGACAGTTTGGTTTTTGTTGTTGTTCTTTATTTTTTAATGTTTTTATTGGAGTATAATTACTTTACAATGTTGTGTTAGATTCTGCTATATAACAAAGTGAATCAGCTAGATGCATACATATATCCCCATATCTCCTCCCTCTTGTATCTCCCTCCCACCCTCCCTATCCCACCTCTCTAGGTGGTCACAAAGCACCGAGCTGATCTCCCTGTGCTATGCAGCAGCTTCCCACTAGCTATCTATTTTATATTTGGTAGTGTATATATGTCCATGCCACTCTCTCACTTCGTCCCAGCTTACCCTTCCCCCTCGCCATGTCCTCAAGTCCATTCTCTACGTCTGTGTCTTTATTCCTGTCCTGCCCCTAGATTCCTGAGAACCTTTTTTTTTTTTTTTTAGATTCCATATATATGTGTTAGCATACGGTACTTGATTTCTCTTTCTGACTTACTTCACTCTGTATGACAGTCTCTAGGTCCATCCACCTCACTACAAATAACTCAGTTTCATTTCTTTTTATGGCTGAGTAATATTCCATTGTATATATGTGCCACATCTTCTTTATCCATTCATCTGTCGATGGACACTTAGGTTGCTTCCATGTCCTGGCTATTATAAATAGTGCTGCAATGAACATTGTGGAAAACGACTCTTTTTGAATTATGGTTTTCTCAGGGTATATGCTCAGTAGTGGGATTGCTGGGTCATATGGTAGTTCTATTTTTAGTTTTTTAAGGAACCTCCATACTGTTCTCCATAGTGGCTGTATCAATTTACATTCCCACCAACAGTGCAAGAGGGTTCCCTTTTCTCCACACCCTCTCCAGCACCTATTGATTGTAGATTATTTGATGATGGCCATTCTGACTGGTGTGAGGCGATACCTAATTGTAGTATTGATTTGCATTTCTCTAATGATTAGTGATGTTGAGCATCATTTCATGTGTTTGTTGGCAACCTGTATATCTTCTATGGAGAAATGTCTATTTAGGTCTTCTGCCCATTTTTGGATTGGGTTGTTTGTTTTTTAGATATAGAGCTGCATGAGCTGCTTGTATATTTTAGAGATTAATCCTTGGTCAGTTGCTTCATTTGCAAATATTTCTTCCCATTCTGAGGATTGTCTTTTCATCTTGCTTATGGTTTCTTTCTCAGTGCAAAAGCTTTTAAGTTTCATTAGGTCCCATTTCTTTGTTTTTATTTCCATTTCTCTAGGTCAAAAATGATCTTGCTGTGATTTATGTCACAGAGTATTCTGCCTATGTTTTCCTCTAAGAGTTTATAGTGTCTGGCCTTACTTTTAGGTCTTTAATCCATTTTGAGTTTATTTTTGTGTATGGTGTTAGGGAGTGTTCTAATTTCATTCTTTTACATGTAGCTGTCCAGTTTTCCCATCACCACTTATTTAAGAGGCTCTCTTTTCTCCATTGTATATTCTTGCCTCCTTCTTCAAAGATAAAGTGACCATAGGTGCATGGGTTTATCTCTGGGCTTTCTCTCCTGTTCCACTGATGTATATTTCTCTTTTTCTGCCACTCCCATACTGTCTTGGTTACTGTAGCTTTGTAGTATAGTTTGAAGTCTGGGAGCCTGATTCCTCTAGCTCCATTTTTTTTTTTCTCAAGATTGATTTGGCTATTTGGGGTCTTTTGTGTTTCCATACAAATTGTGAAATTTTTTGTTCTAGTTCTGTGAAAAATGCCATTGGTAGTTTGATAGGGATTGCATTGAATCTGTAGATTGCTTTGGGTAGTATAGTCATTTTCACAATGTTGATTCTTCCAATCTAAGAACATGGTATATCTCTCCATCTGTTTGTATCATCTTTAATTTCTCTCATAAATGTCTTATAGTTTTCTGCATTCACGTCTTTTGTCTCCTTAGCTAGGTTTATTCCTAGGTATCTTATTCTTTTTGTTGCAATGGTAAATGGGAGTGTTTCCTTAACTTCTCTTTCAGATTTTCATCATTAGTGTATAGGAATGCAAGAGATTTCTATGCATTAATTTTGTATCCTGCTACTTCACCAAATTCATTGGTTAGCTCTAGTAGTTTTCTGGTAGCATCTTTAGGATTCTCTATGTGTAGTATCATGTCAACTGCAAACAGTGACAGCTTTACTTCTTCTTTTCCGATTTGGATTGCTTTTATTTCCTTTTCTTCTCTGATTGCTGTGGCTAAAATTTCCAAAACGATGTTGAATAATAGTGGTGAGAGTGGACAACCTTGTATTTTTCCTGATCTTAGAGGAAGTGGTTTCATTTTTTCACCATTGAGAATGATGTTGGCTGTGGGTTTGTCATATATGGCCTTTATTATGTTTAGGTAAGTTCCCTCTATACCTAGTGGTTTATCAATTTTGTTTATCTTCTCAACGAACCAGCTTTTAGTTTTATTGATTTTAGCTATAGTTTCCTTCATTTCTTCTTCATTTATTTCTGATCTGATATTTATGATTTCTTTCCTTCTGCTAACTGTGGGGATTTTTTGTTCTTCTTCCTCTAATTGCTTTAGCTGTAAGGTTAGGTTGTTTATTTGAGATGTTTCTTATTTCTTGAGGTAGGATTTTATTGCTATAAACTTCCCTCATAGAACTGCTTTTGCTGCATCCCATAGGTTTGGGGCCATCATGTTTTCATTGTCATTTGTTTCTAGGTATTTTTTTAATTTCCTCTTTGATTTCTTCAGTGATCTCTTGGTTGTTTACTAGTGTATTGTTTAGCTTCCACGTGTTTGTATTTTTTACAGATTTTTTCTTGTAATTGATATCTAGTCTCATAGCATTATGGTCAGAAAAGACACTTGATGAGATTTCAATTTTCTTAAATTTACCAATTTAAGGCTTGATTTGTGACCCAAGATATGATCTATCCTGGAGAATGTTCCATGAGCACTTGAGAAGAATGTGTATTCTGTTGTTTTGGATGGAATGTCCTATAAATATCAATTAAGTTCATCTTGTTTAATGAGCCATTTAAAGCTTGTGTTTCCTTATTTATTTTCACTTTGGATGACCTGTCCATTGGTGAAAATGGGGTGTTAAAGTCCCTTACTATGATTGTGTTACTGTCGATTTCCCCTTTTATGGCTGTTAGCATTTGCCTTATGTATTCAGGTGCTCCTATGTTGGGTGCATAAATATTTACAATTATTATGTCTTCTTCTTGGATTGATCCCTTGAGCATTATGTAGTGTCCTTCTTTGTCTCTTGTAATAGTCTTTATTTTAAAGTCTATTTTGTCTGATAGGAGAATTGCTAGTCCAGCTTTCTCTTGATTTCCATTTGCATGGAATATCTTTTTCCCTCCCCTCACTTTCAGTCTGTGTGTGTCCCTAGGTCTGAAGTGGGTCTCTTGTAGACAGCATATACACAGGTCTTGTTTTTGCATTCATTCAGCCAGTCTATGTTTGTTTGGAGCATTTAATCCATTTACATTTAAGGTAATTATCGATATGTATGTTCCTGTTACCATTTTCTTAATTGTTTTGGGTTTGTTATTATAGGTCTTTTCCTTCTCTTGTGTTTCCTGTCTAGAGAAGTTCCTTTAGCATTTGCTGTAAAGCTGGCTTGGTGGTGCTGAATTCCCTTAGCTTTTGCTAGTCTGTAAAGGTTTTAATTTCTCTGTCAAATCTGAATGAGATCCTTGCTGGGTACAGTAATCTTGGTTGTAGGTTTTTCCCTTTCATCACTTTAAATATGTCCTGCCACTCCCTTCTGGCTTGCAGAGTTTCTGCTGAAAGATCAGGTGTTAACCTTATGGGGATTCCCTTGTATGTTATTTGTTGCTTTTCCTTGCTGCTTTTGATGTTTTTTCTTTGTATTTAATGTTTGAAAGTTTGATTAATATGTCTTGGTGTGTTTCTCCTTGGATTTATCCTGTAAATCCAAGGAGACACTCTGCACTACCTGGACTTGATTGACTATTTCCTTTCCTATATTAGGGAAGTTCTCAGCTATCATCTCTTCAAATATTTTCTCAGTCCCTTTCTTTTTCTCTTCTTCTGACACCCCTATAATTTGAATGTTCATGTGTTTAATGTTGTCCCAGAGGTCTCTGAGACTGTCCTCAGTTCTTTTCATTCTTTTTCCTTTATTCTGCTCTGCAGTAGTTATTTCCACTATTTTATCTTCCAGGTCACTTATCCGCTCTTCTGCCTCAGTTATTCTGCTATTGATTCCTTCTAGAGAATTTTTAATTTCATTTATTGTGTTGTTCATCATTGTTTGTTTGCTCTTTAGTTCTTCTAGGTCCTTGTTAAACGTTTCTTTTATTTCCTCCATTCTATTTCCAAGATTTTGGATCATCTTTACTATCATTACTCTGAATTTTTTTTCAGGTAGACTGCCTATTTCCTCTTCATTTGCTTGGTCTGCTTGGTTTTTACTTTGCTCCTTCATCTGTGTGTATTTCTCTGTCTTCTCATTTTGCTTAACTTACTGTGTTTTGGGTCTCCTTTTCACAGACTGCAGGTTCGTAGTTCCTGTTGTTTTTGGTGTCTGCCCCCAGTGGCTAATGTTGGTTCAGTGAGTTGTGTAGACTCCCTGGTGGAGGGGACTGGTGCCTGTGTTCTGGTGGATGAGGCTGGATCTTGTCTTTCTGGTGGGCAGGACCATGTCCAGTGGTGTGTTTTGGGGTATCTGTGAACTTATTATGATTTTAGGCAGCCTCTTTTCTAATGGGTGGGGTTATGTTCCTGTCTTGTTAGTTGTTTGGCATAGGGTGTCCATCACTGGAGCTTGCTGGTTGTTGAGTGGAGCTGGGTCTTAGCGTTGAGATGGAACTGTCTGGGAGAGTGCTCGCTGATTGATATTACATGGGGCCTGGAGGTCTCTGTTGGTCCAATGTCCTGAACTCGGCTCTCCTACCTCAGAGGCTCAGGCCTGACACCCAGCCAGAGCACCAAGTCCCTGTCAGCCTCATGGCTCAGAAGAAAAGGGAGAAAAAAAAAGAGAGAAAGAAAAATAAATAAATAAAATAAAGTTATTAGAATAAAAAATATTATTTAAAAAATTAAGAAGTGATAAGAAAAAGAAGAGAGCAATAAAACCAATAAACAAATCCAGCAATGATGACAAGCACTAAAACCTATACTAAGATAAACCTAAAAATCTGAAACTAGTCTGTCGCAGATGCAAACCCCAAGTCTACAGTTGTTCCCAACGTCCACTGCGTCAATTTTGGGTGATTCGTTGTCTATTCCAGTATTCCACAGATGCAGGGTACATCAAGTTGACTGTGGAGATTTAATCCGCTGCTCCTGAGGCTGCTGGGAGAGATTTCCCTTTCTCTTCTTTGTTCGCACAGCTCCTGGGGTTCAGCTTTGGATTTGGCCCTGCCTCTGCGTTTAGGTCACCTGAGGGCGTCTGTTCTTCGCCCAGCCAGGAGGGGGTTAAAGAAGCCGCTGATTAGGGGGCTCTGGCTCACTCAGGCCAGGGGGAGGGAGGGGTACAGCATGCGGGGCGAGCCTGCAGTGGTAGAGGCCGGCGTGACGTTGCAACAGCCTGAGACACACCACGTATTCTCCCGGGGAAGCTGTCCCTGGATCACGGGACCCTGGCAGTGGCAGGCTGCACAGGCTACCGGGAGGGGAGATGTGGATAGTGACCTGTGCTCGCACACAGGCTTCTTGGTGGTGGCAGCAGCGGCCTTAGCGTCTCATGCCCGTCTCTGGGGTCCGCGCTGATAGCCACAGCTCACGCCCATCTCTGGAGCTCGTTTAGGCGGTGCTCTGAATCCCCTCTCCTCGTGCACCCCGAAACCATGGTCTCTTGCTTCTTATGCAGTTCCAGACTCTTTCCCGGACTCCCTCCCAGCTAGCTGTGGCTCACTAGCCCCCTTCAGGCTGTGTTCACGCAGCCAGCCCCAGTCCTCTCCCTCGGATCTGACCTCCGAAGCCCGAGCTTCAGCTCCCAGCCCCCGCCCGCCCCAGCGGGCGAGCAGACAAGCCTCTCGGGCTGGTGAGTGCTGGTCGGTACCGATCCTCTGTGCGGGAATCTCTCCGCTTTGCCCTCCGCACCCCTGTTGCTGTGCTCTCCTCCGCGGCTCCGAAGCTCCCCCGCTCCGCCACCCACAGTCTCCGCCCACAAAGGGGCTACCTATTGTGTGGAAACCTTTCCGCCTTCACAGCTCCCTCCCAGAGGTGCAGATGCCATACCTATTCTTTTGTCTCTGTTTTTTTTTTTTTTTTTTCGCCCTACCCAGGTACCTGGGGATTTTTTTGCCTTTTGGGAAGTCTGAGGTCTTCTGCCAGTGTTCAGTAGGTGTTCTGTAGGAGTTGTTCCACATGTAGATGTATTTTTGATGTATTTGTGGGGAGGATGGTGACCTCCACGTGTTACTTCTCCACCATCTTGAAGGTCTTCCCCGTTTTTGATATTGCCACAACTTATTGAGTACGTAGTACAGCTTTGCTCTGGTTTAAGAAACCCTGGTGTTTCAAGACACACACTTAGATGAGATTATTTACACCGAGGAAAAGAAACCTTTACTTTTTCAAAATGAAGTTTCTTTAAAAGATACTCCCAGAGTGAGTGGAGCCAAGGGCTTATTTAGAAACTGTGGTGGTCCCTAGGGAAGATATTTTAAGAAATGCCCCTTCACCTAATGCATATGATGAGCTTCTAATGATGCCTGAAGTCTGTTTGCACCAGCAGATCAGTTATTTTCCTCAGATTCAAATTTTGCAATCAAAATCCACAGCATACACACTGCTGCTTGTATTGTAGCACATAGCATCTATCCTATCACTTCAATTTGGGTGATTTCTTAAATGGATTACGGGATCACAACTGTATGTTCTCAACAGAACCTCTTGACTAAGCCCAAATTTTACATTCTTATAAACCTCCATGAATCAATCAGTTTTCCTTAGTGATATTCTGTAACACTACACCATAGGAAATTAAGTGGCAGCGTCTGAAAGAACTACTCTCCCTATCATAGAGACTGAGCCTTAGACTAAATCGTTAGGCAGCACACAGGAAACTCATGCTATAGATGAATTCACAGAAGTGCCTCAGGCTGCTTTCATTTAGGAGTGCTAAGTGCAGACTATGCAAGCAAAGTGGCCACCGTGAAAGAGCACACTGTGTAGAAGTGGAAAGCATTCCATACCACCTGATGATTTGTGAGTACTAAGTGGTGTCTAGGAGTTGCATGATAATTCAGAAAGTTTAGGGTAACAAACAAAGTGGAAGCCAATCTAGTGGGTAGTGGTAAATCAGTAATTGATTTGAGATCTTTCACAATATTGCCTCATAAGCGTCTTTAGTAAAGTTGTTTCAGTGACTACACCGCTCTCCAAGACGGCAATGGTCAAACAAGAGGTACTGTTAATGTCATGGGGGGATATGCAGTGTGACTCCTTGGTGGTTAAGCTCCTGGTACAGATCCATTTCACACTACTATGAATTCATGTCTTCATAATTAATTTACATCATTAGGACTCCTGCTGTTCCAAAGTCATTGTCTTGAGATTTCCTGGACCATTCTCAAGAATCAGAAGCTAGTGTACAGAAATTAATATTTTTATATTGACCCAATTACCACACCAAGTACTTATAAGCATGAAATGTCTTTCTGACTTAGTGAGAAACTAATAAAGAAAACCTTGAATATCTAATAAAATAAAATCTTTCTGCATAGATTATGGATAATAGGGCTACACGGTCAGGTGGAGACTCCGATACACTTTCCATCTACATTTGACAAGCGTCCACACTGTGCCTTGGGTCATTCAATTCCTCGTTGATCTTCCTGGAAGAAAAGTCTATGCAAAACTTAGCACTAATCAAACTAATATGAGACTGATTAGCTACAATGCTACTGCAGGAAATCATCCTAAGTAGGAGACCTGTAATCAATTACTGAGTTATCACCACCCACTAGAATTGGTTTCTTGGTCATCATTTAATGAAGGGTTTTCAGTTAAGCACTTGAGAAAAAGAATTTGCTCTGCCTCTGCAATCATCCAGAGCGTCATGAAGACCCTGCTTTCCAGGATCTGAGTTGTGGGATCCTGATTCACGGGCAGTCTAACCAATATATGAACAGAGGACAAACTTGTGGATTTATATCGAAGTCCTATATCAACATTATATATCAAGTGAATAAAGGAAATGTCAAATTGGAACATGTAGCATCATTTTGTCAAATCTGCAGCATGTCAATCCGTGATGTAGTCACACCATAAATAAAACAAGATCTTCAGAAGTCCCAGGGCTACTTAATTCTGCCATAATTTTTTTTTTCAGAAAGGACAACCATTTCTCGGCCTTTTCATTGCTTCTCTTGGAATGAAATATTTCCATTATTTTCAGTTCAAAATATGATCTAATTTCCATTGTAATTTCTTCTTAGACTGATGGGTTTATTAAAAGTAAATATTTGATTTATAGATGTTTGGGGATTTTCTAGTTACATCTCTGATATTGATTCCTAACTTAATTCTATCACAGTTTTCCTTGTACGATACTTCTACATAGTAAGCAATCAGTAAATATTTGATGCAGGCATGAATGAATGAATGAAATTCTCAGGAATGTGAAAGCCAGAGAAGCTGGAAGTTTAAAAAGTTAGGAAACTTTGGTATTTGAAGAACATTAGGAAATTAACATAAACCTTCTCTGCTATTATAATGGAAATCTGTGATTCAATTACATGTAGGATTTCAGTAATACATATGCTTCATGTAGGCAAATACATCCCCAGGTAGCATTTACCATGTTTCTGACCCTTTGCCTTGCAAATTCCACTCTGAGAGTGAAACCTTGAACAGAACTAAAAGGAGGCCCAGCCCTCCCTCCTTCAGCTCATGTTCATGTTCATAGAAGCCCTCCTTTTATGTGGTCTCAATGCATGTTTCACTTCGTCATTATCTCACATTCTGGCTCCTCCTCAGGAAGTGGCGTTCATCAGGATCTGTTGAGTTCCAGGGTTTGGGCAAAACAAATCCCACATCACTCTGGCAGGCTTTCCAGAAGGCTCAGGACTTTGTTGTCTGGGTAGTGCAAATAAGTCCAGGGGATTCCCAATTGCAGAGGAAAGTCTGATCCAACAAGCCCAAGTGGTAGATAATATAGACGTGTTCACTTAAGGTGTCCATTGAAATATATCACTGTACCCTTTTCCCACTCACATGGCAATGAGTCTTAAAAATACTTAATCATTTGAGTTACAAGCTGTCAAAATGGAAGAGGGGTAGAGGAAACGGCCCAGTATACACAGAGACTAGGCATATGGAGAGGTAGAACCTGAATGCAGTCCTACAACCAGTGTGCTGCTCACCTTGGGCAGGTCCCTCCCCTCCCTGGCCTCCTTTTCATCATCTGGAATATACAACAGCTGGACCACTCACCTCTGAGATCCCTGTCAACTCTGAACCTCTGATTCGAGAAGTATTGTCTTCTGAAACTGCAATCCCTAGCAAGAATCTCCTCAAAATGTTGAGTATGTAATTACATACTTAGTATTCTCACAGAGTTTCATATCCAGTGAAATTCATTTTTATGCTACTTTTGTATTCCTGCTTATTTTGAGTGGAAAAATCCTTGTATACACTTCCTCAAAACATGGATGAGAAAATAGGAAAAGTGAACCCTAGAGGCCAACAGTCTCCTTTGGTTAAAAACAAGGTTGGGGCCAATGAATGTGGGCTATTTGAGCTTTGTGGTTTGTTTTGGGGGCTAAGCTTGAATTTGAGATCTTTTGTGATCTATCAGAAATGTTAAATGATATTGAAGCTTATAAACAGTGATGCTGAGTTAGATTTTATTTTGTGCTGCACTTAAATTGTAAGCAGAACTTTTTTCACCACAATCCTTAACGAGCCTTTTGTTACTGGGAAGGATGAAAGGTTGGATAAGTGTTAGAATTAAATGCCCAGAATTTTTCTTTATGCAGAATACGCTCTGGGTAAGTGACAACCATTTATAGTGACCATGCATCACATCCACAGAAGAATATGATTAGGTGCTAACCACAGCAGCTCTAGGGTTTTAAAACCTTGGAAAAGTGGCTTTAGAGAGTATCATCTGGCAAACCTCAAGCTTTCCCTTTCTCACAAGACTATTGGAACAGGACTAGGGTCAACAGTGTTTAAAGACTCATAAGGAAAAGAATCTGTCACTTGTAAAATTATCCTCTGTGCAAGTTGGATCTTCCACCATGGATCTGGGCTGCCAAGGGTGCTGGTTCTGACAAGATCCTCATTAGCGAAGTCAGAAGGACAGCCGAGGCATTTATCCAGATAATTCCAAATCAGCTACCCCCCTTCAGAAAACTAAAAGAAGCTTGCCTGTTGAAGCAAGGAGCCTCCACCATTAGATAGATTTAATGCATCTTCTGTAACTTACACCACAAGCAGATATTTTCAGGACAAAGCATTTGGCAAGCTGGATACCATTCAGCCAGTTCCTTCAATTTTCTGCTTCACTTTGCTTCTGTAATCATGGCCACAGTCTTGAAAATAAAGTCATGTGGATAGAGTTGTAATTTTTAGGGATCAGAATGCCTCTTAAGGATGTAGTACTGCATTCTTCTGTGGAATGATGATCCTGCAGAGGTCCCTTCCTGGGTACTAATCTGTGGTTGTGATGAAGGGCATCTAAACCATCCAATCCATCCCTTTGCAACCATCATCAGGCCTTCACAAGAGCAAATCATTTGAGAGCTGGAATTTGCTCTGTAATGAGGGATTAGAGGGAGGAAACAAGGCCCTACAAGAGTTAAATCACTTCTATGGTTACACAGGTAGCTGGGCATGAAGCCAGGATGGGAACCCTGGTTGTTCTTCTGTGGGATCATTATGCCTCTTTGATGACTGGCAAAAGATAACTATATAATCCGTAGCCTTGGAAGAAAGATCTCTGTAGAGTAGGGGTAAGCAAACAATTTTTGTAATGGACCAGATAGTAAATTTTTTTGGTTTTCCAGGCCATATGGTCTCTGCCATAATTACCCAATTCTGTCATTGTAACATAAAAGCAGCCATGGATAGTATGTAACAAAACAGGCATGGCTGTGTTTCAATAAAACTTTATCAATGAACACTGAAATATGAACTTGATATACTTTTCACACATCACAAAATATTATTCCACTTTTGTTTTTTTCCACCTACTTAAAAATGTGAAAAGCATTCTCAGATCATGGTGGGCTGGATTTGGCCCAAGGTCAGTGCTTGTCTATCTCTATTGTACAGTAACACAGCCAGCCCAGGAGAGAATCTATATCCTGGGTAGCAGTCATTGTCTCTGGCTCCATTCCATACCCCAGAACCTCAGATCTCACTTTTCCTCTGTGTGCGTGCTGTCACATTAGACACTGAAATGAAGTCACTTTTGCATTTCGTCTCCAAAGTGCCTCTTTTAATAAAAGTCATTGTAGGTAAGACTAAAGTCACAGGGTTCACACAGAAGTACCAAGGGGAAGAATTCCTTCTGACACACACCCCGCCACAAATGCCATTACATCCTCAGTGGGTGTTGGTGGCTTGGGCTGCACTTAATAACACAGGGCAAAAGAGACTATGAATGTTGTTTGTTAGCATCACTTTAGTGAGAAATACAGAAAAAGCCCCAAACTCCTTGCTAAGATCACTAACTACATGCTAACCATGAAGGGAAATACTTGGGTTTGTATATAAATAACAGCCTCAGGAATTTGCCATATTCCTTGGATCAGTACGAGCTCTGGTGGCCCATTCCCTGAACAGGCCTCATTTGTTTACTCACTTGACATAACAGCCAAACAACCCCTTGAAATCCAAGGGCTTTCTCTCCTGCGAACACTGTTTATTTTTATCAGTGGAGCAGACTGCCCTCTGGTAACACTCACTAGTTTTTTCTGGGTTGAGAAGAAGCAGATGCAGGTCTGTGGTTTTTCTGACGTGGATGAGGGCAATAGGTCTGAGCTCAGGGAAGGATACTCTGTGCTCTTTTTCCTTTCTTGACTGGAGTGCCCTCAGAGGAAAAGAGCGGGCCATTAAGGTTTTCTGGAAGCCAAGAGAAGGCTGAAGGAAGCCAAAACATTTAGTTGTCACAGTAGTGACTTCTGGCTGGAGCCACCACAGAATGAAGGAACTATAGGTGAGCACTAGAACTGTAATCCACACGCCTTCTCGGGGTGCCAGGCTCTGAGGACCACTAATTCACCTTGCTCCTACAGTATTGTCACACATGATACCTCACTAGAATCACTTATTTTGGTACAATGTTGCCTATTATAATATTTACTGTTATCAAGACTTTTGGGTTGCAGGTAATAGAGCCTAACTCAAACTGACCCAAACAAAATTAAATACATTAAAAATAAATAAATACCATTAGCTCCAAAGTCTGAAAAAATCTATAGGTTGATCTTCAGACAGTTGTATCCAGTATCCACGCAGCAAACATCATCTCTCCTTCCCTTTCTTTCTCTTCTCTCTGCTCTCATCTGTGTTGGTCTCGTCCACTGAGGAGCTTTGTCCATGTGGAAAGGAAGATGGGCTGCAGCCTTTCCAGACTCGTAGGGTCCTTGCAACTCACAGTCTCCAAAAGAGAGAGCATCCCTCCCAGCATCTCTTTCTGTCTCTGTGAAAAGATCCTGATGTCCCTGCTTGAGTCTTATGTTCACCTTTGGACTTATCCATGAGTCCAGGAGGCAGGAATCCTCTGACTGGCTTGTGTGGGCCACATGCTTACCTGCTTGGTCTTACTAGAATCAGGTGGAATGAACAGGAGGAAGTTCTGAAAATGGAAGAATGTGACAGATGCAAAACTGAAAGCTGTGCACTATGCTAGTAAATTACTTGTCTGTATTTAGTAAGAATGTGCTTTTCATCAACAGTAAGCAAATCAGAAGACACCTGGTGAATCATCAGTTATCCCTAGACATTTCTTTACTCTTTCTTCATTCCCTGGTCTTCTTCTTTCCTTCCTTTCTTTGGGTTATGAGCTGACAGAATACAAATGGAAAAGACCCTCAGTATTCTCAGTATTCTCACGGTCTAGTTCAGGAAGGCAACCCGTAAACAGTGCACATACAAGTCGTTACAGTAGATTGTGATATTTGCTCAAGTAACTGGTGATCCACTCTGCTGGGGGTCAAATACAACAGGAATAAGAGAGGTCATCTCCCTCTGCTATTGTGAAGGTTTAGACAGTGCAAAGACTTTGAGGTCAGGACTAACATCACTGCCTGACAGAAGCCGGCCCTAATTCAGATGAAAGTACCATCAGTTTCAGCACAACCCATACCCAAAGAGTGGAGCTAGCAAATAGTTGGCTTACAGGGGGAGCCTCACACCATGGCAAGAACAAAGCGAGAAAATCATGAATTTTCAGTTAATGTTTTAATGGCAAATGAATCAGTAGATTCCTCAGCTGGGAAGGAGGTATTAGATAAAATACGCCAAAAAAGTATTTTCAAGGTAGCCTTTAAAGACTGCTAAAACTCACCCAAAGCAATATTAAAATATGAAGACAGATGACTGCTCAAGAAGAGAAATTACAATCTGCAGGGGAAAAGGGAATAAAGTCATCAGGATTTCACTCTTTTGTTCCTTCCTTACCTTCTTCAGGCTTTCCAGTGGCTTTCAAGAGATGAGGCGGTGTGTACTCAGAGTAGAAGCCTGAGGGTTTTGGAACCTTAGACACCTATGAATAAAATTAGGCATTTGGATGAATGAAGGCCCAGGGTCCTGTCCAGTGGGGACACACTGTGATCCTGTGCCCACCTTCCTGACCTATATTCTGGGCTTACATTGGATGTGGCATAAGAGCCACCAATCTCTGCTCTGTTAAGGGAAGAGGTCAAGTCCTCTCCTGGATGAGACATCTCATCAACCAGGAAGTGATTATTCAGATTGGTTATGGTGACATCTCCAACTCAGCCCCCTGGAAGTGTCCATGAGGCCTCCCGAAATTCCATGCCTTGCATAAAATGTTAAGAAGATATTGTGCTGATATAAATTTGGACTGCCAGTGAGTTCTGCCCCCAGACCTGGTAGGAAGTTCATATCTCAGATCCAAGATATTGCCCTTAGCCAGCTACACAAATATCCATTTACAGAAGGATAAAGGAATTAATGTTTTTGACTTTTTTTTTTTTTTTTTTTTGTGGTTCGTGGGCCTCTCACTGCTGTGGCCTCTCCCGTTGCAGAGCACAGGCTCTGGACGTGCAGGCTCAGCAGCCATGGCTCACGGGCCCAGCCGCTCCGCGGCATGTGGGATCTTCCCAGACCAGGGCACGAACCCGCGTCCCCTGCATTGGCAGGCGGACTCTCAACCACGGCGCCACCAGGGAAGCCCTGTTTTTGACATTTTGAGGAAAGCTGAGTCTAAGCCACTTTGGATATCATTTCTTTTACACTGAGAAGCCCAATTAAAATACCACTGTTCCTAGATAACTGTTGTATTTGTTTCCATGTTAAGTCTGTTTGTAAACTCTGTGAATGTGGTGACTACATTTAATTTTAGGTTTTTGTTCCAGCCAGAGCATGTAGCAGGCTCTCGGTACAGAAAATGAATGAATGTTATTCATGGAACTCAGAGCAGCAAAGTTTAAAAAAATGGTATGAAAGTTTGGCATTATACTATATATACATATTATACTATATATTAACAGTATAGTAAACAAATCTGGCATAGAAGGAATCAACATCTTCTGAAATAAAATAAGACCTTGTTTGAATCCAGAGAAGATTTACGATTTCCAAAATGAGCCCAAAGTGCTGTGATTCAAAAGGAAAGCTTTCAAGGACGGTTTACAGGAAAAGGGCAGCCTGGCGTTAATGTATCCAGGGGCAGGACCCCAGGCAGGAAATATCTTGGACTGTTTCCTGGAACATGAGATTGGCTTTGAATCAGGAGCTAGACTGGGGATTTAATGAGACATCCTGGGAGAAAGAAGGCAGTCACAAGACTTGAGGAAGCTTTGGCGAGAAGCAGCCCCACCTAGGCATCTGTAATGTTTCCATGACATCTCAACCCACAGTCCACGTGGCACTCTAAGAATGAAGTATTCGTAGTCCTAACCAAACGAAAACAGTTATGAATAAACCTAACACTGGGAAAAACAGCAGCAAAGTCCTGTTTTTCCTCCAATTTCCACCTTTGTTCTGAAGTGCAGGCTATTTTATGGACCACTGATAATTGCCCCACCTCCACCCTGAATCATTGTGTAAGTCATCCATCTTGAACACATCTGACTAGTAGAAAATATTTATTCTCCTTCCGAATATTTTCAGTCCAAGCACCATGTTTATGTGAATTTACCCAACTAATATACATCATCACTACCTATCCAGGCTAAACAAAGAAAATAAATAAATACAAATTGCTGAAAGAAAAATTTCAACCATTTTCAAGTTCTCTTGTCAATTCAGTACTCTCGAGTTTAAAGAGAGAGTCAGCCAGCCAGGCAAATGGGATGGAAATCCTTGCATCACAAAACTAGATCTCCTATTTGGATCTTAGCATATCCAAAGGCAATATGGTGGGCTTTGGAAGTGGAGAGACCTGTGATCAAATTCTATTTGGAAGCTGTGTGACTTCAGAGAATTTATTTCAACTCTCTAAGACTACACTGTAAAATGGAAATAATAATTGGGTTTATTGTAATAGGCTCATAGGGTTAGTTGGATTTAAATGACATAACACATGTAAAATGGTAGGTGCTTATTAGAAGATAGCCAACAACCATTCATTCATTCAACAAATGTTTAATGAGTGTTTACCAAGTGCAAAGGGCTATTCTTGGTACTAGGGAAATAGCAATACACAAAACGGAAAATAACTCCTGCCCTTGGTGGAGCTTACATGCTCTGTGTAGGAGATAAACTGAACAAATACCATGCCAGATGGTAATCAGTGCTAAGGAGATAAATAAAAAGAAGGGAGGAGCGATATGGAGTGTCCATGGGAAGGGAAGCAATTACAAATAGAGCGTTCATGGAGAGCCAGACAAGCCCCTGATATTTGCAGGGCCTGGAGGAAAATTACAAATGAAGAACGTCATGCCAAATGTCTAAATATTTGATAAACTCTGAAACCAAATATGGATCATCCTCCTTCCTTAACCATAAACCTTCATTACGTCTTAGAAGGCCATGTTCAAATTTGGCACTCTCAGACCCCTCTGACTGCTACACTAGAAAGTGAAGAGTTGGGCTTCCCTGGTGGCGCAGTGATTGGGAGTCCGCCTGTTGATGCAGGGGACACGGGTTCGTGCCCTGGTCTGGGAAGATCCCACATGCCGCGGAGCTGCTGAACCTGTGAGCCATGGCCACTGAGCTTGCACGTCCAGAGCCTGTGCTCCACAACGGGAGAGGCCACAACAGTGAGAGGCCTGCGTACCGCAAAAAAAAAAAAAAAAAAAAGTGAAGAGTTCACTTGTTCCTTCCCTACCTCCAGCAATGTCCTGCATCATGAGGGCTCTCAAACACATGCATGTGAACACTTGAGCCCATAAGTCCAAGTTCTAACCACATACCCCATAAACAGCTGCTGCTCAGCCCTCTTCCCAGGCCTAGGCGTGTGCTCACTGACAGCACTGTCTTGGAAGTGGGCTCAGGGCCATTGGGCCAGGAACTGTGGGCACTCAGAATGTTGTCTAGAAATGAGAAGAGGGGAGTGAGCTCTAATCAGGCAACACAACTTAGCCCTGCATACTCTCTGCCGCACTGGGGAGGATGAATCAGAGCAGAGCCCTCTAAAATGGGAGAGCCAGGACAGTTGCTCTTCTTGCCTGAGTCAAAGGACAGAACTGGTGAAGAAATCACTGACATGGTAATTTGGGTCAAAGACCCAACGGAGTTGAGAGAGCAATCCACTGAGGATATTTGAGGAAAGAGTGCTATAGGCAGTAGAAATAGCAACTGCACAAGCCCTGAAATAGGAACATGCTTGGTAGGTTCCAAGAGCATCAAGGAGACCAGAGTGGCAGGAGTGGCACAAGTCGGGGGTGGGAGGGAGGGGTGAATAGTATGAGGTGATTTCAGAGTTGCCTGGAGACCAGATCGTAAGTCATTATGGTGACTTTGACTTTTACTTTGTGCAAGATGGGAAGCCATTGACTGGTTTTGAATAGAGCAGTGTTAGGATCTAACTTGTTTTAAAAGAATCGTACTGGCTGCTAGGTTGTAAATAGACTGTAAAGGGTAAGGAGAGAGGCAGGGAGATCGGCCAGGAGGTGAATGCAATCCTCCAGGCAGATGGCAATCACTTAGACCAAGGTGGTGGCCATGAAGAAAGTGAGAGAAGGTTGCATTTTCCATCTCCTCTAAAGGTAGAATCAACAAGATTTGCCAATGGATTGGATATGGCATAAAAGGAAAAGGAAGGGGTCAAGAATGACTCCAGGACTTTTCAGTTTGAGCAACTGGAAAGATAAAGTCAGTATTTTCATTTACTTTGCTTTTCAGTAACATAAGGGTGGACATAGTCATAAACTATCTTACTGGTGGCAGTCAAAAGAAAGCACCTAAATGATTTGAAGTACAGTAAAAATGAAAGTTTCTGAATGAGAAGGGAGATGAACTTGTATTGCTCTTCATATGCAAGCAATGTATAAAAATGTGTACATGTATATTTTTCAGTACACTAATATTCACAGCTGGAAAGAACTTTGCAAAATTGTGAATTATCTTTTGTTTGAACTTCATTTTGTGCCTTTAATCAATAGGTCAGCACCTTAAATTATTAGGGTACAGGAGGATGGACCCTTGGTCCTGGCTTCAAGTCCTGGGAATGGCCCTTATTAGCTTTGGGATCTCCAGCAAGTTTTTTAATTCTTTTCAACCTCAGTTCCCACATCTTAAAAATGAGGATGATGGTTGCCCATTTTGTCAACCCTGAAACAGCATCCAAATCCCAGGTGTCATTAAATCCTAATGGCCTCTATTTTAGCAGAAGCTTAGTTAAACAAATATTTGGTCTTACCTTTATTCTAATTTATACACTTGTTACACTTGTTCATTGTTCTTCCTTGTTATAAATAGTTGGTGATGGTTTTTTTTTTAGCTGTGGTTTATGTGAACAAAGAGGTGAAACCAGTTAGCTCAATTGGTTGTATTCTCACAAATTAGCTTCACTCTGTTTCCTGGCCACACACCTCACTCAGCTTCACAAATGAGTGGAATTGATTACAAAATGAAACAGACAAGAGAGTGTAAATCCATCTCTGCCATTGAGAAAACAGTTCAAAAAACAAGCGTCCCTGCTGAGAGTAATATTTTCTTCGTATTGGAAAGACACAACCTTGAATGCTTTGTGATGATGGCCAAGGATAAATAAATACATTTTTTAAATAAGTCAAATAGAGGAAGGACAGTGTGAGACTGAATAACTGTGAACTTGAAAATGTGTCATGAAGTATTTAGGCACTAAAATGGTTGTGACATTATTTTCATGGCCTCCAAGAGTTTCTACACCTTAAATTATTTGAACTTCCAGTGCTGGCTCTCAGAATCTTTGCTTCCTCAAATGTAAACCAAGAAGTTGGACTCCTTTACTTCAAAGAGGACTTCCAGCTTAAGAGATCTGTAATTCTGTGAGTCTTCTACCTGGAAACTATTCCTTCTGTTTGGCATAGAAAATATCTTCACATATATTTTATTTAATCTTAAATTTTAGAATCCAGTTTTGGTGAACTGCAGTAATTTGTCAACAGATCCTCTGGGATATGAGAAAATAATTATCAATCCCAGTGAAAGGAATCATCAATTCTATGTGATTGATTTTGAAATCTGTCCGCAGGGCTCTCTCTAGAGGCAAGGAACCTCATAATCAACAGACTTTGTGGTAAATAAAGCAACCTAGGCTGGCACCTGGGATTTGGATACTGTTGCAGACGTAACCAAATAGGCAACAATCAGCCATGGGTCCAGGGGACTGCTCGGGGACAAGGCGGCTGGCTTCCCACAGTACTGGAGGAATAATGGTGTGTGTGTGTGTGTGTGTGTGTGTGTGTGTGTGTGTGTGTGTGTGTGTGTGTGGTGGGGGCGGGGAGGACAGCTGGCAGAGAGATGAGGAAGAAATAGGAAAAAGAAACACAACTGTAAAAACAGCAACCCACCCTGAGCAAATCAAAGAATTTCTTAGAATGCAACACTGGCTATGTGTGAATAATTGGCTTGCAAATCACTTCCTCCCTTTTTTTGTTATATAATAACAATCATTTTAGTGTCGTTGATGAAAGCCCAGAAGGGAATCATGGCTTACCGGCTAGTTTCGCATATGGCTATTGTGTGGGAAAAGGCTTCAAAAGTGGGGATCTATATCTCTGGCCCCCAGACCTGAACAAGCAGATTTGAGACTGGTCCTTACAAAGCTTTTTGAGAGAAGAAGTCCCTAATGAGTTTACCCTGGCAACAAAATGAAAGAGCAAAACAAGAGGACAATCCAAAGCCTTTGCCTAAATCCAAATGGCAGCTCTCTCAGCAAACCACCAAGGAGCAAACTGACTGCTGGATTTTGTAATCCAAGGGTTTACAAAACCCTTTTGTGTTGACGAGATGCTACTACTTCTTATTAAAATATGACAATGATAACCACCCTTTATTAAGTGCTTACAATATATCAGGCATTTTATTTTATACACATGATTTCCTCTCCTCAAAATAACCCTGCATGATGGAAATTATTATCGCCATATTAAAGTTAGGGAAACTGAGACATAGAAAAGTTATTTGCTCAAGGTCAAACAGCAAGTTACAGAGGAGCTGCAATTTAATTTCAGGTCTTGCCAATGGCAAGCCCCATGGCCTTTAGCTCACCTCTTTTAAATTGTGTGATACTTAGTGAATATGTCCATGACCCTAGTATGTGGGACCTTACATACTTCTCTCCATTCTGCCTGTCTTGTTGCTATGAGTCAGACATGAATGACATGAAGTCATCACATATATCAATGTCTTCTGTGTATAGTTGGTGCCTTGCTCTGGATTGGTTTGCTCCTCTGTTGGAATATTTATTTTGCCTTCTATGCAAACTACTAATGTACATTTTATATTTTCTCTGGGACATGTATCTCCCAACACATTATGAATAATGAAAATCGGCCCATGAAGTTTAATTAAGAAGCTGTGAAACAGACCTTAAGTCAGACTAAGTTGCACTAGTGTGGATTCATGATGTCCATTTGTCCCTAGAACTGTAGAACCTTAAAATTAAGCTGATTAATCAGTATTACAGTTGTGTGTAATGTTGGCAATTTTCTTCTATGCTTTTTCATTCCTTGCATCCACACTTCCTAATATAATGTGATGTGGACTCCTAAGCTATTCTAGTCGTTTGGTTAAAATTTTTTGTACTAATAATTTGAAGGGAAAGAGCAACATTTACTAAGAAATCTCCCAGACTTGCATGGCAATATCTGAAATTTACGTGTAACATAGTTGACTTAGATGCCAACTATTTCTGTAATGTCAACCAATCATGCCACAAATGAGCTTCCCAGTTTTCTTCCTAATATTTTACCATGTGTAAATATGTTTTAATGTATCATTTGTTTCCTTGAGGCACAGAAGGATACAGTTATTTGTAGAACAGATCTTGCCTGGATGAAACAATAAATATTGTTACTGTGCACCAGTAAATTCAGATTGTTAAACCTTGCATACATGAATGAGGTGCTGGGAATGTGATTTGTAGTTAAGGAGAATGGATGCCAGATTAAGCCTGTATAACTCCCCCATTATGGTGGTACCATGCAGGGTACTACTACCAAAAAACTGAAAACATCATTGTTCACCTTACTTTGCTATTTATGTTGTCTGACTTTCCAGAAATCACCTTTGTATTAAGATGGGCTAAATTATGGTGTGGTAACAAATTCCAGATTGGTATGTTCCAGATACCAGCGGCTTTATAACAAACTGCCCCAACTAGTAGTGTAAAATAATAATTATATTGTTATGCTCACAAATTCTGTAGGTCAGGAGATTAGATGCAACACAGTGGTGATGTCTTGTATCTGCTATGTAGCCTGGGATCTCAGTTGGGAACTCTCAAATGGCTTGGGGCTGAAATTTTCTAGAAACTTCACTTACATGTTTGGTACTTGGCTGAGATGACTCAGACTAGCTGGGATTCTGTGTGAGTGGCTAGATTCTGAGAGGGAGCGTGCAGGGAGCAGGTGTTCCAGGAGAGTGAATGCTCCAAGAGAAGCTTCCTGGTCTTTTCTGACTTAGTCTCAGAGGTCATACAGCATCACTTCCACCACCCAAATCAAAGGGGAAAGGAAATAACATGTGCTCTTGATGGGAGAGTGGCAAATTCACACTGAAGAAGAGCATGTTGGATGGGAGATATTATGGGCCAGCTTGATGGTCTTTGGAATATCCCAGCTGCCATGTGTTGGCTTACAACAACAAGGGTTTACTTCTTGCTCAAAGTCTTCTGTGGATCCAGGCAATTCTCCAGAGCAGATGTCCTCCTATTGGCTTAGCCTCTCCATATCAACTCATGATTCCACAACCACTGCTGCAGGGTAAGAGCAGCATGGACAATCACACACCAGCCCTTAGAGACCACCATCTGGAAGGGAGAGAAGTCATGTCTACTCATATTTCATGGTTCTCACAGCCATGCCTAAATTCAGGAGAGCAAACAAGTATGGCCCTCCGGTGTGCCCAGAAAGAAAAGAGAGCTAGGAATGTTGGCAAATAGCAGTAGTGTTTATTACAGCCTCAGAGATATTGCTTGAGTAGTGAAACCTTGTAATTCTTTTCCATGCTGGTTTTTGTCAAAGCACCTCCTTCATTCCTTCAGCCATCTAACAAATATGTTTCAGATGCCTAGTATGTGCAATACGTCAGTATCTAGCTCCTAGAGGGAATTCAGCTGCCCCCAAAAGCATATAATTTTACTCCAGAAAAACAACTGAAGTTTCAGTTTCTTTGTCATTGACTCCTATGGGGGCAGGGGGATGTCTCTTTCAGATCCTACACTGTCCTATCCCCTCCAAGGCATATGAAATAAAACTTTTTTTCTCCTTACCTCCCACTTCATCAATTTTATCATTTTCATTCACTAGTGTAGTCAGAACCCTTTTTCTTTCAATATTCATCATCTATCTACCCTTTTGCAGGCCTTAATTTGATGACAGACTGTTGAGGATGAAGCTGTATTTCTAGAAAATGCAGATGGTGACTATTAATTGGACACTGCCATAGCAATAAAATATATGATAAATTAAATGGCTTTAAATTCAGTTTAGAGTTATCACACATCCTTAGTCTGACAACATGGTTCCATTTGTTGTTGTTTTAAAGGAAATTTAGATATCAGGGCTGTAAACAGTAGATAAGTGTGGCCAGAAGTGTCCTATTTTCCAAAAGCAGAGCTCATAAGCTACATTTCAATAACAAAAGGAACAAAAACCAGAAGGAGCTCTATTCAGGGCCGGTTTGTGTCTCAGTCTTCAATTAGAAAGTGTGTGTTTCTAATGGAAAACCATAGAACTACCCTTACTCTCTGGTAAGAAAGAATAAAGAGGAAGAAATGAGCTCTATGATAGACTAAAGCAAGGATGTGTTTTTGCCTCGATGGCTGTCGAGGTAGGTGGAAAATCACTCTTAACCATGGTTGATCCATACAGCAAATCATACTATGGAATTTCCCACTGAAATTTTCTAATTTATTGAGAACTTAGGGCAAGTTCTTATTTAAAAGCAAATAATAGGATTTATAAATAATGGAAATCATTGGAGGTGCACACTAAAAATATCTTCAAGATGTGTTTAAATAAATGTGTAGTTGGTAAAATTAAAATCAGGATTGCTAAAACTCTTCACCAGAGACCCCTAACTTTTGAAGTGCGCCCACAATGACAAGAACCCTTGTAGAAATTGTGTAAGAAACTTAGTTGTCTGCTAGTCTATCCCAGTATTTTACATGTAAGCTGGGTGAAAACTGGTTATTTACAGGATGATTAACATAGGTTTTAATTTGCTAAAACTATAGGGCTTCCGTAGGTCTTCGAAACTAGGTCAACCAGTTAGCCCTCAGACCTAATATACCATATATGACTGAGCCAAAAGAAATAAACAGAGATATTATCAAAACCACAAGCAAAACTGACAATAGGTATTCTGATGATGACTTTACCTTTTAATAAAATCTCAAGTCTTTTAAGGTCAGTCAGATGCAAACTAAGCTAGATGATGATGATTATACTAAAAGGAAATTACCAAGCAGCTTGACATTTTGAATTCTAAGAATTTTAGTTACATCATGACAGATAAAGATTACCAACTATATTTATTTGGTGCTTTGGAGTCCAAAACACTATTTTACAGCCCAAAGCTATACTCTTAAGGTCACATTCTTGCATTCTTCTAAAACTTTTGAAGGCTTACTAGTTCTCAAAAATTAAAGAAACTCTATATGTATGTATATATTTGATGTATATGTCTTACATCTTTAGAATTCTACATGTATGCATACTTCTAAAAATTCCCAAACATACATGCTACTTATAGTTTATTTCCTTTTCATACTTAAGTGCAAATAATGGCATTTTAAAATCTGAAACTAGGATCTCTCTTGTTGGCATTACTCAAATTCCTGTAAAATGTTAATTTTTAAAATTATCTTTTTTAAAATCAAGGTTTGAACTAAATGGCTTCTAGGCTGTCTCCCTTCTCTGAGAGAAGGAAAGGAACTCATATTTATTGGGCATATACTATGCACCCTGTGCTCACAACTACCCTATCAGGTAAATGTTATTCTTCTCTTACAAATGAAAAACCCAAACCTCCTAAAGATTAAAGCTTGTTCAGGGAATTCCCTGCAGTCCAGTGGTTAGGACTTGGTGCTTTCACTGCCGAGGGCCCGGGTTCAATCTCTGGTCAGGGGAGATCCCGCAAGCTGCACAGCACGGCCAAAACAAAACAAAACAAAAGATAAAAAGCTTGTTAGTGTTCACATGACCAATCAGCAGTGAAGCTGGAATTCCACCCCAAATCTGTCCAGCATCAAAGCCCACTCTCTCCCATCTTTGCCCCTCCTCAGCTCACATGGCAATTTGCAGTAAACAGTGACTATCCACACCACAAAATACTAAGCCTTTTATTTTTTCTCAGGAGGGGGTCCCTTTATTGGCATTACAAAAAGGATCACTAATTCTCCAAAAGCCCACACCCTGGAAGTTCAACCCAAATGGAATGGTTGGGATATTGTTAGTATGTAGAGGGTAGTAGATCCACACCTAAAGATTGATGCCACAAAGTGAAGTAGAGATTGAAACAATTGTCTAGATAATTAAGATCAAAATAACTGCTATTAAGGAAAAGACAATTTGAAATATTTCAGAGAGTAGGTTGTAAAATTGTCCAACTTAAGTTAGTGCTGTCAATTTAGAGAATTTAGCCAAAACACCTTTCTGAGTTCATTTCTTTAAAAATGAATGAAAAAATTAAATCTGTGATGAATTCTCTGTTGTTTCCCTATCTATATTAGAAACACAAATATATTTAACTTACTGTTCTCAGAAAGTTTTAAAAAACAATTTTCTTCTAATTCTACCATAGTAAATGCATTGACATGTACCACCTATGACAATCAGTTGGTTCCAGAAGGAGTAACATATGTATTTGACAAATCCTTGGTTTTCTGGAGGTTTTTACCACATTTCATTGTGTGTTCTTTTTTGAGCATTAAAATATATTTGTCCAAGACCTCTTTTCAGGAAGTCAGTAGTGCTTGGAATTTTGTCTATATTCTGATTCTTCTAAATTGTGGTTGTTTTAAGTTTGCCTTTTCTGATTTGGAATTTACCTTTATTTTGACTCTGATTTTTACAAAAACATTTTTCTCCACAAACCCTGAGTACACACATCAGATAATCACAGCTTTTAGCTATCATGAGTCCCATTACCATTCAGCCTTGATTAAACTCTGCCTCCCAAGCCTTACATTCTGATTGTCAACGTCTACTCTGGGTAAACAATGGTTGAATTGTCTCTGTGTTTTATTTCAACACAGGAAAGAAATCTGCTTTCTAAAGCTGTGGTTTAATAATTTCAGAAATGCAGATGATAGCAGACTCATGTGAACCTGAGAAGGCATTTCATCTTCCAGAAATGAGGGCAGAAATGAAGCCACGATGCTTCTCAGGCACAGCTGGAGACAGTGCAACTAGAGTGGGCAGTAAATCTCAGAGAAAGCTGAACGATACAGTGACTGGCACAGAAAAGTGGGTCTCACAGGGGCAGGTCCAATCACAGACCTGACCAGTCATTTTCCCAGCTATGGCTGTCCCCATGCCATGACTGCATTAAATCTTTGCTTTTCTAGCTGGGTTGATGTAAGAAACTGTGAAACAGAAAACTATATGAAGAATTGGTGGCCTATGGTAAGACAAAAGGGACTGACTTTTAATGGCTTGGCAGATGAGGTAGTGTTGGTAGGAGGGGCTGAGATTCGCTTTAGCATCCTACTCTTCTCCACAGCATCCATTCCTATTCTGGGTCCCTGGAAGTTTAGGGACAAGAGTTGGGGGTGCCAGGGTGCGGGGTTGAGATGGTTAGAGGTTCTTTTCTGTTCCCAAGCCTGTTGGATAACTCCTCTTTCCTCTTCTTTTCTTCTTCTCCAACTCCTTTCCAAAGGAGTGAAAGAAATCTTGCTTCAGAAAGATATAGGGGGACTACACAAGTGCAGAACCTGGATTTGCTTTTTTAAAAAAGCTGCCTTGATTGCCCTGGTTAATCAAACAGTTGCTCTGTCAAGAGCACTACTCCCAGACAAGCACTGGGGTTGTCCTTCCTTACCCTATGCCTTTATATTCTGAGAACTCCATCCCTCCCTGCAGAGAGAGGAATTAAATTTCCACGTTTCTAAACCACTGCCAGCATGTGTGGTGCTCCACCCAGGGCATATGTGCTTGACTTCATATTCTTAGGAGGAGTTTATAGTTATAATCCCCACAAGCATGGGGAAGACATTCAGGTGTCTCCCAAACCTCAATTAGGAAATAAGGTTGCCACCCACATACTGACTACAATAGTATTTGAGAAAGACCTCTGTTGAAGGGTGTCTCTTCTTAGGAATGCAAAGGCCTTTATGAGAAGAACTTAATCTCCAGTGTAATAAAACAATGTGCACATAGCAAGGAGATGTATGTTATGGAGAAAGTAACCATACTCAAAAACACACTTACAAAACTGTACGGCAAATGATTTGTTTACATGTCTGTTTCCCACTACATTGTAGGTTCCTTGAAGGCAGGCATCTCATTTATTACATCTATCTATGCTACTTATTATACCCCCCCCCACCAGCAGCTAGTGTAGTCCCTTTTGAATAGTTGGCACTAAACATGTCACATTGAATGCCTACTTTGATTGATTGGTTACTTGATAGAACCAGACTCTGGCAGTGACTTGGCAAGTCTAGCTTTGTAAGAATTCCATCATCCTAGATTTGAAGATCATGATGAAGGATTTGTGGAGGTTCTCTGTCAACTTGTTCACACCACCAATAGCTTAAGGAAATTTTATGCAGACTATTATGAACAGGCATGTTTAAAGCAATTAGTATCACCTAATTAATTGGGGCAAAAATCTTCCTCCACTGAACAGCGTTCAAATACCATCTGCTTTGGCTATATTTTGAAAAACATTTCCGTATGGAATCCAGCCTTTCTAACTCTCACTGAGAATTCTGGTTTGTGCATGACTTTTCCCCCTCCAGCCTCCTCCTTCTGATAATAATTACTGTGAGATGTTTAGTCAACATGTGTAGTACTTAGGATTAATTAAATTTGGGAAAGTGAGTGATGAAGTAACCAGCCCAGGGCAACTACTGTTTCCTTCTCCATTTTAGTTGTTTTATTTCACTATGAACATTTTCCTGAACCAGCAAAAGAGTCAACCAGATTCCAAAGTGATTTAGAACTCACCCATAGCCTTAGCTACAAAACTTACAGTATCTGGGCTCTCTAGGGCCCTTAATGATGAGTTAACCACACTAGGCATTGAATATAACAAAATTTGCTCTCAAAATTGAAATGGCTTTAGGAATGTAAAGACCTTTATGGGAGGGACTTAATCTCCAATGTATTGAAACAATGTGCACATTGCAAGGAGATGTTCATTGTGAATAAAGTAACTATACTCAAAAACAGTGTGAAGACCATGAAGCCAGTCCTCACTAATGCTTTTTCTCTTTCATTGATGTATCAAAAATGAGTAAACCTTAAACGAATAAGATAGAGACAAAAGAAAGCTCAGACTTATTATGCCACTGTGGGCCAGGAAATGCTAAAAGCAGTTAAACGCTAACCTAGCATTGCAAAGTTACCATTGCATGATCTGACTTTTGAAAAATAAAAGTCCATGTAAACAACAAGTGTGCTATAAGAGAGAAGTTTTTTGCAATAAACTCCTACATTAAAAAAGAAGAAATCTAAAATGAACAACCTAACTTTGTACCTTAAGGACCTATAAAAAAGAGAACAAATTAAACTCAAACTTAGCAAAAGGAAGGAAATAACAAAAATTAGGGCAGAAATAAATGAAATACAAAAACAATAGAAAAAATCAATGAAACTAAGAGTTGATCTCTGGAAAAAAATGAACAAAATTGACTAACCCATACCGAGATTGGTTAAGAAAAAAAGAGAAGTCTCAAATAAATAAAATTTGAAAAGAGAGAGGAAGCATTACAATTGATACCACAGACATGCAAAGGAGTATAAGAGACTATTATGAGCAGTTATATACCAAACTACCAGATAATCTAAAAGAAACTGATAAATTCCTACAACCATTACAACCTACCAAGACTATATCATGAAGAAATAGAAAGTCTGAATACAGATATAACTAGCATAAAGATTGAATGAGTAATCAAAAACCACCCAACAAAGAAAAGCCCAGGACCAAATGACTTCACTGGTGAATTCTACCAAACCTTTAAAGAAGAATCAATGCCAATTCTTCTCACACCATTCTAAAAAAATGAAGAGAAGGAAACATTTCCAAACTCCTGTTATGAGGCCGGCATTACCCTGACAACAAAGCCACACAAAGACACCACAAGAAAACACTACAGATCAATATTGTTGATGAATATGGATATAAAAATCCTCAGCAAAATAACAGCAAAGTGAATCCAACAGCACATTACAAGGATCATATACCATGACCAAATGGTATTGATTACTGAGGTGCAGTGATGGTTCAGTATATGCAAATCATTTAATGTGATACATCACGTTAACAGAATAAAGGACAAAAATTGCATGATTGTCTCAATAAATGTAATAAAACCATTAGAAAAAATTCAGCATCCCTTCATGATAAATACCCTCAACAAACAAGGATAGAAGGAAAGTACCTCAGCATAACAAAATCCATATATGAAAAACCCATAGCTAACATTATAGTCAAAGGTGAAAAACTGAAAGCTTTTCCTCTAAGATCAGGAGAAAAGGCAAGGATGCCCATTCCTCACAATTTCTATCCAACATAGTACTGGAGGTTCTAGGCAGAGCAATTAGGCAAGAAAAAGTAATAAAATGCATTCAAGTTGGAAAGGAAGAAGTGAAATTGTCCCTGTTTGCAGACGACATGATCTTGCATATAGAAAACCCTAAAGATTCCATAAAAATACTGTCAAAACTAATAAATGAATTCAGTACAG
This sequence comes from Hyperoodon ampullatus, assembly GCF_949752795.1. NCBI lineage: Eukaryota > Metazoa > Chordata > Mammalia > Artiodactyla > Ziphiidae > Hyperoodon > Hyperoodon ampullatus. The sequence continues at coordinate 147,153,226 of NC_136917.1, forward strand.
TTGCAGAACACAAAATCAATGTACAAAAAATCAGTTGTATTTCTATACACGAAAAACAAGCTATCTAAGAAGGAAATTGGGAAAATAATCCCATTCACAATAGTATCAAAAAGAATAAACTACTGAGGAATAAATTTAAGCAAGAAGGTGAGAGACTTGTATACTGAAAACTAAAAAATACTGATGAAAGAAATTAAAGAACACACAAACAAATGGAAAGATATCCCATGTTTATTGGTTGGAAGATTTAATATTGTTAAAGTGTCCACACTACCCAAATCAATCTACAGATTCAATGCAATCCCTATCAAAATCCCAATGGCATTTTTCAGAGAAATAGAAAAGAAGTTCTACAATTCATATGGAACCACAAAAGACCATGAATAGCCAGATAAATCTTGAGAAAGAAGAAAAAAGCTGGAGGCAACACACTTGTTGATTTCAAAATATATTACAAAGCTATAGTAATCAAAACATAAAGACACACATATATACTAATGAAACTGAATAGAGAGCCCAGAAATAAACCTGCATTTATGTGGTCAATCGGTCTTTGACAAGTGTCTCAAGAATACACAATGGGGAAAGGATAGTCTCTTCAACAGATGGTTCTGGGATAACTAGATATTGACATTCAAAGAATGAAATTGAATGCTTGTCTTACAGCATACAAAAAAATCAACTCAGAATGGATTAAAGACTTAAATGTAAGACCAGACACTATCAAACTCTTAGAGGAAACATAGGCAGAATACTCTGTGACATAAATCACAACAAGATCCTTTTGGACTCACGGCCTAAAGAAACGGAAAAAAAAAATAAACAAATGGCACCTAATTAAACTTAAAAGCTTTTGCACAGCAAAAGAAACCATAAGCAAGATGAAAAGACAATCCTCAGAATGGGAGGAAATATTTGCAAATGAAACAACTGACCAAGGATTAACCTCCAAAATATACAAGCAGCTCCTGCAGGTCAATAGCAAAAAACAAACAACCTAATCCAAAAATGGGCAGAAGACCTAAATAGACATTTCTCCACAGAAGATATACAGATTGCCAACAAACACATGAAAGAATGCTCAACATCACTAATCATTAGAGAAATGCAAATCAAAACTACAATTTTGTCTGTGTCTTTTTTCCTTCCTGCCCCTAGGTTCTTCAGAACCTTTTTTTTTTTTTTAGATTCCATATATATGTGTTAGCATATGGTATTTGTTTTTCTCTTTCTGAGTTACTTCACTCTGTATGAGAGTCTCTAGGTCCATCCACCTCACTACAAATAACTCAGTTTCATTTCTTTTTATGGCTGAGTAATATTCCATTGTATATATGTGCCACATCTTCTTTATCCATTCATCTGTTGATGGACACATAGGTTGCTTCCATGTCCTGGCTATTGTAGATAGGGCTGCAATGAACGTTGTGGTACATGACTCTTTTTGAATTACGGTTTTCTCAGGGACACAGAGAAGGAGAAAGGTAAGCTGGGATGAAGTGAGAGAAAGGTATGGACGTATATACACTCTCAAATGTAAAATAGATAGCTAGTGGAAAGCAACCGCATAGCACAGGGAGATCAGCTCCGTGCTTTGTGTCCAACTAGAAGGGTCGGATGAGGAGGGTGAGAGGGAGATACAAGTGAGAGGAGATATGGGGACATATGTATACATCTAGCTGATTCACTTTGTTATTCAACAGAAACTAATGAACCATTTTAAAGCAATTATACTCCAATAAAGATGTTAAAAAACAAAAATTTTGAAACTAAAGAAAGAAAAAAAAAGCAATGCATTAAGTCATTTAAGGAAGAGATTTTCAATGGCACAGGGAGCTAACTAAAATGGTTAGCATAATGAGTCAAGATTGATTCATCTGCATTTTTATTAAAATATTCAATTAAAAAAAGAAAAGCCTGCAATGAGGTATCACCTCACACCAGTCAGAATGGCCATGATCAAAAGGTCTACAAACAGTAAATGCTGGAGAGGGTGTGGAGAAAAGGGAACCCTCTTGCACTGTTGGTGGGAATATAGAGTGATACAGCCACTATGGAGAACAGTATGGAGTTTCCTTAAAAAAGCTAAAAATAGAATTACCATATGACCCAGCAATCCCACTACTGGGCATATACCCTGAGAAAACCATAATTCAAAGAGAGTCATGTACCACAATGTTCATTGCAGCTCTATTTACAATAGCCAGGACATAGAAGCAACCTATGTGTCCATCAACAGATGAATGGATAAAGAAGATGTGGCACATATATACAATGGAATATTACTCAGCCATAAAAAGAAATGAAATTGGGTTATTTCTAGTGAGGTGGATGGACCTAGAGTCTGTCATACAGAGTGAAGTAAGTCAGAAAGAGAAAAACAAATACCATATGCTAACTATATGGAATCAAAAGAAAAAAAAAGTGGTCTGAAGACCCTAGGAGCAGGATAGGAATAAAGATGCAGACGTAGAGAATGGACTTAAAGACACAGGGAGGGGGAAGGGTAAGCTGGGAAGAAGTGAGAGGGTAGCATTGACATATATACACTACCAAATGTAAAATAGATAGCTAGAGGGAAGCAGCCACATAGCACAGGGAGATCAGCTAGGTGCTTTGTGTCCACCTAGAGGGGTGGGATAGGGAAGGTGGCAGGGAGGTGCAAGAGGGAGGGAATATGCCGATATATGTATACGTATAGCTGATTCACTTTGTTATACAGCAGAAGCTAACACAACAATGTAAAGCAATTATATTCCAATAAAGATGTTTAAAAAAAAGTAGTATATACACATGATGGAATACTATTCTTTAAAAAGAAGGAAATCCTGCAATATGCTACAACATTAATAGAATGTGAAGAAATTATGTTACGTGAAATAAGCCAGTCACAGAAAGACAAATACTGCATGGTTCCCCCTATACGAGGTATCTAAAATAGACCAATTCATAGAACAAAAAAATGGAATGATGGTTGCCAGTACATGGGGGAGGAAGATTGGGGAGTTACTACTAATCAATGGGAATAAAGTTTCAGTTAAGCAAGATTAATTCTAGAGACCTGCTGTACAACATTGTACCTACAGTCAACAGTAATGTGTTGTACACTTTTTAAAAATTTAAGAGGGTAGATCTCATGCTAAGTGTTCTTACACAATAAAATTTTTTTTTTAATTTTAATAACAAGTATGTTGTGATGGGGGCTTTGTTTTTCTCTCTCAATTGCAGTTGCCTTAGTTGTTGAGAAATAGAAATGTAAGTTATTTCTTATATTTTTATATTGTTTTATAAAATAGAAGTCTCTAAGCGGAGAAATGAAATTTTTTTTTTTTTTTTTTTTTTTTTTTTTTGCGGTACACGGGCCTCTCACTGTTGTGGCCTCTCCCGTTGCGGAGCACAGGCTCCGGACGCACAGGCTCAGCGGCCATGGCTCACGGGCCCAGCCGCTCCGCGGCATGTGGGATCTTCCCGGACCGGGGCATGAACCCGTGTCCCCTGCATCTGCAGGTGGACTCTCAACCACTGCGCCACCAGGGAAGCCCGAGAAATAATTTTGTTTGACATATTAACCTTTTATTTATTGTTTTATTCAGTCAGCAAACATTTGTTGTGATCCTGCCATAAGCAGGCACTCAGCAAAGTTTTGGAGACACAAAAGTGGAGTAAGACCCCTGTCTTCAAGATGGTCAAATGGTCAAGGCAAATTTTTTTTGAGTTGTAATAATGCAATAATAATAGTGTATACAAAGTAGAGTAGATGCATAAACAGAGTGATGGAAATGCTCAAGCAGAGGTCAGAAAACCCTCTAATATGTGGTGTGCCACAAAAAGTTGCTTACAGGGTACATTTGATAGGAGCAGGCAACCTCCAAACATTCATCCAACCCTGAGATTCTAAGAGCTTTGTAAAGTGGGGGACTTCTTCCCTTAACAAGGGAGGAAGGCAACCATTTAGTGTGCAGGTGACATAAATTAGGTGTTGTCCACTTTTTCTTGCCATGAATCTATCAGAGGAGCAGACCCTGAAGAGTAACATTTCTCTTCTCATCTTTATTTGCTTTTTTCATTAAGTCATCCTCAGGGCAACTGAATGCTCTAGCAATAGATGTCAGGGAAAAACAAAAGATAGGTATTTCTGTGCAGTCAGAGAGAGTCTGTGCTCTGATACCAGCATAATGTTTATGAAATCAATTTTCTGTACCTGCCGGATCAGGCTAATGTGAGAACTAGCTTTCCACAACCATCCTATTCATTCTTGGGTGATTTGACAGGGCTGATATTGTATCACGAATACAAAGGGATTGAGTGCTATTCTCCTAATTTATTCATTACTTGCCTCATCATGCTGGTAAATACTATGCATATGGTAATTTGAGAAACACAATGTTCCCATTGCTCTTTTTTTTAGTCCCGGAAATTTCTCTGTCTTTTATAAATGCTGCAAAAAAATCAAAGGCAAGGTTACCTCAAAATTGGATTTTACATTCCTCCTGTTCTCACGTTCTGGTGCCCACACAACACATATAGTACATTCTTCTCTGTTTTGACCAGTGTTTTTAGACTGTGCAACCCCTTTGCTCATACTCTTACTTTGGAATGTTCTAGAATAACTCAACGAAGACTCATTTGTTGATTTATGAATATATATTAAGTATCCACTGTGTGCCTGCACTACGCTCAATCTTAAACACAGAACAATGAGAAAGATAGAAGCACCTCATTCAGGGAATGTTTTTTTTTTCAACCTTTTCCAAAAACCATGGCATCATCTAAAGACAAAAGAGAACATGAAATAGATGCCTTAAATAAAAGTGGATTAATAATGAATGAGAGGACTCAAAAGCTCTCCAGAATACATATTTCAATCAGTAGCCGTGGGTAAACTGATAAGCTGGAAACAGTATGATTGGGCCCATGGATCTGGGGAAGAAAGCCCCATTTACAGACCTGGGGTATTGAAAGCAGATGCATAGATCAGTTTACTAAGAGAGAAGTGAATACATAAGGGTGTTTTACTGAGAGTAGCACTTAATTTATGTATATTTAAACTGTCAGAACGTTTTAGTTCTTTGTGGTCAGTATTTATTTATTTATTTATTTATTTATTTAACAAATATTTATTGATCTGCTACTGTGGATAAGTCAGTTGTTCTAAGCACCGAGAATTAAGGGTCCTATATCCTCAAGTTTACACTGGATAAGAAAACAAGAGAACAAATAAATAAATAGACAAAAAAAAAGCCAGATATTAGAAATTGTGATATGTGCTATGAAGAAAACAAATGGTGTGTGTGCACACGTGCGTGTGTGTGAATGTGAGTGTGTGTAAAGGGTACTTTACATAAGGTGATCAGGTGGAGCCAATCATGCAAATAGGGGAGGAAAAGAATTTGAGGCAGAAAACAGAATATTTACCTATTGTTTACAAAAGGTGAGTCTGGACAAAAGCAGTATACAGTTATCTAAATCAAGGGTGGGCAAATTCCACCTGCCATCTGTTTCTATAAAAATATTTTAGTCCTGTTTTTGTAGATAAGGTGTTTTGGGAACACAGCCAAGCCTATTCTTTTAAGTATGGTCTACAGCCATTCTCACACAACAGCAGAGCTTTATAGTTGCAGGAAAGACCCCATGGCCCACAAAGCTGAAAATATTTATGGAACTCTTTAAAAGAAAAAGTTTACCAACCCCTGATCTAAATCACCAGTTTGAATAATCGTTACATTTGTGATCATTTTTTATTCTGTTATCTTTAACTCTGTGAGATCAAATCAACAGTTTACAGAAAACCCTGTTAAACTGCACCTAGTGATGACAGTTGACATTCATTGAGTGAAATTATGTCCCAGGCACTGTTTTAAGCACTCTATGTGAATTGCATTACACTTAATGCTCACAACAGCCCTACGTGGTGGGTTCGATTATCACTCCAGGTTATAGATGAGGCAACTGAGACACAGAGAAGTGACTCACTTGATGTCACACAGCAAGGAAGTGGTGACATCAAGAGTCAAAGCCAGACAGCCTGGGTCATAAACACTGTCCTAAAACTACCTTTGTGATTGAACATTCTGCAACTCCACCACCATAACAAACCCCATGGCTTAAAACTACCTATCTGGGACTTCCCTGGTGGCGCAGTAGTTAAGAATCCACCTACCAATGCAGGGAACACGGTTTCGATCTCTGGTCCGGGAAGATCCCACATGCCGTGGAGCAACTAAGCCCCTGCGCCACAACTACTAAAGCCCACGCGTTCTAGGGCCCACATGCTGCAACTGCTGAAGCCACGCACCTAGAGCCTGTCCTCCACAACAAGAGAATCCACAGCAACAAGAAGCCCGCGCACCACAATGAAGAGTAGTCCCCGCTTGCCACAACTAGAGAAAAGCCCGCACACAGCAATGAAGGCCCAACACAGCCAAAAATAAATAAATAAATAAATTTATTTTTTTTAAACTACCTATCTATTCCTAATTTGCACAAGTAAGCAAACATCTTGCTTCAAAGAATTTATAACTTGCTTTAGAGACAAATTTTACAGCTATTCCTTGCTTAGCATTCAGAATGTAAAGAAGGTTTCCAAGTGATTTCCTCTCAAGCTTCTTTGAGAAGCATTGGATAAATAATTGGTTCTTTTAGGAATGCCCATGCTGGAAATCCAGACTGTTTCATTAATTACCCAAATGTGCTTATTACTAAATGTACCAGATAATTCTGCAACCTTCTCTCTTGCTTTGGCTGTAAGAGGTACCATTGGAGCCATTGTCGCCCTTCCTTTTCTCCCCATTTCCTAAGGATCCAGTGTAACTTAAGCATTCCCTCCCTGGATTTCTGGGTGACTGCCACTAAAATCCCAGATATCCTTGGTACAACCATGTGTAAACTCAGCTGAAAAATCTATTTCAGAAAGCCCAAATTTTGTGATGTTCAGTTCAACCTAGGCTAGCAGCAGTATCCCTGAAACTATATATGCTAATCTCTATGAAAGACGTCTATATTTCTGTATCTTTTTGTTGGCAGTCTATTCACTTCTGAAGAGATTTCCCATAGGTCGGTATAAGCTTCCAAAAGTCATTTGAACTGAAACACTTACACACCCAATGAAAACAGTAAACATTAGAGAATTGTCATTTTTTTTTCCAAGTCTGAGTATGGGCTATGAATAGTTATTGAGTAACCACAAAGTGCTAAACAGTACCATATCACACAGATGGCCCTGATTTCCATCCTCATGGAATGGTGGAGATAGGGACCATTAAAGAGAAAATGAATATACAGTGTAGTGAGTGTTATGATATACAGAGTGCGGATGATAGAGCAGTCCAAAGCCATGGCACCCAACTAGGAGTTGAGGGTAGAGAGCATAGTCAAGGAACGCTCCCTAAAAGAAAAAATTTAGAAGGTAAAATTTATCAGAATTGGAGTGTAGGAAGGGAGAAGATTGGAAATTAAGGAGTCGAGGAAGACATCTGCTTTTATCACCTACATTTTGTTGAATCATTAACCTTTTCTCAGTATATATTTCTACACACTTCAAAATTGGTACACATCCATTCAAATTAGCACACCTTCTGCAATGTTTCATGGATGCTGTTGTGTTTCAAGGTAGCAAGAGAATCAATCCAGCCTCACTTTGCTAGTAACCAGCTGTGGGATTTTTGAAAAAGAAATCAACTTTATTCGGTCCCAGCCCTTTCAGCTTCATAACGATGCTGAACACAATGATTTTTGTGTTTCCTTCCACCTCTAAAATTCTACTTTTTTAAGTCCTGTCCTTTTCATAATGCTTTACTAACCTCTGTGACTTCATGTGGAATTTCCCAATTCTGAACCTTAGGATGGTGTGTCTTTTAGAACTGTATTATACTGTGTGTCATACCAAACCTCACTGACCAGGAACTGAAGCAAATTAGGGGTTTTATTTTTCTCATTTATTAAGGAGTCCAGAGGTAGGCAGCCCATGGTTGATGAAGTAGCCAAACAAGGGCATCAGGGACCCAAGTTCCTTCAAACTCTCTTATTAGCCATCCATGGTTCCAAGACAGCTGCTCCTTCTAAAAGCTTCAAGTTTGGGCTCCACGCAAGAAGGGATATCAAAAGGGCAAGTCAAGGGCTGGCTGAGTTGACTTTCTTTGAAAGAGCTTGCCCTAGTGGCATTTGCTTAAAATTCCTTTGTCAGAACTGTGTCACATGGCTACCCCTGGGTGCAGGGAAGTCTGGGAAATGCTCTTTCCTTTGGTTGGGAACACTGATACACTAAACAGAATGAGGGCTGTGTTGATAAGGAGGAAAGGGAGAAGGGATATTGGATAGGCAGCTTGCATCATTTTCTGAAGGTTATTCAGATGTAATATTCAAAATATTTTAAAACAGGACTGGCATAGCCACTGACCAATCAGAACAGATGCTGGCCAGAACCTTGTAGCACTACATGCCTGCTAAGTAGCTGGCCTCACGTTTTTCTATTTGGTGTTATAGTCATCATGCCTCTTCCCCCCAAGTAATAAAGCCTAAGTCCATCAAGGACAAGACTATACAGTAAGTCCCTTATATACGAACCTTCAAGTTGCAAACTTTCAAAGATGCATTCCATCAATGTCAGGCATGAGTGAAATTGCAGCTTGCCTCCCACCCACAGTCCCCAATTGCTGACGATCCTTCAGCTCTACCATCTCCCACCTCTTCTCCCTCCTCGTCAGTAACTCTTCTTGCCTGTTCACTCGATGCCAGCCCCTGTATGCCAGCTGTTGTACTGTACTACTGTACTTTACAAGGTACTGTACTGCAAGATTAAAAATGTTTTATTTTTTGTGTTTGTTTTTTTATGTATCATTTGTGTGAAAAGTATTATAAACCTATTACAGTACAGTACTAGATAGCCGATTGTGTTAGTTGGGTACTTAGGCTAATTTTGTTGGACTTATGAACAAATTGGACTTATGAATGTGCTCTCAGAGCAGAACTCATTCGTATGTAGGGGACTTGCTATATTTTATGTATACTCTTTCCATTCCCCAAGAAAGTGACATTTACATAGAGTAAGGGTTCACTTTTGTTGAAAGGAATTGAATTATTCATATTATAATCTAAGGATGAGACAACCAAGTAAAGAAGTATTCAAGTTATTACCTATTCTGTTTCTTCAGGAATGAATAACTCCTATGAATGGTGACTGTATATCCTAAATGCCACAGTACAATTGATTATAAAACGGGCAGATGGATTTGGGCTTTGAAGTTGTTCAGATCTCTTACAACTATTCAAAAGGATTATTATAGGCTTAAGAAAAAGAGGTATTTCCTGAAGCAAAAAGTTTCAGGCATAATAGAGGTTCAGAAGACCTTTCCTTCCATTTATTATATCGAATAGAATTAATAAGGAGCCACCCCCATCCTGTTAGTGTAAAGAATTTTTTAAAAATCAGTTCCTTAAAGAGCTGCATCTGTTTCTTAAAGCCTGTAATAAACCTAATAGTGTATTATTTCTTTTCATTCACATCTTGAGTAACCATAATGCTCAGAGGTTGGGATGGGGCATTTTACTTAATTTAATTTTCTTATAAACTTGAGATTAACTCAGAAATTCATGTATCAATCCTTATTCTTTAAAAAAGATGCATTTTTAATGTTCATAGTTTAATTTTAATCAATTAAATTTTTTTCAAGTGCCTTTATTTTCTCTGCTTTACTCATTTTTAAATGATATTTCAGTTTCTACTACACTTTTTTCATTTGCTCTATTTCTCCAGTTTATTCTCCATTCTGCGTGTTTCTTGAAATGCAATACAAATATATCTGAAACCATTTGAAGAATTAATGGGCTACTAAGAAAAACATGTATACGCAATATCCAATGTCCAAATTGGCTTTGGAAAGACCTATCTTTGAATCATCATTTCCATTAAAACATCTCTCAAATGAAAATGATTCCATGGAGTAATAAAGGTTAGAATATAGTGGGTGCCATATTTCATTCCTTTAATCTCTTGCTTTGGCTCCTCTTAATATTTGAGGTATGTACTTACATCTTTTCTTGATCCTCTAGGGAAATCTATTTTTATGTTTCTGCCAGGCTAACTTAATTAAGACAGTATGTTGGGTTATCTTCTTTATACCATACACTTTCAATTCTAAGATGAACTTTTTTTACATACATTTTATTAGCTTTGAAATTGAGATACATCTTTAAATTTTTGGCATATCATGATTTAACTGGAGGTTTTCTTTTCTTGGCAGTAAATAAACTAACAGTAGCAAATAAAATAATTGGTGGCTTCTCACATGCATTGAAATAATCTCTAACAGTACAGTGTACTTCTAAGAATTTCTGAATGATCCAGGAATCTTCCCTGAACCATACAGTTGTTCCTGCCTTGTGCCATCTTATATCCTAACCAGAATGAGGTTTAAGTCTTTGAAAATAGGAAATAAGAGTAAGTATATAAACACTCTTCCGTTTCATTCTCTACATGGGATGTTTTTCTCAACTATGTTTTGAATCTCACTGACATGCCTTGCAAATGACTCACAAAACCAAAGTATACATCTATGTTAAAGCGTGTCCTGTTTTCTATAAATTTCCAATCCTCCTTCCACTGGTCCCCCTCCAAAACAGCAAACAAATTGCTAAATAACTAACTTCCTGGCCGCCTTAGCTACTCAACGAGAATGTTGTAGTTACCATGATATCTTCTCTTTTTAAAATGCTGGTAAAATACACATAAATGTTACCACCTTAACCATTTTTAAGAGTACAACTTAGTAGTGTTAAGTTCATTCACATTGTTGTGCAACCAATCTCCAGAACTCTTTTCATCTGGCAAAACTGGAACTACTGTGATATCCTTTAAAAGGCAGTTCTCTAATCTTTTAGCTACACAGCCCTTGCAATTTTTGTCAGAACTCTTTCAAACAGTTCCAAGCCTCAAGCCAGAGGGTTAGCTCTAGCCCAGCCCAGATTAAACTTTTAAACATTTTTTTTTCTAACTTTACTCTCTTTAAATATGTGTGTGTAAGTATAAATGGCTGTTTTGGTCTGTAAAATGGGATTCAACGTTTTAATATTTTAACACTTTAATACTTTAAAATGGTTCTTATTTGTAGATTCCCACCAAAAAAGAATGTGTCCCTCCATTAAAGAAGCTGACGCATTATAGTAATTGTTTACATCTCATTTCTTGTCTTGCCTTGTTATTGATAGTACGCTTCTTTGGAGTCAGAGAATAGCCTTTCATGGTATGCATTCAAGTGTGTGGATGAATCAGATAACTGGATCCTTGTTGAAGGAGATTGTTTTGAAATATGTGAACTAATGGAAAGACCGAATTAGGCAAGGCAGTGGTTTTCCTGCTGGATTTCTAGGAGCCCTAGACCTCTGCTCTGGTGCCTCCAGGCGGGCCAAAAAGTACAAACAGGAGGCCAAGTGGATGGGGCTGGTCGCCTACTCTTTCTTCTCCCCTTTCAACTCCTCCTATCGGTCTTCTATTTTGAGATCCCATATAGATTTTTCATAAAGGAAAGAGAAAGGTGTGCTGCTTTAAAGAAAAGTCTTGAAGAGTAGAGAAAAGTTCAGACTCATAAAAACAGATCTAGGTTCAAATTATAGCCCAGTCCCTTAAAACCTGTGAGGTCTTTAGACCAATCACTAACCTCCAAGCCTCATTTTCTTTGGGAGTAAAATATTAGCTATTGTTATCTCCAAGTCACTGAGAGGATTAGAAAATAGAATACAGTATTAAGTATGTCTCACATGAAGTTCGCGTCCTCGGTGAACGTGTGCCGGTGGTAGGCTGCAGGGTACTGACAACAGTCATGGTTGTGATGTCACTTTTTTTTCATTCTGTCTTCTGCCCTTTTGCCTCTGCAGTAAGAGCTCCAGAAAGAGTTTTAAGTAGACACATTTTTTTTCCTGTTAGGTGTGGACTTGGGGCTCAGCATGATCTGTGAATTTATTAGAATTGTAAAATCTCAAGCCTCACCCCAAACCTATGAGTCAGAAACCCTGGGGGTGGATTTTAGCAATCTTTGTTTTACTAAGCCCTCCAAGTGATTCTGATGTGCACTGAAGTTTGACAACCACTGAAAAGAATCAATTCACTTGGACTAGCCAGCTCAAGTAAGAGCAGGAGAGGTAGGGGGTAGGCTATGAGACTCCTATCCCATAGCAGAGAGAGGAGTCGAATAATAGCTGGGTCTCTTAAGGATTGGAAACCAGATCCGAGTTCAGTTCCAAGGACCTCAGAAACTGACAGTGATAGGTCTTGACCCTGATGCTACGTTTCCCATGAATCAGTCAGCTTCTAGGGCCATAATTCTCAACCAGGGACAGTTTGGCTTCCCCATGGTATTTGGTAATATCTGGAGACATCTTTTACTGTCATGACTGCGGAGTTAGTGCTGGCATCTCATGAGCAGGCTCCAGGGACGCTCTCAAACATCCCACAGTGCACAGGACAGCCCCACAATGAAAAGCTACCCATCCCCAAATGTCAAGAGTGCCGAAGTTAAGAAACCCTGCTCTAGAGATCTTCCTCCTGATACACTTGCCTCTCTTCCCATAACCAACTACTGACTTCTTTACCCTCTACCCTAAAGCTCTCAAACCGGCTTCTGTGAACCCTCCACGGGCCCACAGATGGGCCTCAGAGAGTCGGTAAACTCCCACAAAGGCTTACAAATTATGGTCCCTTTATTTATTTATTTATTTATTTGCGTGTAAGGCAAGGTTTGGGAAAGGGGCTGTGCACAGCTTTCATCAGATTCTCAAAAGGCTTTTTCTTTGTTCATTCCATGGATTATTTCTCTACCTCAGAGTTCCGCTCCTTCCCCACTACAGTTTGCTGGTGGTCTCAGCTCCTCCTGGAGTCACGGCCAGTCTGCCGTCTCTCTACGTCATAACTTCTCAGCTTCTACCCTTATTGCTGCTCTCTATTTCCTGTTCCATGGGCCAGTTCAAATCCCCAGCATAAAACATCTGATTGTCACTTCTCTCCCTTCTTTGGACAGAGTTTTTTCAAACCAGACACCCCTGCGGGCCTCTGACAACCCAATGCAAGAGTTGGTCAGATCCACCGTGAGACGAGTAAGGTCAGGGGGAAGCCGTGTCAGCCAGTACATACACGACTGTCTGTGGCAGGCACCCTCAGAATAGGCACTGGTTGAGGCACCACAGTGGCCGTGTCTAACTAAGATGATGAGAAGAAAATCCAGGGCTTGGGTTCTGTCTGGAGAAGCCAACAGGTTGTCTGGAAAAGTAGGAAGAGCATGGAGTCGATCTTAAACAGCACGCAGGGTGCAGCGAGGACTAGCAGGCTCCGAAGCCTGTGACGAGGGCTCTTGGACTCGAGCTGGGGAGGTAACCCAGGGTCAAGCAAGAAGGGTCAGGGCTCAGGGGGTCCACATAATCAAGACAGGATAAGCTCAGGTGCAGAAGCAGAAACAAGCCAGTAAAACTGAATGAACATCAAAAGCAAGGCACTTGTGTCTCCCTTGCTGCCTTTGTTCTCTTCCTTTCTCACCCGAAGCTCATCCACATAAAAACTCGGTCAAGAGGCTTATAGAGTAAGACAGCCGTAAAGGCTGCATTTGTCGAGGAAGCCAAGGGGCCACGGAGAAACTGGATTTGTCCTTTGTGCTTCTCGTTCCTTCTCTCTCTGATCCCTCCCTGCCCCTTAGCTTTTTCTCTTAGCCGGTTTCACAAGGACAGAATTTTATTTGTCTGACTGATTAGTAAAGAAGTATTTATTTCCTAATTTTTTTTTTTTTTTTTTTTTTTTTGCGGTATGCGGGCCTCTCACTGTTGTGGCCTCTCCCGTTGCGGAGCACAGGCTCCGGACGCGCAGGCTCAGCGACCATGGCTCACGGGCCCAGCCGCTCCACAACATGTGGGATCTTCCCGGACCGGGGCACGAACCCATGTCCCCTGAATCGGCAGGCGGACTCTCAACCACTGTGTCACTAGGGAAGCCCCTTTCCTAATTTTTAATTTTAAAACCAACAGAACTCTCTAAGGAAAAATAACACAAAACTCTCTAAACCACATTAAATTATACAGTATTTGTATTTATGTAGCCTTAAATGGATTGTTCTTCTTTGGGTCAGTAGATCCAAAGAGGGAAAAACAAATCTCCCTCCGCCCAATGTTATATAATGGTTTGGGTGACAAGGATGCATCACACCAACCCCCCAAAATACCTTAGAGCAGTGGTTCGCAAACTTTGTCATACATTAGAATTCTGAAGTTCAGGTGGCACCCTACATCATTAAATCAGAGTGTTGGCATGGGAAGACAAGAATCAGCATTTTTTAAGGTTTTCTGGTGATTTCAATGTCCAACAGATTTTGGAAGCCACTGCCTTATAGAGGATATTTTAATAAAGCCCTGATACTGGATTGCTATCTTGCCACTTTCTACCAAAAAGTGAAATATGACAGAAAACACATTTTTTTCAATTAATTGAATTAAATCCCAGTTAATTGAGGTCATGCTCTAATTTATTGCCAGAAGGCAATCAGCTGGGCAAATGGCTTACATAAGTCAAAATAGCAGACTAGCATTTTGGCGTCCTGTAGTCAGAACAGTCGATTTCATTAACTTGGGGTTGTTAGTTTAGTCTTCAGCTCCGTAACTTGGTGTTTTAATTTATTCAGACACAGTTTTGGACCCTGGGGATTCTCTAACCTATTCTCCACCTTGTTCTCCAGAGTCAGTAGAGAGCAATCTGGTCTCCAGGGCACCAGATCTTTGTGTGATAATCTAAAGAGAAAGTAGCCACCAGACGCCCTCAAGCACACCTCACCATCTCAGCAAACACTTCAAGAGCTCACCCGGTTCCAACTCTGTCTCAGCTTCCTGGTTTCTATTTCATCTGACATGTGAAGAGTTTTTTTGTTTGTTTTTAATTAAACATAGCTGAAGACTTTAGGGCCTGTTTCTGAGTGCATTCTATTTTGATGGCATATTCTCATGACCACTTGGCAAAAATGAGAGCGTGACCTCATTTGAGCAAGACCTTTTTCGTGCTTCTAGTAACTGTGTCCTTTACTAGTTCAGGAGAGAAAGCAAACTCTGTGAGGATAGGATCAGACTCAGGGCTGCTCAATCTCATAGGAATAGCCTAAAATACAACTTAATGATGGTCTCCAAAAGCATGACAGATGAACAGAAAGAAAATTCAGGCTCGTTGGTCGCTATTTTCACAGAAGAAACAAGCTTAAAGCACAGATAATTGGCAGTTTAGTGAGCCCGAAACGATAACTTCAGGATTAAACTATAGATCTGACTATTGGAAGAAGTCTGTGGTGTTTCTTGCTACAGATACAGTCTGCTGTGAAATCAGGATCAGAGGAATGGATCACAATCCTACCTTGACCTCTAACTTGCCATGTGACCATGCATGTTACGTGACTTTTCAGAGCCTCAATGTCCTCATCAGTCAAGTGAGAAGTTGAGCTGGGAGATGGCCACAGTCCTTCTTAATGCACTAATGCTCTGTGATATTTGAAAACGGGACAGGGAGGCCTCTGACTTGAGTAGATATTAATAGAAGCTGATTATCTGAGGTTCCTTCCAACTCAAGAAGTTACAGACTAATTGACTACTTTGTTTCCTATTTTGAATTGCAAAAATATAATCAGGACCATATCAGATGATATCAAGGAATTATTACTAATCCAGTTAGATAATGAAAATAACACTATGGTTGTGTAAGAATATGGTCATAATTGCTAGATATCACACTGAAATAGGTAGGTGTAAAATAACATGATGCCTGAGATTTGCTTTTTAAAAAAATAATAAAGGAATATATCCAATAATATATCCAGATCTCTTTTGAGCTGACAACATTTCTAAGTATGGAATCTATGTTCTAGAAAAAGGATTCAGGAGGCTGGAGTAAGCAGCTGTGGATGGTCTTGAGTGTTGTGGACACACAGCCAAGAGACTTGATGCTTTAGAGGCCACACAAAGCTTTTTCTGAAAATCTGGAATATGGAGGTTGAATTAATTCACCTTTTTCTTCCATGTTGTATGGATAGGACAGTAAGCTGAAAGCAGTTTCCCCTGAAAAAAAATGGAAGCCCTGAGAGGTTTTAGTGTCTTTGCTGGGGACACATAACTAATGAGAACATCAAAGCCAGAATGAGGATTGAAGGATGCGGTTCCATGACTACCTGTCTTCCATATCTCCTTCCACTCCTGCTGGGGAATTGCCAAAAGTGTAAATATGCTTTTGGCACCATATTTCCTGTAGGGCTTTTGTGTCTGTCCAGTATTCAAGTCTCCTTAATCGTGCTTAAAGCTCCTTCTAGTGGTTAGAGCTCTCCTTTAAATAAAAATTTACCAGACCTCATAGCAGTGAACTCAGAACACCATTGCTGGCTTCTTACATTAGCAACTTTCCCACCGGAAGGAACATAGATGCTGCCCTAGAATAGGACTGTGCTGTGTCTACATTAGTCAGGCTGACCAAATCCTGTACAGTCCAACTATTTTCACTGATTAAAAGTGCAGTCAGGGCTTTCCTGGTGGCGCAGTGGTTGAGAGTCCGCCTGCCGATGCAGGCGACACAGGTTCGTGCCCCGGTCCGGGATGGTCCCACATGCCGTGGAGCGGCAAGGCCCGTGAGCCATGGCCGCTGAGCCTGTGCGTCCAGGGCCTGTGCTCTGCAACGGGAGAGGCCACAGCAGTGAGAGGTCCGCATACCGCAAAAAAAAAAAAAAATAACTAAAAGTGCAATCAAACTTTGCATTGGTGCAGAAAAGAAGTATGAATTGGTCACAGAAAAGGTGATTATATAAGCACACCAGCTCACTGAGATACAAACCCTCTATATTAGTTTCTCAGGGCTTCTGTAAAAAAAGTGTCACAAACTAGATGGCTTAAAATAACAGAAATTTATTTTCTCACATTTATGGAGGCTAGAAGTCTGGAACAAAGGTTTTACTGGGACCATGCTCCCTCTGAGACTCTAGAGATACTCCTCTCTTGCCTCTTTCCAGCTTCCATGGTGGCCAGCAAGTCCTGGAGTCCCTTGGCTTATGGCTGCATCACTTCTGTCTCTGCCTCTGTCATCACAGGTCATTCTCCTTGTGTGTCTCTACTTCTTACCAGTATGACCTCATCTTAACTAATTCCATCTCCCGTGAACCTATTTTCAAATAAGGTTACATTCTGAGGTCCTGGGGGACTTTAACATCTCTTTTGAGGGGACACGATTCAACCCATTATACCATCCAAACAAATGACATCGTGAGAAGGTTTCCATTTGCATCTACTGTTGTGACTAGGCTCCTGACTTTACACAATATTAGAGCTAAAAATCCACTTCTGTCTGGAAAGTGATTTTTGACAAGAAGGATTGAGAGAACAGCCATGGCCAGTGCCAGTGCCAGCCCCTTCAGAAACACATATCACATCCCATGTGACACGCTTCACAGAACCTGAGTGATCAGATGTTGGCAACGCAGTGACGGCGGGGTAAACTCAAGCTTGTAGTGGGAAGGACAGTGCAGGATTCATGACTCACGCACTGTAGCTTGCCCTTGCTGCCCTTGCCCTTACTCCTCTCAAGGCTTCCCCTCTGCCTTGCTCATCCTCTCTGCTTTGCTGGGAAACAATAGCTGCTTTGAATCTTTGATTCAGTGGCAAGTGAACTGTACACCAAATTAAGCCAAACCAAGCACATCCAACCACTGTCACAAGCAAGTTATCCAATTATTGCCTTTTTTTTTGCAGTGGTGGGGAGAGGCGGTAAGGGCCTTACATATCACAAGGCAAATATTAATCTGCCTGAATCAGCTTGCCTAGGGGTAATCAGCAAACGGGTTGATGCTCCTCAGAGCTGCACAGACTCGTCTCTGAGGATGTTCAGAGCCAGAAACAAACCCTACCAGGCACTTTCGGTAAATCTGGCAAGTTCTGTGCCTTCGCCCTCTGAATTCTGAAGCAAGGGCCCAAACTTCACCTGGCTTGTGGCATGCCCAGGGTAAGTTACCGGGCTTCTTGGATTCTGGGTGGATTTCCTGGTGTCACAAGCTCTCTTCTCTCTCTCTCTCTCTCTCTCTCCCCCTCTCTCTGGATGAGGATCAGGTCCTCTGGGGGTGAGGGGACAGTGAAAGTGTGTTTGCAGAATCCTGTGTTCACTCTCACCCCACCGCTTGGCATATTACCTGCCTTCTGATGTAGGTAAAGGAGTTAAGCTACTCTGTTACTGACAGAAGATGGAAGGTGAAGGGAACAGGAAGGAAAGAAAAGAAAGGGGAAGTACGCTTCAAAGGGGGAAAAAATCAGCAGTGGGTAAAATGATCGAGATTTAGTATTACCTGAGGGAATGATCTCAGAATGACCGAGGGAGTGGATTTGGCCAAGATACTGGAATCTTTCCAGATTTCAGGGCCTCCTCCTGTCTTAAAACCAGTTGAGCCCCTACTCCATGTTTGCCAGGGTTAAGCCCTTGACCTATGGGTAAATCCTCCCTAACCTCCTTGGACCAGCGGAATGGAACGTAAAGGAAGGGTTTTGTCAGAGCTGCACAAATCCATGTGGCGCATCTCCTGGCAGGAAAGCTGAGTGGAGAACAGAACTCTCCATATTTAGAAACTGGACTGGGATTTCTATCCAAAGGACACGATTTTGCCATTGCCTTTGTTGTTTGTACAGTAAATGGAGCAAATCAAGAACACTAAGGAGAGAACTTTTTTCTCTTGATGCCTAAATGCCAATCATGATTTTTTTGCAGTTCTCTTAATTGGCATCCCAGTTCCCGTCTAACTCCTGTTGTAAGGCACACATATTGAAATAAAAGCTGCCTACATTTCCACCACCAACATCCAAAAGGATGAGGCACCATCCTTTTTTTCCCCGCCAGTTTCTGTCTATAATGCTTTGTATTCATTAACAATTGGCTCTGTTCCCTTTGCAGTGTGGAGGCCGTGTTCCAGGTCAGTTCTGATTTGGAACACTGGGTCCTCAGCAGCAAGGTTTTGGAAGAGAAAGAAAGAGAACACAGGGAAGGGGCCAGAGGTGGAGGCAGATTTGTAGGTTTGGCCTGAAAATTGTACTTAAATAGAGAGCCAGTTGTCTCTAGAACTCTGACTTCCCAACAGTCAAATACTTGACAGAGAGGTTAAAAGTAAGGACAAGATTAATTATCAAGGCTCTTGGGAGGGTGGGGGGAGGAAGGAGATAAATGCTTTCATGTTCATCACCCTTTATTCAAAAAGAGTCTTGCTAATAATGAGGCTTGCTGAACATGAAAGGATGTCTATTATCACTTTTGCAAGTAAGTAGGGGAAATAACACACCATTTCTTTTAAATATTTTTATTACGATATAATTTACATACCATAAAGTTTACCTCTTTAAAGTATACTACTCAGTGGTTTTCAGTACATTTACAGAGTTGTGCAACCCTCATCATAACCTAATTTTAAAATATTTCAACAACCAGAGAAGGACCTTAGTACACATTAGCGGTCATTCCCCTTCCCCATTTCTCCCCTACCCCCAGACCCTGGCAACCACTAATTTACTTTCTGTCGCTGTAGATTTGCTTTTTCCTGGACAATTCGTATAAATGGAATCATACTATACGTGATCTTTTTTTTTTTTTAATTTATTTTTGGCTGCGTTGGGTCTTCGTTGCTGCACGTGGGCTTTCTCTAGTCGCGGAGAGCGGGGGCTGCTCTTCCTTGCGGTGCGCAGGCTTCTCATTGCATCTCTTGTTATGGAGCACAGGCTCTAGGCACACGGGGTTCAGTAGTTGTGGCACATGGGCTCAGTAGTTCTGGCTCATGGGCTCTAGAGCGCAGGCTCAGTAGTTGTGGCGCACGGCCTTAATTGCTCCACTGCATGTGGGATGTTCCCAGACCAGGGCTTGAACCCATGTCCCCTGCATTGGCAGGCAGGTTCTTAACCACTGCGCCACCAGGGAAGCCCTATATGTGGTCTTTTGCGACTGGCTTCTTTCACTTGAGATAACATTTTTGAGGTTTGCCCATGTTGTAGCATATATCAGTACTTCATTCCTTTTTGCTGTTGAGTAAGATTCCATTGTAGATATACCACATTTTGTTTGTCCATTCATCAGCTGTTGGACAACACATTAGTCGCACTAGTATTTTAATTAAAAGAGCAAATTGCCACGATCTCGGCAATCTGAGTTGAACAGCTTTTTGCTATAGGTTTGAGTTAATAAAACGGTTCCTGATCTTAATATCTTAGATTGAAGGGATTTAAGATTTAGTATTGATAGCAAAAATGATTTCTATTTAAGTTTGTGGAGAGTAGATGTTTGCAGGATGAGCTAATGATAATAGTACAATAATGTCATGATATTTATATTTGTGCTTTTCCGTGATCTCAGTAGAGTGGATCTGTATAGAAGAGTGTTCACTCCTCCCTTCTCATAAAATAACTTTAGATGTTTGAAATCTTTTGACTACTTGCACATGAAATATAACACCTGCCTTTGTGTTCAGCCAACAAGTTCACAGCTGAGTTTAAGCCCAAGCTCCATAGCTGGTCTGCCAGAGGTCTACTGGCTACACTGTCCTATTGTATCTGTTTCTGTCTTTCCCTGCTTCTGACTCAGGTATGAATGAAGAAGCATGGAAAAGAAGAGTGAGAGGGAGCAAATAAGGTTCCACTTTCATAAGGTGTCAAAACCCTTGCTGC
This sequence comes from Hyperoodon ampullatus, assembly GCF_949752795.1. Lineage (NCBI taxonomy): Eukaryota > Metazoa > Chordata > Mammalia > Artiodactyla > Ziphiidae > Hyperoodon > Hyperoodon ampullatus. The sequence goes on from NC_136917.1 coordinate 147,173,905, forward strand.
CCACTCTTCTTACATGGGGGGTAGTGGCCAGACTGAGGACTCTGGAATCCTGGCATGGCCATTTCATATCTTTGTGATGCTGGGCAAGTACTTAACCTGTCTCTCTTGTTCTCATCAGCAAAGTGAAGATAATAATGGGTCTTAGTTCCTAGAGATGCTTTGAGGGTGCCCATAATTCCTGGCACATAACAAATTAACAGTGTTAACCATTAATATCACTAGCATGTCTTCACTACTTGCTATTTCCTCGATACTGTGCATCGGACCCTCACAACAATCCAAAAAGGTAGCGAAAGGTATTCTCACTTTACAGATGAAGAAATTGAGATTCAAGGAAGTTATGTATCTTCCTCCAGGTCACATGGCTAAAAAATGGCACAAGTCACTTTTATATATGTTTTGGTCTGTTTCAGGTTCTTAACACATTCATTGGACCATGGTGCCTATATGCAATGAATCATGTTAGCCAATATGCAGTATAGTGGGATATAGCTATAATAACACACACACACCCACATTTGTTTTAATAAAAATGAGTGATTGATGCAATTGAGCCACTTTGGAAAATGATGTGACCAAAACCCATGGGGAGAAAACAGTAGTAAGAGGCTGAGTTGAGGCTGTTGGAACAAACATGGGGCTTAAAGAACCTCAAAGTAAAGCAAATCCTCTGGCTAGATGCTATATTCTCCCAACTCTGGGGAACCAGACCCTGTGGTTTATGGGAACTAAAAGAACACTGCATATGGTCCTCAGGCTAAAGAAGGTACATTGACTCATTTCCATCAGCAGGGAATTAGTCTCCTGTGCCCATGTTGGTATTTCAGTTCTCAACCTAACGGTTTAAGATGTTTCCATTATCATCACCACTCACCCACCAAGAGCACTTTTAAATTAGCCTTGAGAACAAAAGAGTAAACAGAAGCACAGTTTATCATTCTGCCAAGTTCAACTACCTAAAAGAGGCAACATCTGATAGTCAAGCAAACAACTAGACTGCAAAGTGGAAGTGTTAGCCTGGATACATGCCAGTTATTTGCTGCTCCAAGAGGGTCATTGGCTGTGTTGCCCCAAGAGTGGGGGAGGAGACAGTTCAAGGGTCGGAGACAAATGGCATTTAGATGGCCCCCAACTGGCTGGAGTAACAGGAAACCTAAAACAGATTTTCCTTCTAACATTCTCCTCTAAACACCCTTCCTGATTATACAGTGTAAAATAACGATTTTGGCTACTAATCCTAAATAATCCCAAGATTTGGATACTAACTCCAGGAAATATTTATTCTCTCATATTTCTAGGTAAAAAGATGTTCTCGATTCAGATTACCACAATCATAACAATCTGCTCTTTTAATTAAAAGAGTGTTTTCTTTCCCCACTTATAGTATTAGTGGCTTCAAATGCATAAAGAACCTTTTTGTAAACCCCTTCATGGGGGTTTAGACATCAGGACAAAGGTAACATGTTAAGAATGTTCTTAATGTTGCAATCAATTGGGGATTATTTTTTAAGCCAATTTCTTGAGAATTCTGGCTAAGGTCTTTTCATCGTTGGAGGTTGTTTTTTATTGTCCTCTGAATTAGGAGTGTAACTCTAACTTGTTAGATGCTACAAGCTTCTCTGGGAAGGTGGATTTACACCTGTGGTCTCTGAGCTAAAATAAGCAGAAAGCCCTTTGGTTCAGGTCCACTGCTGGTGACTACTTCACCCAACCCATGGTTGCCCCATTCAAAATGACCATTGGCCAATTTATGCAGATTCATGTTCATGCCGTGGCTATTCATTGGACTGGAACAACCAGCCTGCTTTTAAGTGACCCTGATTTGGTGCTATCACACTTGTAAAATCCAGCTCTAAATTCTATCCTTCCCTGCCAATCGATCAAGGAGATCTGGACTTTGGTTCTTCGTAACTTATCCATAGTACTCTTTATTTACTTTACACTCATGCCCAAAAGGATTTGAAGGAACATGCTTTAGATATGGCTCTGCTTACTGTGACCCGGGGCATGTTATAACAATAATAAAACATCTCACCTTTCACAGTGTTTCACTTTTACAAAGCACTTCCATGTACCTTCTCTTGTGAAAGTGATTACCCTCAGGATACCAATTGACTTATACGCTTCTGATAAAGCTGGCAGATGGAAAACACCTTGGAAAATAAGGACACTGGACAAATGCAAGGGTAACCCTGTTAATCAATGGACTGGTAAGACTAGAGTTTCAATATGTTGGTCCAACACAATGATGTTTGATTTCAACTCTGGCTTCCAAATATGTTCCAATCCTGGATATTTGTCAAGAATGGGAGGTCAGAAACACCAAGATCAGGAGGTGAGGGTGGATATGCCAGCAAGGATCCATACAGGGAACTTCTTGGAAAGAAATGAATTGAGGAACTTGTCCTGAATATGAGTAGCTGGAAAAGGACCTTGAATTTTCCCAACAGGTGATTGCAGGAATATCTAAACTCTGGAGTAGGAATGATAGACTACAGCTTAAATTGTAAGACACCAGTCTCCAGAACCATAGCATTTCAGAGTTGGAAGTCCCCTTACTGGTCTTCCAGGCCTGATCCAAGTTGCTAACCCCTGTAGGGTTTCATATGGTCTCTGCTTAAGCAGCTAGTCTCCTTGAGTCCAGGGCTTCTGCCTTATTACAAGACCCATTCATTGCAGTTCTATTCAGTAATGGACAAGTGGAATGTCCAGGGAGGCACTTCACTCCCCAGTCATTGAACTTGAATCTACCTCCATGTAATTTACTCCAGTTAGAGGATTTCTCTTCCTGTGCCTTTGGATACACTTCCTCAGTGATCACAGCAGCCCTAAATGGTTTCAGAGACAACACACGAAGCCCCTGAGTGTTGGCACATCTTCCTACTCACAACTTCTCCTTGTCTTCTGTATCACCTATATCTCTTCCTTTTCCTCTGATATCTGCACCCAGCTCTCGTATAATTCTTCTGGAAACTAAGCATGAACTCATACACAGAAGACAGAGGGTTCTAGTGGAAAGAGCAGAGGAACTTGCTTCAAGCCCTGGCAAATTTCCCTAAAGCTTCATAGTATTATTCCTTACCCAATGGTGATGGGAGAGTATAATGATAGAATATAAGTGAATGTTCATTATAAAATACAATGTATTATAAAGCTACTGAAGACCTTACCATTAAATTCTAAAAGACCTCAAGCATCATGTGGCCCCAGCTCCTTGTTTTCTATTAGAAGACATTAAACAGAGAAGAAACTGACCTATCCAAGGACCACAGGAACAGTCAGAGGCAGGGCTGAAATGGAGCCCGTATTTTGCCACTCACAGCCTCTTGCTCCCTCTACTGCCTGTGTGTTAAACAATGAGGGAAATCGGTAACGTCACCCTTGCACAGACCCTTAATAGTACCCAACACGTATTAGGGGTTAGATCACTAGTGGCTGAAGAAATAGTCCAGGAAACAAAGGAATGAATAAATGACTAATACTTGTTTCTGATGACATTTTATGGTTTCCTCCAAATGTACCTATGTTTTTAATCATTTTTTAACTAGGTCTCTATTAAAGAGCTTGGTTTTCAAAATGGACATGTGAAGATTAAATGAGACAATGCATTAAAATGCTGAAAAGCTGTGTCTGGCAGTCAATAAGTGTTAACTAATTATCATTCTTTGTTTTCTAGCCATGATCTTAGCAATAAGATCATGCTAACAAAATAAGGACTCACCAATGTGAAAATCACTTTGCAATCTACTAACACAAGGAATTCTGGAATTGCAAAAGTATCACTAGTATTTGTCAGTTCCTATCCTGTGATTTTAACTAGGCCATCGGTGCCCACCCCTTGAGGTTAGCACAAGATACAAACCTTGTAGTTAGCACCCAAAAAGATACAATACAAAGTCCTGAATTCTTTCACTTCCTCCTCGGGGCTCCTGTTTATTCAGCCCCTGACCTTTGGGCTCTGTCTCCCATTCCAGTGAGCACTTGCCTATCGGACCTGACAATTTATTAGGCTTTGTGCTGCTTGAACCTTAGCACTCTTGCTCTCTCTCTCAATCTCAATCTCACTCAAGGTTTTGGAATTTCGCTTTGGTTCCCTCCACTCCCCTGCCTGCGCCCTGGTAGGTTTCCTCTTTCTAAACAAGGCCCATCCGCTTGACCCAAGTTGGTGTGTTTTCCTCTCAACATTGTAGCATTTGATCTTCTTTTTTCTTTCTTTTTTTTTTTTTTTTTATTGCGGTACGTGGGCCTCTCACTGTTGTGGCCTCTCCCGCTGTGGAGCACAGGCTCCGGATGCGCAGGCTCAGCGGCCATGGCTCATGGGCCCAGCCGCTCCGCGGCATGCGGGATCCTCCCGGACCGGGGCACAAACCCATGTCCCCTGCATCGGCAGGTGGATTCTCAACCACTGCACCACCAGGGAAGCCCCTGATCTTTTTTTTGATACTGGGAGCTGGGAGTTAGAATTTAGGCTCTTAATATTTCTGTGTTTCAGGAAAGGGAAAAAATGGAACGTTGCCAAGAGGTTTTTTTTTTTTTTTTTCTTCTTTATTTTTGTGTTAACTGAACTGGTTTTTTCTACCTCTTTTCATCTGTTTGCCTCTGGTCTCCCAGTTTGATGATGCTCAGATTCAACCTGTCCTGGAAGAGTGATACCTGAGTGCTTCATGAGTTTTTTCCGCCCTTCAAGGGCTTCATTCACATATCTACAAATTGCCATAGTGATCTGAATCAGTTGCCAAAATGCTTGAAGCTTCCTTCTGAATCTCTGAACCCATCTGAGAATTTGACAAAAGACTAAAGACTAAACTTGGGCCAGTGCCAGTACAAAGAAAGCTTGGATAAACTCATCAGTTAGGATTATACCGGAAGTTCTGATGTGGACAGAAATATTGATTCTCTTTTTAATCTCTGTGCCTTTTGATGAATTACCATTTAATATCTTCTCCTTTGTCGATGATACATCTATCCCAGATATATCCCACCCGCAATGTAAATTCCTTAGGAGCCCGGACTTGATCTGTTTATAATCACAGCTCTGTCCTCAACAGCTAAAGTGCTTGGCAAATAGCAGGCCACCAATTGGTGTTTGTTGAATACTGAATGAATGAACAAATAAATGAGAAGCAGGATAGCGTTGTGGTTGGACAACAGCCTTTGACATCAAAGAGATCCCAGCTCGATTTTTGATTATGCCACTTCCCATCTTTGAAACTTCTCTGGATTTCAATTTCTTCATCAATAAAATGGGGGTGATAATAGCACCTACCTCATAGGTTTTGGAAGAATTAAAATAATGCATGTAAAATTCTTAGTGCAGTAACTGGCATATTTTTAGAACTCAATAAATATTCACTATGATGTCTGATCTTTTCAGTGAAAATCCTCAATACTGAAGCTTATTAGAGGTAATTGAACTAATTTAACGTGACTAGTAGTGATGACTGTACTAAAGACAAATTAGTTGAATTCATCTGTCAGCAAGATTACTTAAAGAGCCAAGTTGACAAAACCTGTATTGGTCACGCCCACCGTGTTTACAGCACTATCCTAGGCCTTCAGGAGTGGGCAGGATGCATAGATATGGCACAGTCTCTTCCCTCTAAGAGTATAAAATCTAGAAGACTTACTGTATGTGGTACTGTACTAAGTATACAGATATAGGAGGTATTGTTACCTTCCTCATCATCTGAGTTACTCTGTGTGCTTTGCAGAAAATTATTCTGTGACACCCAGCTTCTCCTTTGAATACGTTCAATAACAAGAAACCTACTGCCTCATGAATCAGCTTATCCTGTTTGGGAACAGTCATTACCGTTAGAAAGATCTTCCTTAAAATTAGCACAAATCGACCTCCCTACAATTTTTACAGTGTATCTAACTTCTGCCTTTTGGAAACACCCAGAAAAAAATCCATGTTTTTCCCCTGATATCAGAAGTCAACAAAATAAAGCCTACAGGCCAAATCCAGCTCACCATTTATTTTTGTAAATAAAGTTTTATTAGAACACAGTCAAGCCTATTCATTCACATATTGTCTGTGACTGCTTTTGCACAATAGAATAGTTGCAACAGAGAGCATGTGGCCCACAAAGCCAAAAATATTTACTATTTGGCCCTTAAAGAAAAACTTGTTCAACCTCTGCTCTATATGACAGAACTTCTAACACTTAAATACAACTAACATGTCTCCTCTTAAAGTGGAAAGCCCAGAACTGAGCCTAGAACTCTAAATACAGACAGAATGAAGTGGCACTATCACCTCCCTTATTCTGGGCAACATACTTCTAATTATGTGGCCAGAGATCAAGTCTGTCTTTGATTGACACACAATACTGGAGTCTATCAGGGACTAAACCTCTGAGATTTCTCCCCCAGGAGCTTCTGTTAAGTTACGCCTCCCCACCCTGCATTGGTGAAGCCTAGTGTCAGACACTGTCTACAAAACTTTAATCTTTCCAGTCTGTCCCAAGCCATCAGAAAACAATTCAGCATATATTCAAGGGCTGTAGCAGTCAGGGTCAGAAAGGAAAAAGATGACATACTTAGCTAGGATGTTTAAGAAAAGGTAATCTTATAATTTACATACCTGTGGGCAGAGTTGAGAAAAGTAACAAGGGAATTTGTCACCACCCTCTCTGCCTAGAGGGGAATGGGGAGGGAGAGATTTTGCCTGGACCCAGTGAGAGCTGGAGCTGCCCACCTGGAGCTGTGGCAGTGGAGACACAACCACTGCTGAAAGCAGGCCAGGACGAAGGCAGGGGGCTTGGGAAACAGATACCCTGATGTGTTCTGCTCCCATCCTCTGCCTCCCATGGGTGGGACCCAACCAGAGCTGGAGGACAAGAGCGTCACAGGAGCCGGCCCACAGGACACAGAGGAGGACTGAGAGTAGGTGTGGGAGTTGGGGTAGAGAGTGACAAGGGCTAAATGGTGTGCCAGGCATTTTTTTAAATTCTGAATGAATAAACAATGAATGAATGAAGTGAGTCCAAGACCTGGCACTCAGTCAATGTTTGTTGAACTGCAGGAGTGAAAGGACCACAACCTCCTTTACTTCTTCTTGCTGAAGAGCCCTGACTACTGCTGCTCGTAGTCAGACTTTCCAGACTTTTCTACCCCCAGTACAGCCCTCCTCCTGTGCTCCACTCCTGCACCCTCCCCTAGCCTCTGCTGACCCTCAGCGTTTCCCGCCAAAGAGTAAAAAGTTTGAATTTAATTTGGGAGGTAACAGAGCAGAGGGCTTCCTGGGTTGTTTTAGCCTGGGTTGATAGCCAGAGGGTTGTTTTAACCAGAGTTAGAACATTATCAAAGAGAGGGCCTTAAGTCCTGAAATGATTCCCAGGATTTAAAATACATTCTAGAATGTTCAGAATTTTAAAATGAAAAATTCAGCATCACTGTATCTATGGAGAAAAATTGGTGGCTTCTGAGAAAGCTGCCCCAGACAGTTGCGTTGTGAACTCTGGGTTCACCAGACACCTCATTATCTGATGCCTTGGGGCTGGCCGTTTTACACTCAAATGGGCTCATCACATCATAGGTTTTTATTGCAAAGATGTCTCAGCTCTGCATTCATTAGGCCAGTAGCGGTGATGCTGAGGAATTGGGGGTGTATGAGAGAGATTCTGTTGGCTTGAAGCCGCTGGTAGCAATCCACAGCTGCCTGCCTTCCACTTCCTTCTCCATGGGTGTCAGCATGGAGAACACTCAGCCCTGATTCCTTGAACAATAATCCCCAAGATTCTGGATTTTGAAGACATAGAAATTATTTAAAAGTATTATTTGGCCTGCTACTCTGGTTAGATTGTTTGTTTTCGCATGGAATGTGCAAGAGAAAACTGAGCACTAAATTAGCAATCGTTGTCTATATATCAAAGCAAATTTTAAAAAGTAACTGTACACATATAGGAGCCTATTTTGTATTCAAGTCCTGAAATCATTTTTGTTCTAACTCAGATCCATACTATTAGCAATTGTCACCTCATGCCTCACAGACCCAGGCTAGTTAGTCCTCAGAATTTAAAATGTCTTAGACAAAAGAGCCAGATATATTGGAAGGAACAAGATGGGCACCATAATTCCAGATGGGCGTAGTCCAGCTGATATAAGCCCACACGCAACAGCCCAGGGAACAACCCTGTCACTACCAAAAATTATTCACATCTCGAAAAGCAGGCTTCTGCCAATGCTCATATGAACCCATGAGAAAGAATCAAACTTGAGCTTTGAGCTGGAGCAGCCAAATTCCCAGTTCAGGCATGGCTATGACAGGATACGTCAATAAATTTCATTCAAGGTCTCCAGGGCCAAATTTCACAAAGTCAAATCCCAGTTAGGATAACTGGCAACATTTTAGGAAGATCTGTAGATAAGATAATAGTACTATATCAACGTCAATTTTCTGATTTTCATCATTACATTATGGTTATATAAGAGAATGCCCTTGCTCTTAGGAAAACACAACAGAAATATTAGAGGGTGAAGAGGCATCATGACTTATTCTCAAATGATTCAATAAAAAAAATCATTTGTGTATACAGAAAAGAAAGAGAATGATAGGGACATCCCTGGCAGTCCAGTGATTTAAGATTCTGGGCTTCCATTGCAGGGCGTGCAGGTTTGATCCCTGGTCGGGATTGAAGATCCCACATGCTGCATGGTGTGACCAAAAAATTAAAAAACAAAAAGAAGAAAGAGTATGATAAACTAAATGTAAAACATTAATAATTAGGGTATCTGGGTAAAGGGAGTATAACATTTTTTTAGTATTTTTGCAACTTTTCTATAAGTTTGAAATTACTTCATAATAAGGTTGATAGAAAACTAATTCAAAAAAAAAAAAAACAAAACTAGAGCTGTCTTATGCCATCACTGAAGTGCAGTGATTTCAGTCATGCTATTGCTGCAAAGTGAGTAAGAAATGGCATCTCCTGTTTCACCATCTTTGAACTAAAATGAGTCATTTCCTCTTTCAGCTAAAGAACTCTTCTATTCATGGAGGCGAACGCTAAGGATGCTTTCCACATGAACCTTGAGGTAAGGGGAACTTGACACGTGCCCCTCTGTCACATCACCCAACTGTCCTACTGTGCGCTTCATCCAGGCTCAGGAAAGGACTCTTCTCTCTTGGCTCACAGAGAGAATAGTTCCGAACCAGTCAACATCCACATTGTTGCATTCTGCTATTCTCAAAGACCTTTTTGATCTCCCCAGCCTATCCTGCCCAGAAAACCCTTCTCTGTTTTTCTCAAAGAAAATACCACACCTATTAATAGCTGATATCTCCTCGTGGTGCATTTATGGGAGATTTTAATTTTCTCTTCCTAGTTGTCTGTACTTGAGAACATTTCAACAATGACTGTGTTATTCTTTTAAAATCAGAAAAAGAAATACTGTGTTTGCTTTTATTTTCCCAAGCAGCTCTGCATAAATTCTGGCATGGCTTTCTGTGTCCCCTTCAGCCCCTACTATTGTCACAGCTGCAGGTCCCCTTCCTCCCAGCCCACTGACGGTCCTCGTGGAAAGACTCAGACATGCTGGGTTCTGCATCTTCCCTACCTACCATCGGCAGGGAAAATCACTTCCTGGTCCCATGACCCACTGAACCCCAGGCACAATCTACTGACTTGGATCTCACAGGTTGTTGTTTGCCTCTCCCCACCTACAATGTCCTATTGCCATTTTGGAGCCAGAGTTGGGTAGAAGTACTTAACTCACATATTCCCCCTGCATGCCAGATCAAATACCATGCCCCAACTCCATCTCCCTAGGATACCAAGTCCAGCTGATAAATAGGTCGTGAAGTATTATGAGTCCATTTGACAGATGGAGAAACCAAGCCTCAAGGCTACCCTCTGTATGTATTACAGAAAAATGGGATCTTGACCCTCTGAGACCAACTTGGCATGTGTCACCCTGAGGATGCACTCTCTCTTTCAGAGCATGTTAAGGACTCATGAAGATATGAAACTGACTAGGTCATGGGTAGATGAGAATTATCCTAGGATTTCCTGAGGTCACCCCAGGGTACTTGTCCTCCAATACTGAAAAGTGTTGGTCCTTTGAGGACCATCTGATACGTCAGTGTCAAGAACCAAGCCTGGGCTTTCCCTCGGGGCCAGAGTTTCTCACTTTTAGCACTGTTGACATTCTAGGACAGATAACTCTTTGTCGTGGAGGCTGTTTTGTGCATTGTAGCATGCTTAGCAGCACCCCTGGTCTCCACTCATTAAATGCCAGTATTCCACCCCCACCCCACTTGTGACAATCAACCATGTCTTCAGATGTCGCCTAGGGTTCCAGAGAGGAGAAAGTCCTCCCCTCAGTAGTGACAATAAAATCATGTTCCCAGACACTGCCAGGTGTCCCCTGGGTTGGGGGAGACAAAATATCCCACAAGAAAAACCCCTGCTCTAAGTTACGTCAGCCCAGCAAGACTTGTATTTTTCACGCGAGTAGACTGAAATTTCTAGTGTTCAGAGTAAACATTAGCAAGGACTTGCAGAAGGGCTGCCATAAGTTGTCAAAGTGCTTTCTCACAGCAAGACCCTTTGGCTTAAAGCCCAGGAGTATTTGGTAACACTGCAACCGGTGAATCAACGCAGCCAAACCACCATCTTCTCGGAGTTTCTTTCTTCTTCCTAGGCTTCTGCCCCTTGATGCCAAATGCCTCATGAGGTTTGATTGAATGAAAGGCAAACGAGAGAGGAGAGAGTAACACTAAATGCTTGAGCAATCCTTCCCTTCATGAGGTCTGGAAAAGCACAGCATGATCTAAACTGCGTTGCAAAGCACCAGGGGGGTTGGCTACTCTTTTTTATTTATATGTATACTTATTTACAAACCACATCCACCCCTCATTATCCTCCACCCTTTACCCAACCTAGTGTTTGGTGTGAAAGTGTTGGCTTCTGATACCAGTAGGTATCTGTGAAAACACAGGCAAGAACTTGAGAGCAGCCCCATGGTTGTCCAAGAGAAACAGAAATGCTGCTCAGTTTCAGGGTGAAAGGAACATCCAGAAAGCAATGTTCATAAAAGAATTCAGAGGAAACAAAATGGTCCCTATAAAGGAGGATTAGAATTAAGAGTAGAATCACACTTCCTGTCTGACACCCCACCGGAAGTGCCACAGTCCATTCTGTGGCCTTCAGTCTGGTTTCTGGTCTCTTTGAACTGTTAACCCTTCCATCCTGTCCCGTGGTAATGACCCCTCCCTAACAACCTTTCCCTGGCACCTCCTCCCCAGAGTGGAACAGAATGCCACTCTGAATGGCATGCCAGGTTCTTTTGCAGGAGGTTGGCATCCTTTAGGCTCTGCCCATTCCAACCCTCCCACATCCAGCTCTTTCCTAGGCTCCCATCTACACATCTTTGATCTTAACTCTTCCCAAACTGCAAGAGACTAGGAGGAACTTCGAGGCAGCCCAGGGCACTGGGGAGGATGGGCCCATCCACAGAGTATGCTTTGAGGTCACTCTAAAACTCTAAGCCTACAATCTTTTCACCCACCATGCTTGCCTACCAGAGTCCTTCAAATGCCTATCATTTGAGCCTCTGCATTCACTGAAGCACGGCATTGTTCAAAACCTATGCATTTACCTAAGAAGGGTAAGAACTTAAAACGTGGATAGGAATTTGTTTGTCAGATTAGCTTGTTGGTACCTCTCTAAGAAGGGGGCCTTGAAGTTGGGACACAGGACAGGTTAATTGTTTTTTGGGTTTTTTAAGTATAGTTGATTTACAATGTTGTGTTAATTTCTGCTGTATAGAAAAGTGATTCAGTTATATGTATGTAAGTATATATGTATACATATATATATATATATACACATTCTTTTTTTATATTCACTTCCATTATGCTTTGTCATAGGGTATTAAATATTGTTTCCTGTACTATACAGTAGGACCTTATGGTTTATCCATTCTATATATTATAGCTTACATCTGCTAACCCCAAACATTATTTTTTTAACATCTTTATTGGAGTATAATTACTTTAAAATGGTGTGTTAGTTTCTGCTTTATAACAAAGTGAATCAGCTATACATATACTTATGTCCACATATCTCCTCCCTCTTGCATCTCCCTCCCACCCTCCCTATCCCACCCCTCTAGGTGGACACAAAGCACCAAGCTGATCTCCCTGTGCTATGCGGCTACTTTCCACTAGCTATCTATTTTACATTTGGTAGTGTATATACGTCCATGCCACTCTCTCACTTCGTCCCAGCTTACCCTTCCCCCTTCCCATGTCCTCAAGTCCACTCTCTATGTCTGTGTCTTTTTTCCTCTCCTGCCCCTAGGTTCTTCAGAACCCTTTTTTTTTTTTAAGATTCCATATATCTGTTAGCATACTGTATTTGTTTTTCTCTTTCTGAATTACTTCACTCTGACAGTCTCTAGGACCATCCACTTCACTACAAATAACTCAGTTTCATTTCTTTTTATGGCTGAGTAATATTCAATTGTATAAATGTGCCACATCTTCTTTATCCATTCATCTGTCGATGGACACTTAGGTTGCTTCCATGTCCTGGCTATTGTAAATAGACATGCAATGAACACTGTGGTACATGACTCTTTTTGAATTATGGTTTTCTCAGAGTATATGCCCAGTAGTGGGATTGCTGGGTCGTGTGGAGTTCTATTTTTAAGTTTTTTAAGGAAACTCCATACTGCTCCCCATAGTGGCTGTATCAATTTACATTCCCACCAACAGTGCAAGAGGGTTCCCTTTTCTCCACACCCCCTCCAGCATTTATTGTTTGTAGATTTTTGATGATGGCCATTCTGACTGGTGTGAGGTGATACCTCATTGTAGTTTTGATTTGCATTTCTCTAATGATTAGTGATGTTGAGCATTCTTTCATGTGTTTGTTGGCAATCTGTATATCTTCTTTGGAGAAATGTCTGTGTAGTTCTTCTGCCCATTTTTGCATTGGGGTTGTTTGTTTTTTCGATATTGAGCTACATGGGCTGCTTGTAAATTCTGGAAATTAATCCTTTGTCAGTTGCTTCATTTGCAAATATTTTCTCCCATTCTGAGGGTTGTCTTTTTGTCTTGTTTATGTTTTCCTTTGTTGTGCAAAAGCTTTTAAGTTTCACTAGGTGCCATTTGTTTATTTTTGTTTTTATTTCCATTTCTTTAGGAGGTGGGTCCAAAAGGATCTAGCTATGATTTATGTCACAGAGTATTCTGCCTATGTTTTCCTCTAAGAGTTTGATAGTGTCTGGCCTTACATTTAGGTCTTTAATCCATTTGGAGTTTATTTTTGTGTATGGTGTTATGGAGTATTCTAATTTTATTCTTTTATATGTAGCTGTCCAGTTTTCCCAGCACCACTTATTAAAGAGGCTGTCTTTTCTCCATTGCATATTCTTGCCTCCTTTGTCAAATATAAGGTGACCATATGTGCATAGATTTATCTCTGGGCTTTCTATCCTGTTCCATTGATCTATATTTCTGTTTTTGTGCCAGTACCATACTGTTGATTACTGTAGCTTTGTAGTATAGCCTGAAGTCAGCTCAGCTTTTCTTTCTCAAGACTGCTTTGGCTATTTGGGGTCTTTTATGTTTCCATACAAATTGTTAAATGTTTTGTTCTAGTTCTGTGACAAATGCCATTGGTAGTTTCATAGCGATTGCATTGACTCTGTAGATTGCTTTAGGTAGTATAGTCATTTTCACAATGTTGATTCTTCCAATCCAGGAACATGGTATATCTCTCCATCTGTTTGTATCATCTTTTTTTTTTTTTTTTGCGGTATGCGGGCCTCTCACTGTTGTGGCCTCTCCCGTTGCTGAGCACAGGCTCCGAACGCGCAGGCTCAGCAGCCATGGCTCATGGGCCCAGCCGCTCCGCGGCATCTGAGATCTTCCCGGACCGGGGCACGAACCCATGTCCCCTGCATCGGCAGGCAGGCTCTCAACCACTGCGCCGCCAGGGAAGCCCTGTTTGTATCATCTTTAATTCCTTTCATCAGTGTCATAGTTTTCTGCGTACAGGTCTTTTGTCTCCTTAGCTAGGTTTATTCCTAGGTATCTTATTCTTTTTGTTGCAGTGGTAAATGGGAGTGTTTCCTTAATTTCTCTTTCAGATATTTCATCATCAGTGTATAGGAATGTGAGAGATTTCTGTGCGTTAATTTTGTATCCTGCTACTTTACCAAATTCATTGATTAGCTCTAGTAGTTTTCTGGCAGCATCTTTAGGATTCTCTATGTATAGTGTTGTGTCATCAGCCAATAGTGACAGCTTTACTTCCTCTTTTCCAAATTGGATTCCTTTTATTTCTTTTTCTTCTCTGATTACTGTGGCTACAACTTCCAAAACTATGTTGAATAATAGTGGTGAGAGTGGACAACCTTGTCTTGTTCCTGATCTTAGAGGAAATGGTTTCAGTTTTTCACCATTGAGAATGATGTTGGCTGTGGGTTTGTCATATATGGCCTTTATTATGTTGAGGTAAGTTCCCTCTATGCCTCCTTTCTGGAGGGTTTTTATCATAAATGGGTGTTGAATTTGTCAAAAGCTTTTTCTTCATCTATTGAGATGATCATACGGTTTTTCTCCTTCAAGTTGTTAATATGGTTTATCACATGCATTGATTTGCGTATATTGAAGAATCCTTGCATTCCTGGCATAAATCCCACTTGATCATGTTGTATGATCCTTTTAATGTGCTATTGGATTCTGTTTGTTAGTATTTTATTGAGGATTTTTGCATCTGTGTTCATCGGTGATATTGGCCTGTAGTTTTCTTTCTTTGTGACATCTTTGATATTGGTATCAGGGTGATGGTGGCCTCATAGAATGAGTTTGGGAGTGTTCCTCCCTCTGCTACATTTTGGAAGAGTTTGAGAAGGATGGGAGTTAGCTCTTCACTAAATGTTTGATAGAATTCACCTGTGAAGCCATCTGGTCCTGTGCTTTTGTTTGTTGGAAGATTTTTAATCACAGTATCAATTTCAGTGCTTGTGATTGGTCTGTTTATATTTTCTATTTTTTCCTGGTTCAGTCTCAGAAGGCTGTGCTTTTCTAAGAATTTGTCCATTTCTTCCAGGTTGTCCATTTTATTGGCACATAGTTGCTTGTAGTAATCTCTCATGATCCTTTGTATTTCTGCAGTGTCAGTTGTTACTTCTCCTTTTTCATTTCTAACTCTATTCATTTGAGTCTTTTTCCTTTTTTTCCTGATGACTCTTGCTAATGGTTCATAAATTTTGTTTATCTTCTCAAAGAACCAGTTTTTCGTTTTATTGATCTTTGCTATTGTTTCCTTCATTTCTTTTTCATTTTTTTCTTATCTGATCTTTATGATTTCTTTCCTTCTGCTAACTTTGGGTTTTTTGTGTTTTTTCCCTAATTGCTGTAGGTGTAAGGTTAGGTTGTTTATTTGAGATGTTCCTTGTTTCTTGAGGTAGGATTTTATTGCTATAAACTTCCCTCTTAGAACTGTTTTTGCTGCATTCCATAGGTTTTGGGTCAACTTTTTTTTTCATTGTCATTTGTTTCTAGGTGTTTTTTGATTTCCTCTTTGGTTTCTTCAGTGATCTCTTGGTTATTCAGTAGTGTATTGTTTAGCCTCCATGTGTTTGTATTTTTTACAGATTTTTTCCTGTAATTGATATCTAGTCTCATAGCGTTGTGGCCAGAAAAGATACTTGATATGATATCAATTTTCTTAAATTTACCAAGGCTTGATATGTGACCCAAGATATGATCTATCCTGGAGAACATTCCATGAGCACTTGAGAAGAATGTGTATTCTGTTGCTTTTGGATGGAATGTCCTATAAATATCAAACAGTCCATCTTGTCTAATGTATCATTTAAAGCTTGTGTTTCCTTCTTTATTTTCCTTTGGATGATCCATCCATTGGTGAAAGTGGGGTGTTAAAGTCCCCACTATGATTGTTTTACTGTCGATTTCCCCATTTTTGGCTGTTAGCATTTGCCTTATGTATTGAGGTGCTCCTATTTTGGGTGCATAAATATTTACAATTGTTATGTCTTCTTCTTAGATTGAACCCTTGATCATTATGTAGTGTCCTTCTTTGTCTCTTGTAATAGTCTTTATTTTAAAGTCTATTTTGTTTGATAGGAGAATTGCTAGTCCAGCTTTCTTTTGATTTCCATTTGCATGGAATATCTTTTTCCATTCCCTCACTTTCAGTCTGTATGTGTCCCTAGGTCTGATGTGGGTCTCTTGTAGACAGCATATATATGGGTCTTGTTTTTGTTTCCATTCAGCCAGTCTATGTCTTTTGGTTGGAGCATTTAATCCATTTACATTTAAGGTAATTATCAATATATATGCTCCTATTACCATTTTCTTAATTGTTTTGGGTTTGTTATGTCTTTTCCTTCTCTTGTGTTTACTGTCTAGAGAATTTCCTTTAGCATTTTTTGTAAAGCTGGTTTTGTGGTGCTGAATTCTCTTAGCTTTTGCTTGTGTGTAAAGCTTTTGATTTCTCCATCAAATCTGAATGAGATCCTTGCTTGGTAGAGTAATCTTGGTTGTAGGTTTTTCCCTTTCACCACTTTAAATATTTCTTGCCACTCCCTCCTGGCTTGCAGAGTTTCTGCTGAAATGTCAGCTGTTAACCTTATGGTGATTCCCCTGTATGTTATTTGTTGTTTTTTCCTTGCTGCTTTTATTATTTTTATTTGTATTTTTTTTATAGCTTGATTAATATATCTCTTGGCATGTTTCTCCTTGGATTTATCCTGTTTGGGACTCTCTGCGCTTCCTGCACTTGACTGACTATTCCTTTTCCCATATTAGGGAAGTTTTCAGCTATAATCTCTTCAAATATTTTCTCATTCTCTTTCTTTTTCTCTTCTTCTTCTGGGACCCCTATAATTCGAATGTTGGTGCATTTAATGTTATCCCAGAAGTCTCTAAGACTGTCCTCAATTCTTTTCTTTCCTTTTTCTTTATTCTGCTCTGCCATAGTTATTTCCACTAGTTTATCTTCCAGGTCACTTATCTGTTCTTCTGCCTCAGTTATTCTGCTATTGATTCCTTCTAGAGAATTTTTAATTACATTTATTGTGTTGTTCATTATTGTTTGTTTGCTCTTTAATTCTTCTAGGTCCTTGTTAAACGTTTCTTGTATTTTCTCCTTTCTACTTCCAAGATTTTGGATCATCTTTACTATCATTACTCTGAATTCTTTTTCAGATAGACTGCCTATTTCCTCTTCATTTGTTTGGTCTTGTGGGGTTTTACGTTTCTCCTTCATCCGCTGTGTAGTTCTCTGTTCATTTTGCTTAACTTACTGTGCTTGGGGTCTCCTTTTCACAGGCTGCAGGTTCATAGTTCCCGTTGTTTTTGGTGTCTGTCCCCAGTGGCTAAGGTTGTTTCAGTGGGTTGTGTAGGCTTCCTGGTAGAGGAGATTGGTGCCTGTGTTCTGGTGTATGAGTCTGGATGTTGTCTTTCTGGTGGGCAGGACCACGTCCGGTGGTGTGTTTTGGGGTGTCTGTGAACTTATTATGATATTATGCAGCCTGTCTGCTAATGGGTGGGGTTTTGTTCCTGTCTTGGTAGTTGTTTGGCATAGGGTGTCTAGCAGTGTAACTTGTTGGTTGTTGAGTGGAGCTGGATCTTAGCATTGAGATGGAGATCTCTGGGAGAGCTTTTGCCGTTTGATATTACATGGAGCCTGGAGGTCTCTGGTGGACCAATTTCCTGAACTTGGCCCTCCCACCTCAGAGGCCCAGGCCTGACAGCCAGCTGCAGCTTCAAGACCCTGTCAGCCACATGGCTCAGAAGAAAAGGGAGGGAGAAAGAAAGAAAGAAAGAAAGGGAAAGAAAGGAAAGAAAGAAGGAAGGAAGGAGGAAAGGAAGAAAAGAAAGGAAGAAGGAAGGAAGGAAGGAAAAAGAGAGGAAGGAAGGAATGAAGGAATGAAGAAAGAAAGAAAGAAAGAAAGGAAGAAAGAAAGAAAGAAAGAAAGAAAAAAAAAGAAAGGAAGGAAGGAAGAAAATAAAAAGAAGTAAAGTTATTAAAATAAAAACCTTATTAAAAATTTAAAAATAAAAAGGCAATAAAAGAAAAAAGAAAGAAAGAAAGAAGAGAGCAACCAAACCAAATAACAAATACACCAATGATAACAAGCACTAAAAACTCTACTAAAAAAAAAAAAAAACAGACAGAGAGAACCCTAGGACAAATGGTAAAAGCAAAGCTATACAGACAAATCACACAAAGAAGCATACACATACACACTCACAAAAAGAGAAAAAGGGAAATATATATATATATATATAAATTTAAAAAAGGAAAAGAGCAACCAAATCAATAAACAAATTTACCAATGATAATAATCTCTAAATACTAAACTAAGATAAACATAAAACCAGAAACAAATTAGATGCAGAAAGCAAACCCCAAGTCTAGAGTTGCTCCCAAAGTCCACGGCCTCAATTTCGGATGATTCATTGTCTATTCAGGTATTCCACAGATGCAGGGTACATCAAGTTGACTGTGGAGATTTAATCCGCTGCTCCTGAGGCTGCTGGGAGAGATTTCCCCTTCTCTTCTTTGTTTGCACAGCTCCCGGGGTTCAGCTTTGGATTTGGACCCGCCTCTGCGTTTAGGTCGCCTGAGGGCATCTGTTCTTTGCTCAGACAGGACGGGGTTAAAGGAGCCGCTGATTCGGGGGCTCTGGCTCACTCAGGCGGGGGGAGGGAGGGGTATGGATGCGGGGCGAGCCTGCGGTGGCAGAGGCCGTCGTGACGTTGCACCCGACTGAGGCACGCCATGCGTTCTCCCGGGGAAGTTGTCCCTGGATCACGGGACCCTGGCAGTGGCGGGCTGCACAGGCTCCCGGGAGGGCTGGTGTGGATAGTGACCTGTGCTTGCACACAGGCTTCTTGTTGGCGGCAGCAGCAGCCTTAGCATCTCATGCCCGTCTCTGGGGTCCGCGCTCTTAGCCGCGGCTCGTGCCCGTCTCTGTAGCTCCTTTAAGTGGTGCTCTGAATCCCCCCTCCTCGTGCACCCCAAAGCAATGGTCTCTTGCCTCTTAGGTAAGTCCACATTTTTTCCCGGACTCCCTCCCGGCTAGCTGTGGTGCACTTGCCCCCTTCAGGCTGTGTTCACGCCACCAACCCCAGTCCTCTCTCTGCGATCCGACCTCCAAAGCCTGAGCCTCAGCTCCCAGCCCCCGCCCGCCCTGGCGGGTGAGCAGACAAGCCTCTCGGGCTGGTGAGTGCTGGTCAGCACTGATCCTCTGTGTGGGAATCTGTCCGCTTTGCCCTCCACACCCCCGTTGCTGTGCTCTCCTCCGTGGCTCCGAAGCTTCCCCCCTCCACCACCCACAGTCTCCGTCAGCGAAGGGGCTTCCTAGTGTGTGGAAACCTTTGCTCCTTCACGGCTCCCTCCCACTGGTGCAGGTCCCGTCCCTATTCTTTTGTCTCTGTTTTTTCTTTTTTCTTTTGCCCTACCCAGGTACGTGGGGAGTTTCTTGCCTTTTGGGAGGTTTGAGGTCTTCTGCCAGCGTTCAGTAGGTGTTCTGTAGGAGTTGTTTCACATGTAGATGTATTTCTGGTGTATTTGTGGGGAGGAAGGTGATCTCCACGTCTTACTCCTCCACCATCTTGAAGGTCCCCCCTAACCCCAACTTTACACTCCATCCTTTCCCCAACCCCCTTCCCCTTGGCGACCAGAGAAGTCTGTTCTTTGTGTTCAGATGTCTGTTTCTGTTTTGTAGACAGGTTCATTTGTGTCATATTTTAGATTCCACATATAAGTGATATCACATGGTATCTGTCTTTCTCTTTCTGTCTTACTTCACTTAGTATGATTATGTCTATTTGCATCCATGTTGCTGCAAATGGCATTATTTCATTCTTTCTTATGGCTGAGTAGTATTCCATTGTATATATGTCCCACATCTTCTTTATCCATCATCTGCAGGACAGCTTAGTTGTGATTGGAGTGGAAGGACTGAAATGATTGAGGTATTGAGCTCCAGACCTGCACCGTTGAACACACTAGCCACTGGCTTCAAGTGGTAATTTTAATGTAAATTCGTTGAAATTAAATAATATTAAAAATTCAGCTCCTCGGTCACACTGGCCACATTTCAAATGTTTGACAGTCACATATGGTGTGGTTGCCGTATTGGACAGAGAAGACATAGACCATTTCCATCACCGTAGGGAGTTCTGTTGTGTGGAACTCCTCTTGACTTTGCTGGTACTGCCAAAGCAGAGTTCTGGGAAGCAGAGGGAGCCTGAAATTCCCTCTGTGTAGGGAAGGACAGAGGAGGAGGAGAGAGAACAGAATTCGAAAGAGAAAGCAAAAGGCCACCAAAGGCAAACTTTGTGTGCTTTTCCCAGACTCCAGCCCTGAGCAAACATGAAGCCACCCCACCACAAAGCTCTTGGTGTTGACACCTGCAAATAAAGGAGCAGTTGGCATTGGCTTTGGGCCCCATTTCCTCTGTTTTATGGGCCCTGGGATCTGTGGCTCCTTGTGAAGCAAATTATCCTGTCCTGAATCCTGAGCCAAGAGGGACACAGGGGTCACTGGCCTCCCAGCCAAAGGGATATCATCACCATGGCAGCACATGGCAGCCCCTCAGTAACCAAGAGTCCTAAAGCAAGGATACTTGGGAGTTCCTAAATCAAAAGACATTCAGGGAGAAAGGAGAGCCTTCTCCATCTGGAATTAGACCTCCACTCAAAGAGTCAGAGACACATGGAGGATCTGGGAGCATTCACCTCTTACTGACCACTGGTTCACACTCACATAGCACTTGCAGTCCCATGGAGCATTTTCATAACATTAATTCATCTCATCCTCACAATAGTTGGCTGAGGAAAGCAAGACAGATGTGAGCCTCTTGACAGTTTCTATTAAAAGAAATTCATCTCAGAAAGAGGAAGAGATGGACCCAAATCAAACTGACTGAGAAATGGCAGAACCAGCTCTAGAAACCACTGTCCAATTCTTTCTGCAGCTTGTGTCACTTCTCAGGTGAATGAGGGTTATTTTGTACCTGTCCAGATCCCTAAGTGTGCCAGCCCCAAAGTGTGTGACCTCCACCTGGATCATACTGCAACCTCAGTTCACATCCAGCCCCAAGCCCTGACCATCTCGTGGACTCTTCATTACCAAATAATACTTGCGAACGGCCAAGCAAAGGACTAGACTGAGAACAAGGATGTGACTTTTCCCAGAAGACCCCTCCCAGACAAACATTAATGGTAAAGAGGAAATGGCGCACATGACAGCCTGGTCACCAGAGCTGCCAAGTCTGTTTTCCTGTGCCTGAGATGCAGGAAGATACAGTTTTCCTGGCTCCCAAAACTCTGAGTCTGCAGTGGGAGACCCTGGAACATGCGGGTGGCTTTTGTTTGCTAGAAAAGTATTCAGAAAACTGAATCAGATTAGTCCATTTATAGGACTTAAAGTGGTTGGTGCCAAGTATTTATGACTTTCATCAAATTTGAGAAAATGTCTCACAACGTGGGAGCTATTTACATACATGGCTAAATAACCAATCAGATTCCGTATTTTCTTGGACAGAACATGCACATCAAAAAACAGATAGGCAGAGGAATTATTGGACTTTCACTTTTAATGACTCTTAGCACTAAATCTGCCATTGTCCAGAGAATTGAAAAGAAAAAAATCAAAAGGCTATTCAAACAGATAAAGCAGAGCTTCTCTGGTGGCGCAGTGGTTGAGAGTCCGCCTGCCGGTGCAGGGGACACGGGTTCGTGCCCTGGTCTGGGAAGAGCCCACATGCCGCAGAGCGGCTGGGCCCGTGAGCCACGGCCGCTGAGCCTGTGCGTCCGGAGCCTGTGCTCCGCAATGGGAGAGGCCACAACAGTGAGAGGTCCATGTACCACAAAAAAAAAAAAAAAAAAAAAACAGATAAAGCAATAGTGAGGATATGATTGAAAGTGAAAGGGCACTTTGAAAGTGCCCAGTAAAGCAATACCTCAGCCACGGGCTACTTTGTTCCTTCCCTTCACAGCAGCATCCTGATAGTTCTCACTCACATCCACCTTTTCCACCCATAGGCCACTACGGTTGAAAGCATACCCATTTCACCAATTAGACCACTGAGCTGTCCGTGCCAGACTTCGATGAAATCATCCCCCAAAGGCCAGATGCCTGGCTAAAAGCAGACTAAACCATGGACATGTAACACTCACCAAAGAAGTCCTGAGAAAACCAGTCCCAGGTTTGCTTTAGGAGCTCATAATACAACCAAGGACCCAGACTCTTTTTACCTGGGGACCCTTCTCTTCCACCCTCTCTCTTTTGACCAGGGAGGAAAATCTTCCCCAGCAGACCCCAGAAGACTTCTGCCATGTCTCAGTGTCCAGAACTGGGTGGAATAACCAGTCCTAAACCAATCACAGATAAATGGGAAGTGAGATTACCACAGTTGCCTTAGAATGATAACATTCCATCCCCTGGGACTGGACAGCGGATACCTGACAAAACTGGGTTCTGTGTGCAAAAGCAACGGGGAAATGGCTGTTGGAGAAGCAACCAGGAGCATCTGCATACCCATTTATACGCAGGGCTGTGAATAGAGAAAGAAGAGGGACTTTCTACTCGTCATCCCTCAGGTAGCCTCCCCAGGGGAGCCCCCAACCTCCTTGAGTAGGTCAAATCTGCCTGCTCTTGGCTCTCATGGCCCCTGCAGAGGGGCCTTAATACTTGTGTTATTTACATTAAAGTGTTATACTAGCTTTTCTCTTCTCTACCAGCCTAAGTACTAGGAGGGTTGCTTTAGCACAAGACTAAATTATCAGGGTCCTGCCCATGCCTGCTGCATCAGAGATGCTCAGTGGACGTTTGAAAGATGAATGGATGGATGGATAGGTGTTCCAACCACTAAACTAGAGTCATCCTGAAGTTTTCTGAAAATGCATTTAAAGGGTGAATCCTCGTTCTCATTCCTCCTTCCTTTTTCTCTCAAGGAGTCTGCACTGGAGTACTTTTTGCTCTCCCCACAGATCCAGCCTAGCTCAGATCCCTGGCCATTACATCTTTGATGGGACAGGTGGCTTTTCTGCTAAGAGAGGGCTCCTGAGGGAAGCTGAGTAAAGGGGAAAGAAGAAAAAAAGAGTAAATATAAGCCAGTAAGAGAGACAAGTAATTATCTTGCTGTGTAAGTAGCCCAGATGCTTTGAATGAAGAAGGAAGTGTGAAAGAACATATCATACAAGAGTGAGAACTGGTGATTAAAGCAGGTAGGGACAGGATGTGCCGGTACAAGATGGAGCCAGGTAGGGAGAGAGAGAGACTTTGGCACTGGGAGTGGTTTCAGGATGTGGCAGAGATGCTCAGATTTCTGGCCACAGACAAGAGAGTGGGGCTTTAACCCTTGAGTCCACCAGCTGCCCCTCTTCCTTACCACCCTTTGGACTTCCAGATTCTCCCACTTTCTCCACCTTCTTTCCCTCTTTTCCACACTTTAAACTTCTAATTCCTTTTGCTTTGTATCCCAAGGATGACCAGAAGCTGAGGTGCCGGGGTAAAACAAGTACACAGCTTCCCAGAGAGAACCCAGCTGAACTTCTTAAACTCCGTTTTAATAAGATGACTGCACCCTTTTCTGAGGCTCAGTGCAAGGGGTTTTTCCATGAAATTGCCTCTCATCCACTTGTCAGAAGCTTAATGGCAAATAATAGCTAGCTGTCCCTGGGGATTTTAAATAACCCTAAGATGGACATAATAATGGAATTCTGAGAAGTGGAGGGAGTTCTTAAAAACAAGTGAGCAGGACATCAAGAACTGCTGAAACCCCTCTTTATTGCCCAAGAGATGGGTCACGTGCTCAGACACAACCACTAATTAACACGGGGAGGCTGGCTGTCAACAGCTGAAAACTGTGCCATGACACATATAACCAATTCCTGTATCTCACCCTAGTGGGGACTTCGTCCATGTATTTACATTCCAAAATGCCAGGTGTCCATGAAGGGGTCGTTTTTATGGTTTTAAAATTTTTATTGGGATTTCCCCCCTCAATTATAAAAGTAATAACTGTTAATTTTATTTAGGTATTTTAGTAATACTTTATTTTATTACAAAAATAATATTTTTTAATTTTAGAACCATCCTCCCAGAGATAACCCCTGCTAATATACTGGGTGCATATATATATTCTCAGTTTTTCTTCTGTGCACATATAGAGATACATATATTAGAAATGAGATCAAACACATCCACTTTCTGTACCCAGTTATCTTCTTTCTTTCACGTTTCCATATCATTAAAAGTTTTATCACATTATTTTTAAAATTAAACAATATTTTGCTGAATATCTATACCATGATCTAGTTAAATAAGCCTTTATGATTTGATATTTAGATTTTTTCCCAATATTCTTTTTTTTATAAATAGCACAGAGGGGATGTTTTGTGTGTGTACAAAATTGTTTTTGCACATTTCTTTTCCTTTGGATAAATTTCTAGAAGTGTATTTTCCAATTCAAAGTGTATCTACAACAGTATGGAGGTTCCTTAAAAAGGTAAAAATAGAACTGCCATACGACCCAGCAATCCCACTACTGAGCATATACCCTGAGAAAAGCATAATTCAAAAAGAGTCATGTACCACAATATTCATTGCAGCTCTATTTACAATAGCCAGGACATGGAAGCAATCTATGTGTCCATCAACAGATGAATGGATAAAGAAGATGTGGCACATATGTACAATGGAATATTACTCAGCAATAAAAAGAAACGAAATTGAGTTATTTGTAGTGAGGTGGATGGACCTAGAGTCTGTCATACAGAGTGAAGTACGTCAGAAAGAGAAAAACAAATACCACATGCTAACACATATATATGGAATCTAAAAACAACAACAACAACAAATGGTTCTGGAGAACCTAGGGGCAGGACAGGAATAAAGACACAGATGTAGAGAATGGACTTGAGGACACAGGGAGGTGGAAGGGTAAGCTGGGATGAAGAGAGTGGCATGGGCATATATACACTACCAAATGTAAAATAGATAGCTAGTGGGAAGCAGCTGCATAGCACAGGGAGATCAGCTCGGTGCTTTGTGCCCATGTAGAGGGGTGGCATAGGGAAGGTGGGAGGGAGACACAAGAGGGAGGAGATATGGGGATGTATGTATATGTATAGCTGACTCACTTTGTTATAAAGCAGAAACTAACACACCATTGTAAAGCAATTATACTCCAATAAAGATATTAAAAATAAAGAGAAAAAATAAAAATAAAAATGACAGGTAACTATGTATACTGTTCTAAAAAAAAAAAGTGTATCTACATTCTTAAGGCTTTTAACATGTATTACCAGAAAGATTTCACCAATTTACACTCAGAAGGCAAGGTGCCAGCCCCGCCTCTACTGTTGAACAGCCACAAGCATTTGCAAACTCAGTGATACCATCCAGAAATCTCACGGTGTTGGGAAAAGAATAAAATAAACATTTTATAAGAAAATACTTTGAAAATTGGAAATCCTATCAAAACACACATCGCCATTATTATCAATTTTTAAACCACCCAATACAGACAAGGCATTACCCTCGCAACCACATACGCCAATGATCTAGAGCCCATTAGAGAATAAAATCCTTACCAACTTCCCTCTAAATGCAACTGACACCCAATACATTTATTTATTCAAAACCATTTATTGAGATTTATATTAAGGATGAGGAACATAGAAGAAAAAATAATAAAATAATAAACACAGTTCTTGACATCCATGAGCTACCAGCCTGGGAGGGTTCAGGAAGAAAGATAAATCAGGTTTCATTATCAGTTCTATGATAGGGTCAGGTCCTGGGTGCTCTGTGGACAGGGCATCCCCCACTTTGGGGAGACCCAAGGAAGTCCCTGCCTGAAGGAAGGAAAGCTGAAATTGAGGCGAAGGAGGTAGCTGGGCTTTTGAGTGGGCAGCCATGTGTCAATCTTTATTGCTTCTGAAACAGCATGGAGAGATCACATTTTCCGTGCAGCCCTGTGCCTGCATAGAAAGGGAGCCGTTTCTGTGGGGCAAAGACTATAACAAGGCACGTGGTGGGAGGACTTGCCCCATGGGACATACTTTGAGGAACGCTCATGGTTATTTCTCTAGATATCAGCCTGGTATTTTAGTCTGTAAGACACAGAAGCTGAGGGAGAGCAGGATGGCTTGGTACTGCCAAGGGGATTTAGAGCAGAGTGAAAGGAAGATAAAAGGGCAAGACAAGGCAACTGACAAGGAGAAGAACTTTGGAGGGAAAGACGGAGATGCCTGATAAGGAATTTGGCCAAGGGTCTGCCGTGATATGTGGTACCTGTCCACCCACAAAATCCTTGTTCCTGTTAATCCATGAAGTGACATGGGGCTAAATGTTACCTCCAGAGGGGTAAAGAGTGAGAACGAAGACAACCCGTTGGAGGCTGCGACCCTTGGTTCACTCATCCCTCGTTCAGTAAGCAAGTAAGTGCTCCTGAGGACTTTCCTAAGCAGGAAACCGCTCTTCTGAACTGCACAGGGTATTAAAGGGAACATTATCTGCTGCTCTTCCCAGACTGACTCACTGGCCACACTTTAGCTCTGTGTGCCTGGCACATGCACAGAGCCTGAAAGAAAAGGCGGGGATTATAATGGGTCTTTTTAAAACATCTTTGTTTGATGACTTTGATGATGGTATTCAAGAAGGAACAGTGGCAGTGGGCCAGATGTCAGAGGCTTCCTTCTTATTTACAGCTCTTCTACTTGGTTAAATATGGTAGTTACCATCTAAACTAAGCTGCACTGATTGTCTCTGGATTATCCCTGGATTAGTCATCTAGGTAAGGCTAGTCATTATAACACCCAACCTCTCTCTGTCTCAGAAGCTTAACAACCAAAATTTGTTTCTCACCCATGTCCCAGTCCAGTGGGCATCAGAAGAGGATGCAGGACCCTTCCATCTATGGGCTGTACTAAGCCCATCGACTGAAGTCTTCCATTTCATCATCCTCTGGGCAGTAATGGATGTGAGAGAGAGAGAGAGAGAGAGAGAGAGAGAGAGAATGTGTGAATATCTTATAGACCAGGACTAGACGAAAAGTACATCATTTCTGCCCACTTTCAGAGGCCACAACTCCTTCACCTGCCTCTGTCTAACTACAGGGGAGCCAATGAAGCAAACTTTAACTCTCTGTCCAGAAGGAAAAGGAGAACCAAATTCTGATGGACACTAGAAGCTTTTGCTACTCCTGTGGTCTCCCAGAGTTCTAACCGAGATGTAGAAAAAAGCAGGAATTAGAGAGGAAAAATGCTTTCGACACATTCTTGAAAATTTCTTCTTAGCTATTGCAACTTTCTCAGATGTGCACACAGCCCGCTGTCAGTGCTCTAAAGATTCTCCCATCAGGCACTTGGCCAAAGCACTTCATCTCTCCAGGCCTTAGTTGTCCAACCTGTAAAAGGGAGAGGTTGGATCAGAATCCTTTCATGTCTTTTGGCTCCTTTCATATCCAAAATGCCATGATTCTAGAACTCCTGCTGTTCGTTTCCTCTTGAGACAAATAACCAAGGAGCCAGAGAGGTAATGCCAGTTGGTCAACAATTTATTGTTTTTAATTTTATTTTTAACTTCCCTTCTCACTTCCCAAGCCCACATTTCTAGAAATGGAAATATACATAGTAGACAAGGTTGTTACCAATATAAGAGTGATTATTATCTAAGTTGTTTTGTGTTTGGATGAACAGCACATTCACAGACACATATATAACACACACAGAGATCCCTCTGTGAGAAAATAATTTCGTTTGAACAGTCTTGCAAGACATATGTTCTCCTCCTACTGCTCTTGCCCTGGATTAGTCAGTTCTGCAGTGGTAACAAATGGTGCTCTCTCAGTGGCTGACAACACATTTCCTTTTTGCTCACTTTACGTAAGACTGTGGCTCAGCAGCAGGTTGGCCGTGGCTCTGCTGGGATTGGCTGGACTCAGCTGAGCTTATCTGGGTTCCACCTGTTTTCTCATTCTGGAACCCAGATGGAGGGAGTAGGTACCATGTGGCACATCCGGAGGACATATGGAGAACGAGAGCAGAAAGGCCTCAGACAATAAATACAATACCATGCAATTGTATTTAAGGCTCTGTTTGGATACAGCAAAAACAATCACAACCACTCACATTCCATTGACTAGAGTTTTTCATGTGGCCAAGTCCAAATTCATTGAGATGAGATGTGTACTCCACCCACAGGGTGCATGTGAAGCCTTAAGGAAAAATGCACAGTGTAAGAGTTGTGAGTTTAAGTTTTATTCAAGGAACTTACTGAGGACTATATCCTGGGAGATAGCCCCTCAGTAGCTCGGAGGGCACCTTTCTGAAGAGGTAAAGGAGGAGAGAGTTTATGTATGATTTTTGGCTAGGAAATACATGCAATTCAGTATACATCTTGTAAAAGATTAATGCTGAAATGCACACACTACTATATATAAAATGGATAACCAACAACAAAGACCTACTCTATAGCACAGGCAACTATACTTATATCTTATAATAACATATAACGGAAAAGAATCTAAGATAGATAGATAGATAGATAGATAGCTTTAACTGAATCACATTTCTGTACACCTGAAACTAACACAACATTGTAAATCAACCAACTATATTTCAATAAAAATTGAAAAAAAAAAGATTACTGCTGGTCACAAGAATGGATATCTCAAGTTAATGATTTTTTTGCTCTTCTACGTGTGGGAAGATGCAAGAATCTGGATTCATTAAAATTCTCCCGGATCTGTGCATCCAACTATCCAAGGGGCTGTTTTTCCAAAGCTGAGTGCCTCATCCCATTTTTCATCTTCAGTTCCTCTTAGGGTGCACTGCAGTGGCTGACAACTTCATCTTTGTAGAGTTGGGGAGTGAGCAAACTCTTTGTTCTTCTTTGTGTACACATGAGTGTGTCTAATGACAATGGATGGGGGTATGGAATCCTCTGACTGGGAGGGAGCAAAGAGTTGGGGAGTATAATCCAATCTGCTCACACCCCCATTGCCTCCACTGAAATTCTAACTGCAACATTTCCCATGGAAAGGATGCCACTCTCCCTTAGTTCTTAGTTCTTCCACTGTGGAAAGTTCTTGGGTAGGAGAGAGTTAGGAGGGAGAAGCAGTCAGCAATGGGAGAATGGAGGAAATTTAACAAACATTTATATAGTCTTCATTGTAGACTGGGCACTACTTTAAGCCCATTACCAATACCAACTCTCTGAATCTTCATCATAGTTCTGTGAGGTTGATCCGTGCATTATTCCCATTTTACAGATGAGGAAACTAAGGCACAGAGAAGTAAGTTACCTGTGATCACACATCTAGTAAATGACAGAACAGGATTCCAACTCAGGTAATTTGGCTCCAAAATCTCTCTTCTTAAATACTCTGAAGGGAAGAGAAATGGGAGGACTCCAGCACCATGGATTAACTAGTTGCTGATATGCTACAATTTTAGGGGAGCAAGGAAACCAATTTCCTCTGGAAGGGGCAGACATTGTTTCAGTAAGACATGACATGTTTTCCAGAACATAGACAAAACTGAACATTCTGAGATCACTGGGATTTATGCCACTGCCCTAGGCACTGTCCTGTATAGTCTCTGCTCTAATGGAGCTTACAGACTAGTGGAGGGAAACACCCCATCAACAAACAAATGAGGAAAAATATCATGGGTCAGTTGATGGTATGAGCTGTGGAGAACAGTAAAGTGGGGTGGGGGATGAAGAAGAATGTGGAGCAGTGCTGGAGATGGGGTTTGAAGACAGTGGTCAACGAAGATCTTGCTGATAAGGTGATATTTAAGCAATGGCCTGAAGAAGGTGAAGGAGATAAATATTAATATTTGATAAATGAATGAATGAATACTTAACCATATTTAAGTATCTTGGTGAAACAGGAAAAAAAAAAAAGTTACCTTATTACTCAGACCTGGCCAGGCCGGCCCTCCCCTGGCATAATTCAAGCTGATCTTCTAGTTGAGTCCCATCCTCTTCCTCTGTCACGTGGCTGCTGCCACTTCCAATTTCACCAATGAATTTCCTCCAAGGTGGAAAAGGACACACCCAGGATCTCTTTAAATGGCCGAGGGATTTTTCTGGGAATGTGCAGGAGACACATGGTAGCAATTGTTCACCTGCTCTGGGCTGGAGGGTGGGAGGAAGGGGGCTGATCTGGGCTGTTATTATTAGTCTGTGTGCCTACACATGCATGTTAGACGAGGCTGAGCATATTTGGACAGGGAGGTGAGCCAGATGTGAAAACAGACAGCTAATAGAATTACTGAGCAAAATGAGTAAACAAGAAGGTGTGAAACCTTCGGAAGTGTGCAGAGATTAAACCTGGTTGATATCAAGAATGCAAAGGGGGACTTCTGGGGACTTCTCTGGTGGCGCAGTGGTTAAGAATCCGCCTGCCAATGCAGGGGACACAGGTTCGAGCCCTGGTCTGGGAAGATCCCACATGTCATGGAGCAACTAAGCCCGTGCGCCACAACTACTGACCTTGTGCCCTACAGCCCACGAGCCACAACTACTGAGCCCGTGAGCCACAACTACTGAAGCCTGTGTGCCTAGAGCCCATGCTCCGCAACAAGAGAAGCCACCGCAATGAGAAGCCCGCGCACTGCAACGAAGAGGAGACCCCGCTCACCGCAACTTGAGAAAGCCCGCGCACAGCAACGAAGACCCAACACAGCCAAAAATAAATAAATAAATAAATTTATTAAAAACAGAAGAATGCAGAGGGGCACTTTACTGCTCTCTAGGAATGAGACGGACCAGGATGAGGAGGGGCCAGGACCTTGAAACCTATCATTCCTCCCAAGAAAAGCAGGAGAGTCGACAATGAGAGGGACGGCGCAAGACAGAAGGGGTCAGGCGACAAGCTGAGCTGCAAGGAGGCAGCATCCGGGAATTCTGCCAGGCATTCAGAAAGACGGTCCAGCCACGCACCATGGATGCTGGGGCCAACAGAATACGGGGATGCAGGGCGGCCCTAGGAGTCAGCCACTGATCTGGACACTGGGCAGAGATCCAGGGCCTGAAGGGCCTGTTATGGAAGAAGTGGGGTCTTAACAATTGACCATGCAGGATTCCAGCACCAGGAACAGAACAGGACCCGATGCAAGCCTTCCCTGGGCTTCTCTCACCGCATGGACATTGTGCCCAGAGCCTGCAGGTGGAGCTCAAGTGGCCCCAGCTATGGAAAGCTGTGGCAGGCAGGTCAGGGCACTCTCCGGGCTGGGTGAATAGACACACACTGAAAATGTTCTATCACAGAAGCGCCAGGCTACTGTGAGAGGCGCACTTACGAGGGTCAAGGTGAGCCGAGTTTTTAGCTTACGGTTACGGGGGGTTCGTTTGTTTGATTTTGGCGTTTTGTACCATATCTAAAGTGTTAAGCAATTGGAGGTCCTGCTAACCTCCAGTGCAGTTGTCAACAGGAAGGAACAAAATAATAACCTTGCAGCCTCAACAAGCAGAGGCAGCAATGGGGGGAGTCTGACCAGGACCCCGAGGAAGGCCGGGTTAAGTCAGCACAGAGAGGGAGATGAGAGGAAAGGGAGGAGGGAAGGGATCCTGAGTTCACGAGGTCTCCCCCAGTCAGAAAGGACTCCCTGCAAAACTGCATTATGCTGGCCTGAAAGTTTCAACTACCCCCAAGTCCTCCTCTTACATGGGGGGATGCCGAGCCCAGAGAGATGGAGTGAGGGGTATGCTGGTCAAAGTTTAACAACTGCTCTTCCAGGAGGAAAAAAAAAGAAGAAAGAAACATTCTGATTTATAGAATTTGCCAATTCCCACCATAGAAGTACTCCCACTCCAGCTGATTTCAAGCTACCAACAGGAAGCCCGCTGGCTTACAACATTCCTTGAAAATGTAACAATTGCTCCCTGGTGTAGACCTACACCCCCGGGCAGAGTGCCCTTGACCTCGTAGCCCTCCTCACAAGGAACCCTCAGCTCAGGTCAGTCCTTTTAGGAAAATGCCCTTTCCAGGCCCAGAGGATGGAGGAGGATCCAATCCTACCCCCTAACCAGTAGCTGCCTTGCCTAGTCCTTTATGCTCTAATCAGGGCTCCATAAGAATCACCTAAGTGCTTGTTAAAAACGCCCCTTCCAGTACCAGCTTGCAGTCAGTAAATAAATAAGCCCTGGAGATCTCATGCAGAGCATAGTGATTATAGACAACAATGTATTATAAACTTCTAAGTTTCTAAGGGACTAGATCTTAATTGTTCCCATCACAGAAATGATTGTTATGTGACTTGATAGAGGTTTTAGCTAATGCTGCACAATTATATTCCAATAACATTTTTTAATTTAAAAAATGCCCCTGGGGCTTCCCTGGTGGCGCAGTGGTTGAGAGTCTGCCTGCTGATGCAGGGGACACGGGTTCGTGCCCCGGTCCGGGAAGATCCCACATGCCGCAGAGCGGCTGGGCCCGTGAGCCATGGCCACTGAGCCTGCGCGTCCGGAGCCTGTGCTCCGCAACGGGAGAGGCCACAACAGTGAGAGGCCCACGTACCGCAAAAAAAAAAAATGCCCCTTCCTAGATCCCACCCTCCAAAAATTTTGACCCATTGTATCTGGGATGGGTGGGCAGTGGTGCCCAGAACAGACTGTAGAAGCAGTGCCCCAGGAACATCCACTGCTATTGAAGGACCATACCTAGATCCCCACAGCACCCTGTATCAGAGCCAACTTTGGGAAGGGAGTGTGCTGAGAGAGCCCTTTATCAGAAAGAGGGATGCCTTAGAAGGCTCAGAACCCATGGTCCCAAGGTCCTCTGACCTGTCCAGCAAGCCATGGCCAGGCTGGGTTCTGTGCGTTGGAGCTTCTTGAAGGTAGGGGCCACTACTCCTTTGTAGCCATCAGAAGTGCAAAGCATGGTGGTTAACAACCCAGATCATGGAGCCCAGCTGCAGAGTTCCTCTCCCTCCATACACTGCTCACTAGCTGTGTGACCTCGGACAACTCTTGGAGCCTCTCTGGGCTCCAGTGTCCTCATCTGTAAAATGGACATATTCATAGAACTTACATCTCAGTGCCTGGCATGTAGTGTGTGCAGCACGAGGGTTTGCTGATTTTATCACCACGCAGTTCTGAGCACACTGGAGGCTTTTAAGATAAGCTTGTTGGTTTAAGCCACTTACTCCCTTGGGCTTCCATTTCCTCATCTTTGACATGGGAGCCGTGACATAGTAGTAGGAACAATAATAGCTTTCCTGCCTCTGCACAGGATTATTGTAAGAATAAAATATGACCATGATGTGAAAGTGCTTTAAACAGTACAGATCACCATGTAAATGTTTTGTAATTTTGTCTTTGATTTGTTGTTGATTTGAGGCAGGACTCCCAGTCTAAAGACTGGATTCCCATTTCTGCTGTGCTGGCTGAGCTGTGTGACGGTGGGCAAAGCCAGTTACCTCTCTGAGCCGCGGTTTCCTCTCCCATCGAGGGAAGCCTCCTAGCAGTGACATTATATGTGTTAGGTGGCATCAGTGGTTCCCAGCCGTGACTTTACACTGAAATCATCTGGAGGGCTTTGTTAAAATGTCCATGTGCCAGTGGACCCACTTTTGAATCAATCGGAACCTCTTGCAAGATATAGGAGTTTGTCCTTTTAAGAAGTTCCCTACGTGGTTCTAATGTGAATCCTGGACTGAAAACCACTGGAGTCTGGAACAGCTTTGTAAACTGCAAAACCTAATGTACTATTTGTGGATTTTGTGTGTGTGTGTGTTTTTGTGGTACGCGGGCCTCTCACTGTTGTGGCCTCTCCCGTTGCAGAGCACAGGCTCTGGACACGCAGGCCCAGTGGCCATGGCTCACGGGCCCAGACGCTCCACGGCATGTGGGATCTTCCCGGACTGGGGCATGAACCCGTGTCCCCTGCATCGGCAGGCGGACTCTCAACCACTGCGCCACCAGGGAAGCCCTGCGGATTTTTTTTTAATTGTTGTTACTGAATGGTCTTATGAGGAACTAGTTCCTCTGAAAATCAGGCCAAAGGGCAATTTCCACCATCTGTCTGAAGTGTGCACTGACTGGGGAAAATTGAAACTCACCCAGTTCCTATTCTTGCCTTCAAGCCCAGGAGGCTGAGTGAAAATAAGCCTCTCTGAGAGCAAAGATGCTGCTGGGATGTTGCGGTCAGTGAGAGGAGTTGGTGTAATTGGATTTGGAAGCGATGCCTCCAGCCGTGGGGAAGCATTCAGTGTTCTCTTTTATTAAAGTGACTCCCGTGCAAAGGCACATACATCACCGTGAGCGATTTACCCTGATTAGGTTAGGGGCCAGGAGAGCTTTCTATGTAAGTCCCCAGGTGCAGTACTAACCCTGATTCGGCTCCAGTTTGGACAAATCTGATCTCTGCTAATTGCCTACCTCTTACATCGCACAGCTGTGGTCATGCACAGCATACTCCCCCTGCTTGGGTGCATTTTCACAGACAGAGAGTCTTCAAGAAGTTCGAGAAGTTCTGGGATTCACACGAGAGGAGGGAGGGGGTGTCTGGAATCAGAGGTGGACATTTTCTAGCTGTCTCTCTACTATTTCTGGTAACATCCACACAGCCATGATGTTCTGACTAAACTGCTGGGTTCGACTGGGATGGTCATTTTATATAGAAGTGATTCCCTTATGGAAAGTGCCAGATGTTTCCCACCAAAGGATTATCTCAGGACAGGGAATGAGAAGGCAACCTGTTTGAGAAGCAATAAAATGTAAACTTGATCATTGCAGTGATAAAAAAAGAAAAGAAAAGAAAAATAATAATGGATGATATATGAGCAAACGTCCTGCTGTGAAATTTCACAAACAAATGTGTAACTATGATTTCTGGGCTATGGACAGATAAACACTTCAGTGCTGTGGGCACATGTTTGCATGCAACCCCGGAAGAGCTAGGACCTTCATCTCCCCACCCTCAGGCCAGGGTTCTCCTAGCACTGTATCTACAACATTCAATGTCTGCATTCAGGAGTGGCTGCCATGTTATCCTGAAAACCTCTTCAGATTCCCCTGTCAAAGACAGAATGCTAAGATGGCTCCAAGTCCAGTGTTTGACAATACTAGCACAGGACCAGTTCTTCTGCATGCAGATTTGCATCCCCCATCTTAGATTCTTGTTCTGCTTTTTCATCTTTAAGTCTTCAGTGATTCACTTATTCTCTCTACAGTCATTGACCATTGACTTTGGGCAGAGCTTGTAAAACGGCCTTAATCTTGAGCCTGGGGTGAAATAGCTAATCCTTCCTGCTGCTCTCCCCACCCTTAGCAGATTATGTCCTCTGCTTTCCAAACTAAATATTAGCCTTCTATATTGGAAAGACATGCCAGATTCCTGGAAATCAAAAGGTACCTGTGGGGTTCTGGCCCTGTTTTTTTAGCCTCAGGCCATCTAAGAGGTGCAGCAACAGGTAAGGAGACCTGGCGGGCAGAGGACGCCAACCCAGCAGACCCCAAAGGGAGCAGCTAACACAACTCCCAACATTTCAAACAACAGGTGAATGTATTTCAAATTTGTTTGCAAGAAATGAGATTGTTTGCATTTTTAGGACCAGACAGGCATTTGGAACTTAATTTGCATTTATGGTATGCAGGTATGGCAGGTGGTGTCCTAACCATTGATGGTAGAGAACTGAAAGTTGGGAAGGAGTGCAAAGTGGGTGTGAGGTGTGCAGGGCTCCCCTGCCATCGGAGTCTTGATCGATCTTAGCAAAATCCAAAGTTTACCAAAAACTGGAACCCTCAAATGTCCATCAAGAGTAGAATGAGGAAGTAAATTATGGTCTTTCATTCAATGTAATATGAATGAAGATGAATGAGATGAAGTGAAAATGAATATTGTATGAGTCCATGTAACAACAAGATTGAATCATACAACAATGTGAAATGAAAGAAGCCAGACACACACACTCAAAAAATGCATATTGTATGATTCTATTTCTATAAAGTCCAAGAGTAAGCAAAATTAATCTGCAGTGTTAAAAGTCAGAAGAGTGGTTCCTCTTGGGAAGGGGTGGGTAGAGATTGAGGGGAGGCACCAGGGAGATTTCTGGGATGCTATTAGTGTTCTATGTCTTGACCTGATGGTAACATAGACATATTCACTTTGTGATAGTTCATTGAGCAGAATACTTATGATTTGTGCATTTCACATGTGTGACATTCTTTAAAGAAATTCAAATCTTGGATGGGGCCCTGCTTATCCATGGGAATTGGTCTTGCAAGAGCTAGGTAGGTCCTCAGAATCCCTGCCCAGCATGCTAGGTTCATTTCTAGAGTTAGGGAAACTGAGTCAAAATCTGAGTAGAGCATTGGGGCAACAGTAGCAGATGAGGAAAGACAAGGTGAGAATTGCATTCACTTCAAGACCACCTGACACCAGGTCTTGGGAGCAAGTCCCACAAAATGGTAGGGCTGAGATTTCTGGCATTTGGGATTGGTTCAGGGCCTGGGTGAGCCAGCATATGCAGATAAAGTCTACCAGGGGGTAAAGGGTGAAAGCTCAGGTCTGTAATTTTTTTTTTACATCTTTATTGGCGTATAATTGCTTTACAATGGTGTGTTAGTTTCTGCTGTATAACAAAGTGAATCAGCTATACGTATACATATATCCCCATATCTCCTCCTTGCGTCTCCCTCCCGCCCTCCCTATCCCACCCCTCTAGGTGGTCACAAAGCACCGAGCTGATCTCCCTGTGTTATGCGGCTGCTTCCCACTAGTTATCCACTTCACATTTGGTAGTGTATACATGTCCATGCCACTCTCTCACTTCATCCCAGCTTACCCTTCCCCCTCCCCGTGTCCTCAAGTCCATTCTCTACGTCTGCATCTCCACTCCTGTCCTGCTCCTGCTTTCTCAACTCTTGGTCTGTGTAGATGAGACTTGGCTTAATGGAAAAGAGTGATGAAGGGAAGTGTTTGGACAGAGAATCTGAACTGGATGAGCATTAATGCAGAGCAAGATGAGGAAGAAGAGGGTTTGTGGGTCATACCAGAGTGGGACATAGCACCGTGAGAAGGCATATTTGAATAAGATTACAGAGGAGCATAAAGATGGGAGAGTCTCTGAGGATTCAGAAGCGAGGAAGCCAAGACAGTTTGCATGGGCAAGGCGTGGAGGCTGCTGACTTGCTACAGACCTACTTTTCAGTTTTAATTTTTGCATTTTTAAACCACAGTCACACCAGGGGAGCTACTGAGGAGTGAAACCAAGATAACTGTCCTCTGGTGGGAGTATAGGGCTAACTTTTTCCTAGTTGGACTCCAAATATTTGGAGCCATTTACCACTATAACCATCACTAAAAGCAGTCTGTGGACACTCTTTGGATGTTCCCGCCCCACTTAGAGTGAATAATCTTGACCAAGATCCTGCTGCAATGGGGGAGTTGACTCAGAGAGACAAAAACAAAATTTTTTAAAAATTATTTACACTTTTTTTATTGAAGTATAGTTAGTTTACAATGTTGTGTTAGTTTCTGGTATACAGCAAACAGCAAAGTGAGTCAGACTTTGGATCTGAATATAATATCTGACCCAAATATTCAAATATTAT
Organism: Hyperoodon ampullatus; assembly: GCF_949752795.1. NCBI lineage: Eukaryota > Metazoa > Chordata > Mammalia > Artiodactyla > Ziphiidae > Hyperoodon > Hyperoodon ampullatus. The sequence continues at coordinate 147,211,476 of NC_136917.1, forward strand.
TTTTTGGATTATTTTCCATTATAGGTTATTACAAGGTATTGAATATAGTTCCCTGTGCTATACAGTAGGATCTTGTTGTTTATGTACAGTGGTATCTGTTAATCCCAACCTCCTAATTTATCCCTCCCCCTGACTTTCCTCTTTGGTAACCATAAGTTTGTTTTCCATGTCTGTGAGCCTGTTTCTGTTTTATAAATAAATTAATTTGTATCAACTTTTTTAGATTCCACATGTAAGTTATATCATATTATATTTGTCTTTGTCTGACTTATTTTACTTAGTATGATCATCTCTAGGTAATCCACATTGCTGCAAATGGCATTATTTCACTCTTTTTTATGGCTGAGTAATATTCCATTGTATATATACACCACATCTTCTTTATCCATTCATCTGTTGATGGACATTTAGATTGCTTCTATGTCTTGGCTATTGTAAATCGTGCTGCTGTGAACATTGGGGTGCATGTATCTTTTCGAATTAGAATTTTTTTCCTTTCCAGATATATGCCCAAAGGTGGGATTGCTGGATCATACTGTTACTCTATTTTTAGTTTGAGACAAAAACCAAATTTATCCCCAGCCTCATGTCCACCAGCCATAAAAATGATCAGTGGACAGAGGGAGGTATGCCTAGTGTGGGGAGAGACCACAATAGATGCTCAGGTTGACAGTCAGCACAGCAAAGTGGGCAGCTGGGGTTATCTTTCTCTCTGAAGGTTTACTTACCCCACTGTGTTTACTCTGCTGGAGAGTCAGTTGCAGGATGAGTTGGGAATCATTACTCATTGAAACACAGTAATGAGACCACTATGAGTGTGTCCAATTTCCTGACATGGGGGTTTCGAGGCATCAGAAACTACCCGTGGCTAGTCAACAGATTCCAGGATACCTTAGGAAATCCCAGAGGAACTTATTTCTTTTTAGTTTATAAAATGCTTCCTGAAATCATTTTTATTGGAAAACTTTATTTAAGAGAGTTTCTTTGAGCCTGGACCAGCATACCAGGAAGCATAAGTGATGAAAGTATCTGCGCCTGCCTGCTCCACCCTGCTCCCCATCCCGGCATTTCTTTTTCAAAACACGTGGAGCCCTGATTTGGAAGAGCTGTTTAGTTGGCACATGACCTCGCCCAAAAGGTGTGATTTATAGCAGTTGATCTCAAGTATTTTGATGCAAAAAGAGAAGGGAAGTTTCAATAAAAGGATATTATAGAACTTCTTCAGCCAGTAGGTAGAATTCCCATCCCCAAGCCAGGCTGAGATCAGATCTTTAGGACAAAAAAACTCTTTCAGGTCTAGATGGATCCAGTGAAGCTGGATTAGGGAGAACAACAGTGTTTGAGATCCTCAGGCACAAGTATGGCGGTTGAGCTCACTGAGTCCTGGCTCTCTTGACTCCACACCCGCTCCAGGCTGGGGTGCTGTTCATCTTGACTCAGTCACTGTGGTCTCCACCCTCTCCCCCATAGAATGGGGACTAATTGCACGTTCATCACACACTATCCACAAATGAGGATGATTCATCAGACGCTCTCAGATTTGCCAGATTCCTCTCTCCCAATGGCACGTGACTGACAGTTTACTACACCTTTCTACACTTTCATTTCCTCTTCTGTTAAAAGGGAGGGTAATGGAGAAAGACAAATATCAGATGATATCACTTACATGTGGAATCCTTAAAAATGATACAAATGAACTTATTTACAAAAAGGAAACAGACTCACAGACTTAGAAAACAAACTTATGGTTACCAAAGGGGAAAGGTTGGGGAGAGGGTTAAATTAGGAGGCTGGGATAAACATATACACACTACTATGTATAAAATTGATAATCATCAAGAACGTACTGTATAGCACAGGGAACTCTGTCCAATATGCTGTAATAACCTATACGCGAAAAGAATCTGAAAAAGAATGGATATATGTATATGTATAACTGAACCACTTTGTTGTACACCTGAAACAGCATTGTAAATGAACCTACTCCCATACAAAATAAAAATTAAATTTAAAAAAGGGGAGGTTGTAATAGCCCATGCTACACACAGGGGTATTGTAAGGGCTCAGTGCAATTTGGATGATTAAGACACTCAGTGCAGGGACTTCCCTGGCAGTCCAGTGGTTAAGACTCTGCCCTTCCAATGCAGGTGGTGCAGGTTCGATCCCTGGTCAGGGAACTAAGATCCCACGTGCTGCGCAGCACAGCCGAAAAAAAATTTTTTAAAGACACTCAGCACAGTGCCTGGCCCATGATAAATGTTCCATACATAGGAGGAATAACTTGAAACCCATTATGAGCCTTTAGCATCTTGATTTAATTAGATGACCCTGAGGGGTTAGATAGAGCAGGTGGCTTAGAACATGTAACCTGGGAGGATATTCAAAAAGAATCCTGAAAAAGCAACTAGAAGGTCCCCAAAGAACAGGATACTGGCTACTTCACAGGAGTTGTTACTGAGCCAGGAGCCCCAGTTATGAGAGAGTCACTTGATAGCGCCTGTGTACACCGAAACTCTACTGTCACTAAGATTTCTATTTCCGAGTACAGCTCAGAGGGAGCAGTAGCAGGTGGAAGGCTTCGAGAAGTTGTCTGTGAGGTGGTGTGAGGCTGGCAGATGGTGATCCGCCCTCTGACCAGGAGGAATGGACAAAGGCTGGTCTTTTCAGGGCTCATCAAACAGCACTCAGTCATTTCCAACGTCCCTAGATGGGCAGCCTTGCCCCTGGATGCCCTTCCCCTGATTTAAAAAATCCCATAAATTTTAAAGGGAAAATGTAAGCCATGGGTTTCCAAGAATTTACACTTACTTCGTCAAATCTATTGTTTTCCGAGAGTTGTGTGGAGTCCAAAAAAGACTAATGAGCCTTTTCCAAATGTCTTTTAAAATCCTTTTTTCTTAGAAGGACATTTAGAGGCTTTAAAAGTTGTTCCAAGGGTAAAAATAATAATATAATAATAAATTTCTCAAAACTCTCAACCCCTGCAGGTTCAAAATTTGCTTAATTCTTCAAACCCAAGGGACTTGAATTATTACTGGGATTTGTTATTTCTTGTTTATGGGGCTTTTCCAAAGGGGAGAACTCTTTCCCTGCACTCCCAGAATGAGGAGGTTCACTAGAGTTCACTGCATCGTTCACAGCCATGCCCATAGCCCAGAAGGCTTCCAGAGTCTTCTCAACCTGAACCTTCAGGCGAAGCCCCCCTTACTTGGTGGCATCCGTGAGGCCAGGTTGGAGTTAAACGGAATGCACTGACTTCTTCAGCCTGGCTTAATTTTGGCTGGAGGATCAAAGCCCTCCCAGCACAATTCTTTTGTAGGGAATACAATCTATGTCACGTAAAACAGGTGATCTATCGTTAGGTGACTGTGGGGTGCAAAGAGAACAATTTTTCCTTGGGGTGTGTGCAAAGAGCCAGCTGCGGCTGGGCTGCCCTTGAACGCTGTCATCTGATGACCTCTGGTGGTGGCATTTTTCCCAGCATGTGTGCAGCGATGCTTCTGAGCCAAGCCATCCTTGTCACATTTTCCTACATTCCTTTCCTCCTGTTTTGTTCTTCACATTCAGCAAGGAGCAAGAATCAGTTGCAAACACCCAGAGTAAAGTGGTGCCTGTGCCTAACCAGACTGTCCTTTCAAAAAAGTTGCCTTGCCTCCTCTTTCAGTGAACCTCTGATCCATTTCCTGGGGAAAGAGAAGGGAGCCAACATGAAGGAAAATGTGGCATCCACAGTGGTTTTCATTTTGCTACTGTTTCTCAACACCAACCTTCTGAATGGTAAGTAAGAGGCTGTCCTGTTCTCTTTAATTCCCTGGGGTGTTTATATGAGAGGAGGGGAGAATCCATCACAGTCCTCTTGCAATGAAGTTACGAGAAATGAAAATGCATATTAAATTATTTACAATATTTTGGGGGTTAAGACATGCAAAAATGAATGCAAAAGAATGAATGCAATTAATGCAAAATCCTGTCACTATGCTCTGACTTCCGTCTTTGTTCTGGGAGTGCAGGGAAAGAGCTCTACCAACAAACAGACCAGAGTTTCAGTTCAGGGTCTGTCCCTTACTAGCTGTGCAACCTTGAGCCAATTACCTAACCTCTCTGGATTTATACATTTTCAAAGTGAGAATAGTGATGTTTCTTCCACCTCAGATGAAAAGGTGTGTGAGAAAAATCTTTGAAAACCTGTAAAGAGTTATAAGGGGATTGCTGTTACATGGTGGGAAACGGGTATACAGCCAACTCTGTTATGGGGAAATGAAATTCACAACTAGACTAGAGTGTGTGAGCCTGTGTGTGTACATTTCAGTGTGTCTACCGCTGCCTATTTCTGGGTGTGTATACTTTTGTATACCTGTGTATATCTTAACTTCCCTATATGTGCCTGATTGCAAATGCTTCTCTGTGTATACCTGTCTGTGTACACATTTTTGGGTGTATATTTCTGTGTATGTACCTGTGTGTGTACTTGTGTATACTTCTACAAGTATGCAGCTGTGTATATTATTCCTCTGTGGTATGTGGTTGTCCTTCTGATACGGGCTCTACTTGAGCGTGTGTGTGTGTGTGTGTGTGTGTGTACCTGTGTGTGGTACCTCTGTGGTTGTTCCTGTGTTTGTGTGCATTTTACAGAGATAGTGAGACAGTCCATTCACTGTAACCATCTCCTCTAAAGTGGGTGAAAGAAACATTTAACTAATTATAATTTCACAACTTTACCCTCCTCTTTTGAGTTTCCTCCAGGTACTATTAATAACCAGTGAAATGTGAGAGAGAGAAGCTTTCAGAGAAAAAGGACCACAGAGATCAGTATAATCCATAAGGAAATTTTAAGTATTCAGATAATCAACAGTGGCCTTAATTGGCTTCTAAATATGCCCATCATTGAGCCATAAGTTTTGTGCTTTTCTAAAAGGAAACTTTCCTTTCTACCTCACATACTCCTCCCTATAGCCACAACAACAAACAAACAAAAAATCACTTCACCCTGTGAAATTACCCTGAAGAAATGTTCCCTAGAGGACAGCAACATTACAAACATTGGCAGAGCTGACCCCAGGCTGTCTGGCGTGGACCGTTTTCGGGGGGCTGGGAGGTGACTGGGCTCCGGGTGACACTCAGCCTGATGACCTCGGCCCCAGCCTGTGCACCGCATCGTCCCATTCCATTCAGTTCTTCTTTACAGCAGTTTTGCCTAGTGCCCTGTCTTCCCACCTGTGTTCTCCTCCAAACTTGCTCTTTCTGACCTGCTAGCAGCTCTACCCAGGAGCCAGCATGAGGGGTGAAGGGCAAATGTGGCAGAAAACAGAGAAGCCCCAGAGGCTGAGGGACCACCACCTGGAAGCTCTTCTCTCCGCTCCTGATTTCCTGAACTAAACACCACCTGGGGTTACGTGGCTCGCTGTGGATGGGCCCCCCAGCCCAGCAGCATCAGGGCCACTGTTTCCCTCTTTAGACCTGACAGATAAGGAGAAGAAGAGGGGGCCAGCTCACCAAGGGCTTTGGGGACTAGGGAACTCAAAAGCTTCATCCACTTGGCACCGGGTTTTCCACATCAGCTCTTTCAGCCCTGCTAGCTTCCAGCTGGGACTAAGTACAGCTCCTAGATAATGGTGATAGCTAGTAACCGCAAGAGTGGCCACCTGTAGGAGCTCCCATGCCTCCTACCCATAAAGACCCAGGGGGAGATGGGGAAATATAAGGGAAAAGGGACCAAAAACCCAAATGAGGAAATGGAGGCAGGGAGGATGGGGAGCCAGGCTGTGATGCTGAATCGGAGGTCAAAGCTGAATGGAGGGCTTCCCTGGTGGCGCAGCGGTTGAGAGTTCGCCTGCCGATGCAGGGGACGAGGGTTCGTGCCCCGGTCCGGGAAGATCCCACATGCCGCGGAGCGGCTGGACCTGTGAGCCATGGCCGCTGAGCTTGCGCGTCCGGAGCCTGTGCTCCGCGACGGGAGAGGCCACAACGGTGAGAGGCCCGCCTACCGCAAAAAAAAAAAAAAAAAACAAGCTGAATGAAATCAAGGAAGAGTGAAGGGGAAAAGGAAGGGACAGAGAAGATGGGGAGGAAGCAGCTCAAGGGGGAGCCTCGGTGATACAGTGAAAGAACAAGAGAAGAGAGCTGGGCTCGTTGTGCGGGAATGGCAGAAAGATGGTGGTTAGTGAGCCAGAGGGGAGAGGTCCAGAGAGCACTGGATCAGCAAATGACCACAGGATGCTTGTGCCTGGGGGAGAATTCTTTTTATGGGGCTGTGGCTGTGTATCCGCCCCATAGACTCCATGGGAGTATAGAAGGGCCACGTCCTCCTTCTCAGTGAATGTGTATCCCTAGCACTCTTGATGCTCACCGTTGTTGAAACTACATCCAGTGGTGGAGTATCTCCATCTCACAGTACACGCGCGCGCACACGCACACACACCCCCCCCACCGCAAAGCTCTCTCTCTGAGTCCTGCCAACTTCAGCGCAGCCCACAGAGGAGTGTTGCTGGATGTTGACCCCTTGGCCCTTCTGAGCCCTCCACCCCTAGACCTACTCCCGCCGAGACCTCATCACTGGCCTGGCCCCATCAATCTGCTTCTGTCACCAGCAGAATGGTCAAAGAGTTGAACGGACCTTAATATTGACGCCAGTGGCTTCTGGCTTTTTCTAGGACAGTCACCTCCTGGAAAACCTGAGATCTTTAAATGTCGTTCTCCCGAAAAGGAAACATTCACCTGCTGGTGGAAGCCTGGGGCAGATGGAGGATTACCTACCAATTACACGCTGACTTACCACAAGGAAGGGTAAACGTTCTCTTCTCTCCTAGCAAAGCGCACCTGGGTGTCCTCACTCTCCGGGCCACAGGAACACTGACTCTGGGTTAATTGCCACGCTTCCCCGAATGACACTGATAAGGCTCCTGCTACTGGAGGAAGGGAATCAAACATACGCGTCCCTGCCGAGCTCCCTCACGCGCATAAGCTCCGCCACCACCTCGGCGACACAATCCGGCAATGCCCTCATTGCCTGTCGTAAGTTTAGGTTGTAGCCCAAGGTCACGTATAAGTGTTTCCTAAGTGCTAGTTAATTTTAGATGCTTATCTATCAATCTTGTGCCATTTATCATTTTTTGTAATCATTATTTTTGTAACCTAAGAGTATTATCGCGTAATCTTTGACAACTGTGGTACATTAGCTTTTCGAACTTGTGTCTTGTGCAAGAAAATAACAAGCCCTACAAGAAAAGGAAGATGAGGTGTTTTCCTTCGGAAATCCATGGACCCATGATCTCCCAGAAGGCATATTGGGAGCTAAAATTGCAGTGCAGAGTAAACAGGGTGATCTCTAGACAAGGAGTTTGTCACCGTTACAATGAGACACTCCTGGAAATCCAGGGACGGCTGTATCCTTCCCCAGTGAAGAAAACATTTACTAGTAGAAACAGCTGGCTCACTTCCCAGTGACAGCAGTTAGTGGTACACAAAGCTGCCATCCCTTCTGGGACCCAAAGGGGTGTCAGGCAAACAGATGCCAGGAACTCAAAGTGGCAAGCAAAGTGGAATAAGCCTGCACACCTCTGTGGTGAGTCTTGCGTGGAGGCCCCCAAGTCTAAATGTGAGCAGCCTAAGGAGCCTCTTGGGCCTGACATATCTCCTTTCAGAGTCACTTTTCTCTGTGGCTGACTTAGTGTAATTGGAAATATACTGCAGTTTGTATCCCCTTTCATCTTTTTTTAAAGAAATGTAATTCAAAACATATGTGCAATAAATGCTGCCTTGTGCATTCCCCGCCACCCCGTGTGTATGTGCAGGGGAAAGTCCCAGTGCCCTGAGATGACCCAATGGTGGTTCCCTGAGGAAAGCGGTGCATTGGCCACAGAAAACTCAAGTGTTTATTGGCAGGGGGCATATATCACAAAGCCCACAGCAACCTGTAGACAGGAGGGGTTGGTGAGAAACAGAGTCACTGGGGCTCTGATGTGACCCTGCCACCCCTTCTCCAGTACTCTCTTCCCTTTGTCACCCCCAGCTGACATGGGCAGGGCAGAAGAACTTGGGGAGCCCTTCTTGAGCTCTGGTTTTTGCATCTGGAATGCCTGTTTCCCCAAATCCAGTGGTATTGATCTATTAAGAAAACACTAGACTCTTTTTACCACCGTCTTACTGACTCCTAATATATTACTCGTTGCAGAGAGACATTCACCCATGAATGTCCAGACTACAAAACCAGTGGTCCCAACTCCTGCTACTTTAACAAGAAGCACACCTCCATATGGACGATATACATCATCACAGTAAACGCCACGAACCAGATGGGAAGCAGTTCCTCAGATCCACGTTACGTGGACGTGACTTACATAGGTAAGGGGAAGCGTGATTGGTGAGGAATTTGTTACTCCAATATGAATCTACCAATAGTCAAACTCAGTTTGAGTCTTCTGGGCTTATGGATAGATTCCCATAAAGAAAGATGAGAAAATTCACACCATCCTTGCCAACTGAGTGTTTTAAACCAGTTTTTTGGATTTAATTAATTTTTAATGGAGTATAGTTGATTTACAATGTTGTGTTAGTTTCTGTTGTACAGGAAAGTGACTCAGTTCTACATATACATACATCCACTCTTTTTTAGATTCTTTTCCCATATAGATCATTACAGAGTATTGAGTAGAGCTTCCTGTGCTATACAGTAGGTCCTTACTAGTTACCTATTTTATATACAGTCGTGTGTATGTGTCAGTCCCAAGCTCCCAATCTACCCCTCCCCCTCCTTCCCCCTTGGTAACCATAAGTTTGTTGTCTACCTCTGTGACTCTACTTCTGTTTTGTAAATAAGTTCATTTGTACCCTTTTTTTAGATTCCACAATAAGTGATATCATACACTACTTGTCTTTCTCTGTCTGACTTACTTCACTCAGTATGATAATCACTAGGTCCATCCATAGTGCTGTAAATGGCATTATTTCATTCTTTTTTATGGCTGAGTCAACCAATTTTTATTTATGATGGTAAGACAGTAAAATCCTTATGCCTTCCTTTGACCCTTCCTCCCATCCCCTTGCACCCAACAGGAATGTTCTATTTAGCTTCCCCTATCAATCCTTCTCTCCAGCCCTCCCCCTGCGACCGATGTCCCCTTCTCCCTTGGCAAGCTGGGATTTCTCTTCTGAGATTTCTCTCCCTGAAAGACAGAGCTGCTTCATGGAGTAGCAGCTCTTACAAGAGTCTCATCTGCTTCTCCACCCACAGGAATTGCTCCAAACTGCTTTGCCCCAAATTCAATTCTCAATATACATATGTTTCTTGGCAACTGGAGCTATTCTTTTCAAAATAAAGAATTTGGGAAGTAAATCGTGCTGCTGGAACAGAAGGCTGAAGGCCAGGATCACAGCCATGATGTTTGGAGAAGTCATTAGCAAGTGAAGCAAAATCGACCTGAGAGCTGCTTCTTGCTTTGTGTGATCAACACTGAGCTGCAGTGCAATGAGACATAACTGCAGTGATCTGTATGGTTTAGCAGGGACAACAAAGGGGATCTTAGGACAAGAGATGGCTTAGGACAAGAGATGGCTTGGCCTTAGCTAACCTAAGGAGTAGCTAATTAGGTTCAAGGTCACCCAAGTCTTCCTGACTTACCTAACACCAACCAACAAGGAAAATCAGGCTAGGACTCTCAAGTATCGGGCTGTATATCATCCCATTGGTGTGTTATCAGTGATTGATCCTTAAAAACTAGAAAAGCTTCCAACAGCAACTGGTACCCATTTGAATTCTGTCTCTCCCCAGCAAATTATTGCAATGAGCGTGGGGATGGAAACAGAATTTGATCTTAACTTAAGAAAATCAAAAAGTAACCCCACTGACAAGTAGGAATAAAATAAATTCCATTCATATAAATTTACTTCAGATACGAAGTCTTTAAAATGCTAAACACCAAATAATTCCATTTCATAGTTTCTTTCTTAAATTTCCTTGTCCTCAAATATTCTGCCCTCAAGTGTTAAAATATTTAATATTTAAAGTCAAAACAGTGAAAGCAAGAGAAGTTCTGAAATGTACAACTGCTGTAATGAAGATTATCCACAAAAACAAAAATGGGATCACTAAAGAAAAGTAGTATGTTTAAAAAGTGAAATTAATGAGTGGATCAAATTCATAGTGACTCTGGAAAACAAATTCTCTGGTGAAAGAATGTGTTGGGCCATACTTTTCAAATTAATGAAAGAAGTGTTCATGGAATTCTCATATAACCCTGCAGCATACAGTGTTTGGTGACAGGCCACAGAAGTTCATTTACAACACAGTTTTAACCACAGTAAAGTCTACCAGCTTGAATCTCATCCAGGGATAACCTGCAGTACAAGATATTGGCACATAATCTCTCAGAAATAGATTGCATTGTTGTCACTGAGAAATATTTAGCTATGCTGAAGACACTTGAAATGAGATTCTCAGCTGGGTGCTGTTTGCCTCCCATAGGGTACTTGGCAATGGCAGGAAATATTTTTGATGTTTGCAACACAGGGAGAGAGGGCCTCTAATGGGGAGAGGCCAGAGATGCTGCTAACGTCCTACAATGCTCAGGAAGGCCCCTACCACAAAGGATTATCTGGTCCAAAATACACATAATGCTGAGGTTGAGAAACTTTGCTTTCAAGGATTCATCTTGAACATTTTACTTGCACCTTTGTACAAAGATGTTTTGATCAGCATGTCTCAGTCTTGTGTTCAAATTAAAACTTATATTAAATAACTGATGTTTATTTAGGAAGTCCATATAAAACAATCTTTCTTAGGTATTTACTTAGTAACATACAACCATTAGGATTAGTGGCAAATTTTCTAAAGCTGTTTTTTTAGGCAACTGTAGGGTATAATGCCAAGTCAATTAGAGTTACACTCGCTTTTCTCTCACCTGTAGTGGAGACTGATTTGAGGAGGTAAGAAATGAATGGAGAAAATGTGACTGGCCAGCAGGACTGAGACTAGGGTAAGGCAAGCCAGCACCCTAGGGCCCTCACTCTTTTTTTAAATTTATTTTATTCAAGTATAGTTGATTTACAATGTTGTGTTAATTTCTGCTGCACAGCAAAATGATTCAGTTATACATACATATGTATATGTTCTTTTTTATATTCTTTTCCATTATGGCTTATCACAGTATACTGAGTATAGTTCCCTGTGCTATACAGTAGGACCTTGTTGTTCACCCATTTGATATATGAGTTTGCATCTCCTAATCCCAAACTCCCACTCCATCCCTCCGCCACCCCCCTTCCTCCTTGGCAACCACAAGTCTGTTCTCTATGTCTATGAGTCTGTTTCATAGATAAGTTCATTTGTATCATATTTTAGATTCCACATACAAGTAATATCATATGGTATTTGTCTTTCTCTTTCTGACTTACTTCACTTAGTATGATAATCTCTAGGTCCATCCATGTTGCTACAAATGGCATTATTTCATTATTTTTTATGGCTGAGTAGTATTCCATTGTGTGTGTGTGTGTGTGTGTGTGTCTCACATCTTCTTTATCCATTCATCTGTTGATGGACACTTAGGTTGTTTCCATGTGTTGGCTATTGTGAATAGTGCTGCTATGAACATAGAGGTGCACGTATCTTTTTGAATTATAGTTTTGTCTGGATATATGCCCAGGAGTGGGATTGCTGGACCATATGGCAACCCTATTTTTAGATTTTTGAGGAATCTCCATTCAGTTTTCCATGGTGGCTGCACCAATTTACATTCCTACCAACTGTGTAGGAGAGTTCCCTTTTCTCCACACCCTCTCCAGTGTTTGTTATTTGTAGATTTTTTAATGATGGCCATTCTGACCCATGTGAGGTGATACCTCATTGTAATTTTGATTTGCATTTCTCTAATAATTTGTGATGTTGAGCATTTTTTCATGTGCCTGTTGGCCATCTGTATTTCTTCTTTGGCGAAATGTCTATTTAGGTCTTTTGCCCATTTTTCAATTGGTTTGTGTTGTTGTTTTTCGTTTTTTGTTTTGATATTGAATTGTATGAGCTGTTTGTATATTTTGGAAAGTAAGCCCTTGTTGGTTGCATCATTTGCAAGTATTCTCCCATTCTGTACATTTTCTTTTCATTTTGTATATGGTTTCATTTGCAGTGCAAAAGTTTGTAAGTTTGATTAGGTCCCATTTGTTTGTTTTTGCTTTTATTTCTATTGCCTTGGTAGACAGACCTAAGAAAACATTTGTACGATTTATGTCAGAGAATGTTTTGCCTATGTTCTCTTCTAAAAGTTTTATGGTGTCATGTCTTATATTTGTCCTTAACCTATTTTGAGTTTATTTTTGTGCATGGTATGAAGGAGTGTTCTAACTTCATTGATTTACATGTGGCTGTCTATCTTTCCCAACACCACTTGCTGAAGAGATTATCTTTTCTCCACTGTATATTCTTGCCTCCCTTGTTGAAGATTAATTGACCATAGGTGTATGGGTTTATTTCTGGGCTCTCTATTCTGTTCCATTGATCCATATGTCTGTTTTTGTGCCAATACCAGACTGTTTTTTTTTGTTTTGTTTTTTTGTTTGTTTTTTTGTTTTTTTTGCGGTACGCAGGCCTCTCACTGTTGTGGCCTCTCCCGTTGCGGACACAGGCTCCGGACGCGCAGGCTCAGTGGCCATGGCTCACACGCCCAGCCGCTCTGCGGCATGTGGGATCTTCCTGGACTGGGGCACGAACCCGTGTCCCCTGCATCGGCAGGCGGACTCTCAACCACTGCGCCACCAGGGAAGCCCCAGACTGTTTTGATTACTGTAGCTTTGTAGTATTGTCTGAAGTCTGGAAGGGTTATGCCTCCTGCTTTGTTATTTTTCCTCAGGATTACTTTGGCAATTCTGGGTCTTTTATAGTTCCATATAAATTTTAGGATTATTTGTTCTACTTCTGTGAAAAATGTCATGGGTAATTTGATAGGGGTCACACTAAATCTGTAGATTGCTTTGGGGAGTATGGCCTAGGCACCTCACTCTTAAGGAGGCGTTCACAGACCTGTACTTAAAGGAATGTGACATCAAATACCAAGTGTCTCATAACCATGGAGAGAAAACAGGTAGAGAGATCTGCCTCTAAGTCATATAGTTCTGGATTCAAATACCCATATTTGACTAAATATGGAGTTTCTTTCATATCTACAGTTGAACCAGACCCTCCTGTGAACCTGACTTTGGAATTAAAACAGCCAGAAGACAGAAAACCATATCTGTGGATAAAATGGTTTCCACCCACCCTGGTTGATGTAAGATCTGGTTGGCTCACACTCCAGTATGAAATTCGATTAAAACCTGAGAAAGCAGCTGAGTGGGAGGTGAGTCAACTGGAAGCTTTTGGAGGGAACCCTGTCCTTTGGCAAAGATGAAGTACCCCAACTGAGAATAGGTCATGCCCCCTAATTATTGGGCCACCATGTTGCCTTCCTGATGCTGATGTTACCCACCCATGTGTGGAAGGGCCTTCTCCCCTCCACTGGGATGGATGGGGGCTCATCTTTACAGCTCTCCCATGACTAGCTCCTTGCAACTGAACAGCCACTTCTGCCAGGTTTTCAACCCACCTCCCTCAGGATATCTTAGATCTAACATCTGTGAGAGTACTTAAATGGCACTAAGTGGAAGGAAAAAATTTCAGTGTAACCAGTCTATGGCTAATGGCATTTTTATTCACTTTTAAATACTTCATTATAAACAAATAGTACAATAAATTATAGGCATTATGATAATCTACTCTTAAATAGTTTAGTATATGTCTCTTTTAAAAGGGGAATATTTCCAAATATAGCCAAAATAATAGGATCACAGATAGAAAATTAATTGAAATTCCTTAATATCATCTTTTTGAATTCCTTAATGTCATTTAATGGCCAGTCCATATTTTAATTCCCCCAATTGCTTCAAAAAAATATTTTTAACAGCTGGTTTGTTCAAACCAGAATCCACTCCAGGATCACTCACTGTGGCTGGCTGATATATCCCTTCACTCTCAACGTGCTCAGGAGACTGGGTCGCTTGTCACATAGAATGTCCCACCTTCTGCATTTGTCTGATTAGTTCTTTGTGAGGTCATTTAGCCAATTTCTCTGTCCCCATATTTCCTGTAACCAGACATTAGATCTAAAGACTTGATTAGATTCCAGGTGAACAATTTTTGGCAAGAAAACTTCAGAGGTGATATATATGCTTCATATTCCATCATATCAGGAAACAAAGACCATCTGGTCAACCTACCATAAATGATGTTAAACGTGGCCCCTGGATCAGGGAGATCACATCTTGATCCCTTGATTGTAAAGTCATGTTTAATTTGTGCACAATTGCTTCAGGGTTCATGAATTCCCAGTTCTCTTCCACCTAGTGGCTTTACATCAGTGAATGATTCTTGAATCAATTATTTTATTAGAGTTTAGAAAAGAACAATTTTCCAATTTTATTAACTAGTCACCTTCCATAATGTAGAATTTAGAAAGCAAGGTGTAGGGAGCAGAACATTTGTCTTTCTAAAGTAGAGTTCCCAATGGAGAGATAGAAAGCCTGTTGATTTTTGTGTGAGCAGTATTTAACAGGAGGAAGTGTTGGGCTGAGAGGGTGGGATGGTGTGAACAGGGTATTTACTAAGTGTGATCATTTGGTCTCACTCCTCCAATAGTTTACTGCCTAAAGAAAAACTCTCTTTCTTCATAACACAAGACAGAGTGACTTCTGTTTTCCTTGCCCTCCCTTAGACTCATTTCGCTGGGCAGCAGACTCAGTTTAAGATTCTCAGCTTATATCCAGGACAGAAATACCTTGTCCAGGTTCACTGCAAGCCAGACCATGGATTCTGGAGTGAGTGGAGCCCAGAGAGCTCCATCCAGATACCTAATGGTGAGTGTCTTGGCTCCCTTTTGCTTATACTCCTAAATATTCTTAAGATAGAATGAGTTTAGTAAATTTGTATGTAGTAACTACTAACAGAGAAACTATTTTGAGTCTTAGCCAGAAGAATGAATAGAGGTGAGTTTATCAGCTCTCTACTCAACACAAAGACATTTGGAAGTATAGCATTGCTCCCTGGGTCACTGTCAGTGAGGACCAGTTTCTAAGATAAGTCTGCAGTCATGGGCTTGAAATGTCTCAGAGGGCTTGATGGTCAGTCATTCTGCCCTCCCCATCTGCCCCATTCCTATCATTCAAGGTTATCATCTAATTCTCCCAAAATTTGTAAGGCGCTATCCCATCTGAAAAGCGTGAATTGATTTTCAGTCCTTGAAGACAATTACATGTTCGTCTCTTAGTCAAGGAACAGTATATAAAAGGCACCCAATTCTTTAAGTGCCATTAAACATGGTGGCTGGCATTCTACAAGGAATGAATCATTTGCATTTCTCAAGTACTTGACAGTTTACAAAGTCTTTACCTCGTTTGTTCCTCCCAACCGTCTCAAGTATTCAGAGAAAACAGAATTGCCATTAGGAACTGAAAGGGAGGAAACTAAAGGTCAGTGGAGTTAGAAGTCTTGCCCAGAACTGCATGGCCAAGCCTAGCTCTTGTGACGACTTGCCTGGCCAAAGTATCAGGGCTTGCACTGGCATACTGGAAAGAGCACTGAATTACAGGCCATAAGAGTGTACATCCAGTCCAGCCCTGACTCTTACTAAATAAAAGCACAGGGTCTAGAGGCAGAAGGCCTGGGCTCAAATCCCAAACTGCAACTTTATAGCTACATGCCTCTGGGTAAACCACTCTTAGAGTCTCAGTTCCTCATCTTTACATACAGGCAATGTATGTAAAGAGCTTAACACCATATGGCTTTTACTAAGAACTTAATAAATGTTAGCTTTTTAAATTATTATTACTGCAACTGACCATGTACCCTTGGACTTCCTATATAAGTATCAAATCAAATAATATTTTTAAGGATTTTGAAATTTTTAGAGTACTGTAAAATATATGCAACTTTAAAATTTAATAATATTGGAACAAACTAAATCTATCATTACTGTTACTCTGGATTGATGTTCAAATCAGAAAAGGTGTGGAGGGGTGGAACTTATGTTCAAAAGTTTCATTGATTTGTTTTGTTTGTTTGTTTTTAATGATGCTGTATGTGATCAAAACTTTCTGGCTGTTTGCTTTTTAGACTTCTCGATGAAAGATGCAACCGTGTGGATCTTTGTGGCCATTCTTTCTGCTGTCATCTGTTTGATTATGGTCTGGGCAGTGGCTTTGAAGGGCTACAGGTACTTCACTGTCTATCAACCCTCATCCCAATCACGGTTGTCAGGGATAATGGCCAAGAAAGACAATACAAAAATGATAGAAACCTACAGATAATTCAAGCACCTCATTTTAGCCATTAGTTGCAGTGGGTTCGCCATGAAAAACTTTTATCAGTGCTAGCAAAAGTAGAATAGACACATTTGAAGTTGATGCTCTCTCCATCAAATGGAGGCTCACAGTTGTGAAATAGTAAAAATCTGGCAAGAACAGCAAATAATCCCCTAGTCATTTCAGAATCAGCCAGAGTTAATTAGCCAGAATTCATTTTGATGTTGACCTCTAGAAGTATTCATTGTCTTCACCACTGATGGTTAGTTTCACGTAGCCTCGGAACTCTAACTTCTACCTACCATAGTCCATGTAGCAGCTATTTGGAGATAATGCTAATCTTTCAAAAATTACAAAGTGAAAACATGTGTCATTTATCTTATCTCACAAATCTTTTTATAGCATGGTGACCTGCATCCTCCCTCCCGTTCCTGGGCCAAAAATAAAAGGATTTGATACCCATCTGCTGGAGGTAAGTGCCAGAGGTAAGAATGTATTGTGATCAGCTTCTCTATACTCATTATCTTTACACATGAGCACACAGTTCCCATCAGTGCAACCTGGTCAGCTCGGCCATCCTTGACCAGCTGTCCCTCCTCTTCAGCAGGTGTGTTTACAGAAAGATGTGGGAAGCATGAGGGTACTTACCATCAGATACTAAGTGTCAGAGGGCAATGAAAGAAAGCCAAGAAAACCTCAAAACACATAGGAATGCTTGCTAGGTTTATCAGGTCTTTTCATAAGCCCCATCAAAAACATTTTGTACAAATAATCAATTGAGAAAGAGGGTGAATATTTTGATGAATACAAAAGAGGAATCTACCACCAGCCCCTCCGTCATACTTTGGTGTAAGCTCTCACTTGAATGTTCCTTACAGAAGGCCATAGTAACAGAATATCCTATTGCAATTTTTGCTCAGTTTGAGAGCTCAGTTAAGACTGGCTCAGTACAGTGGAACTGGTGTTTGCCAGGGCCCATTTAGACCGATTCGAGTGGGAATTAAATTTAAGTGTTTCGAATGAAAAGAGCTGTTAGAACATTTTAAATTTCTCTGCAGGTTGAAATATATAGTTTCAATTTGACCTTCTGCTTAACACTGATGTACATAAAAGCAGTCACCTACACATTGTCACTTGACCCCAGCCACTGTGAGGCCAAAAGCACAAGAATGTGAAGAGTGAGTCCTAGGGAATTTGGCTTGATGGCATTCACTTTGATTGCAGATATCAGAGCAGGAACTAGAGCCCCAGAATTTGGGCTCTTATTCTGCTATCCAGTCTCTAGCACTGACCTTTATAGACCCAGCATGAACATCTCAGCTAACGAAATGCATTATTGTTTAGCTCGCAATTTGACCTTGTAGCCACAGGGACTTAGTGACTTTTAAAAACTGCTTTTTGTGTCAGAAGAAAAAGTTCTGGTATTTTTAATGCCATTACCCCTAATTCTCAAAAGAACTTTCCCAGATGGGTACTATTATTCCCATTTTACAAATGGAGAAACTGAGGATCACAGAACAACTTATCCAAAGTCATAGACCCTTTAATAAGTAGAGCCAAGATTTAGGCACCAGTCCCTGACCTAAGTCAGAGCATCTGGAGAAGCATGGAAAATAAGAAGAGGAGGCCAGAGGAGAAGTGGGGGTGGGGGAGGAGGATAGAGAGAAGGAGGAAGGAGAGGAACCGAAGGAGATGGAGGGAATATGGGCTGGCAGGAAGTGGGGGAGGAGGGAAGGGAGGGGAAATGGAGCAGAAGGAAAGGAAGGAGTGGGATGGGAGGTGAAGGGAGGGACGGGGAGGGAGAAGCAAGGGAGAGGAGAAGGAAAAGAGGAGAACCAACTTCCCACTACCAGACTCCAGAACGTGGGGTGAGGGAGCCAGTTAGGCGGCCAGCAACCAGATTTCAGAGCTAGTGAGTCCCAGTACCAAGTGCACGCATGAGCATTATGGGTTTAGATGTTTCCCAAGCTTTTCTTATTTAATAGTTATATTTTTATTATATGCACATATACTACTTGCCCATTCAATGCATGATCATTATTGCTTAGAGAAAGACTGAGTTAAAATCGTGAATTGACTTAAAGAAAAATATTAGGTGAGTAATAGTCCAGGAGGTGATTCTAGATGGCCTGGGACACAAACGTCTGACGTTTGGGAAATTCTGCGAGGCCGTGGCCACATCCCACCTGCCCGTAGTCAGGAACACAGACTTGGCTGCGATGTCCATTTGGAATGTTATGAACCTGACAGCCTTCTTACCCTGTGTCTGTGTTTTAATAGAAGGGCAAGTCTGAAGAACTTCTGAGCGCCCTGGGATGCCAAGACTTCCCTCCCACTTCCGACTGCGAGGACTTACTGGTGGAGTTCTTAGAGGTGGATGACAGTGAGGACCAGCAGCTGGTGCCCGCTCACTCCAAAGAGCACCCGGGGCAAGGCGTGAAGCCCACACACTTGGATCCTGACAGTGACTCTGGCCGGGGCAGCTGCGACAGCCCCTCCCTTTTGTCTGAAAAGTGTGATGAACCTCGGGCCAATCCCTCCAAATTCCACACTCCTGAGGGTCTTGGGAAGGCAGAGAAACCTGAAACAAACGTTACCCAGCCCCAAGGCCCTCAGAGCACAAACGTGGAAGGCAAAATCCCCCCTTCTCCTGCCAGCGGATCCCAATCTTCAACGTGGCCTTTGCTGCAGCCCCCCAGCCTGCACTACTCCAGATCATCTTACCACAGCGTTGCTGATGTGTGTAAGCTGGGCCTGGGCACGGCAGGTGCTGCAGCCACTTTGTTGGATGAAACAGACACACATGCTTTAAAACCCTCACAAACCATTGAGACTGGCGGGGAAGGAAAGGCAGCTGAGCACGGGGAGTCAGAAAACTTCCGTTCCAAGACTGACCAAGATGCGGCACGGCTGCTGCCCCAGGACAAGACTCCCTTGACCTCTGCTAAACCCTTGGAGTACGTGGAGATCCACAAAGTCAGCAAAGATGGAGCTCTGGCACTGCTCCCGAAACAAAACGAGAACAGTGGCCGGGCGGAGAAGACCAGCACCCCTGAAACCAGCAAGGAGTACTCAAAGGTGTCCCGGATGATGGATAGCAGCATCCTGGTGTTGGTGCAGGATCGGCGAGCACAAAACCTGGCTCCGTTGGAAGAACCAGCCAAGGAGGCCCCGCCATCCCTGCCACAGAATCCAGCCGAGGTAGACCTGGCCTCCTTCCCCGTGGCCCCGAGCAACTGCAGACTCCAGCTCGGTGGGCTGGATTACCTGCATCCCACAGGTTTTATGCACTCCTTTCAGTGAGAGCTTGATTCCTGGAAGGATGGGTTAAAATGTGATTTTCCTTCAGGTAACACTACAGTGTACATGAAATGCACTCTATCAGAGAAGGTTCGAGAACGGGGTTAGAATGACACTACCAAACTCCCAGGTCACTCGTCTTCATGATCCATTTTCAACCAGTTGCCTCTTTCTCCAAGAGCTGATTCCAGAACAAATCATTTAGTTTCGTGTGATTTGTAGAGTTACGTTTTGCTATCAGTTATAAAATTATGTGTTCAATGAAATAAAAGCACATTGCTTAGTATTCTTGAGGGACAGTGCCAATAGGTATATCCCCTGGAACAGGCTTTCATGATCTGGTATGTGACAGAAGGGATATCAACTAGTCAGAACTGTTTACCACAGGAAGATGGTAGATATGAGAAAAATGCCATGAAAACCACTTTTGAAGACCAATTGCTTAACCTTTGCACTCCTCTTTCATTTTATTAGGATTAACCAAATTAAACACACTTTAAAAAAGAGTGCATTCTAGAACACCTGACAAATTGTTTACATCCGTTCCTATTACCTTAATGACGCATTGCCAATATGCAAATAAAAAGGATGCCTCTGACTTTTTCTTAAAATAGTTTGAATTTATTAAGCATGGATTCCGCCCACCCCCCCCAAATTGTATTTCATTCTGAAGTTTCTGGAGAATAGAGTTTTAGAAAGTGAAATTTTCTTACATAAGAGGCAAATGAGTTTCATGTGGTGAATCCTTCTAAAATGTTTTCCTGCTTCATTTCAGCATGATAGATAATTTATTACACACCCTAGTCTTCTGTTAGTGAAAAAAAATCCCAAAAGACTAACTTTAATTGAAAAGATAATCACTAACGGAAGTACTGCCTTACTGTACATACAAATTCTACTTTAATATAAACCCGTAAGTTTAACAATGTATTTTTGAAGACTATTTTTCTATCACTTAGGTAAGTAAAACGCTGTTTTCTACCTTCCCAGTACAGCTGTTTACCTATTCAGTGGGTACAGTATTTTCCATTATGTGGTTATAAGGAGTATTTACAGTACAGAGTGATATATGCGGTCCCTGTTTGTGGAATAAAATGCCACACCAACCCAAAGCCCACTGAGGAATATGAAGCAGATGACAGTATTCAGTTTCCAACACAGTGTAGTATAGTTTAGCTGATTCTTTTTATCTCCAGGATACTTTAAACAACAATCACAGAGCTAGAGTTTTAGGGCTCTCCACAGACCAGAAATTACTTCTCTTGTAATTTAGGGCTACTCCGGGCCTTCTGCTCTTCTCTGGGTGAATATTCATAAAGCTACAATGAAAAAGGAGAGTGGTAACATCTAACGCGCTGTCCTAGAGAGAGGGTTCTTGTTCTGCTTTTCTGAACAATCTTGGGCAGCAAGGACATTTTAAGTAAAGCCAGGAGTTCGTGTCTCTCTGGAGTAGATCCAGTAGATCCACTTGCAAAATTTTGGCAGGGGCAGGGAGAGCGTTCACGTCAGAAGTATCCAAAGAAAAGTTCCAAGAAACCAAGCATCTGTGGATTAGTGGGAAACACTACAAAGGCCAGGGTATGGTAGTTGGAAGCCCCAAGTCAGTTCCAAGGGCAGGCTTTCCAAGAGCAGTCAAAAGCCTGGATCTCCATTTTAAAGAGAACATCCATGACTCATCGAACTGCCTGCCTCTATTTCCATTTCACCTGACAGCAAATCCATTTATGTATCCACTCACTAACTGGAACATAGAGAATTTGAGCTCCCTCTGTGAGTTAAATATTCCAGCCCAATAAGTCCATGTTGATAGGAACTGGACTCAGAAGTGGCCTGATGTGTGAAAGTGAACACATTGCCAGAGCTTCCAGAAATGCAAAGGTAATAAATCTGAGGCTCGATTCTCCCAATATGCAAACAACATGTTAAAAGTGAGGGGGCTATTTGGGAAAGTTGTCCAAGTTTATTCAATCCCCTGGATCCTTGCTACTCAAAATATGGTCTGACCAGCTGCATCAGCATCACCTGGGTGCTGCTTGGAAATGCAGAATCTCCACCCCACCCCAGCCTCAGAATCTGCATTTTGCTAAGATCCCCAGATGATTCATGTGCGCAGTGAAGTTTGAGAGGCATTGCCCTAGATGATCATTTCCACTAAAGCTTATTTTAGTGCATGAAGCAATCCTCTCCTGGAAAGTACAGGTTGAGTCTATTTGACTTGCTCTGAACAGTACTGTAAGAAAAAGGCATCATTTTTTAAAACATATTAGTGGTTTAGGATTCCCATAATGGTAGCGAATGACCTGAAAAAGTACACACAACTTCTAAGAGGGCCAGGGAATATATTCCACCTCGAGAGGCATGGACAAAAGACTCTGCACTTCAAAGCCGATAGAGACTAAACCTTTCCCCAAAATAGTCCAATCTCCTCCAAGATGTATATCAATCACTCTGATAGTATGAAAATTCAAAACTAGTCTGTTTTTGATATATAATTTGGCATATATGGAAAAAAATGTCATGGCTGAAGACTCTAAATCCTTAAAAAAACACCAGTTAGCAAGTAAATTACTACCACTTGTTAACTAAAGCCAAGGCTATAATTCTATGGTCAGTTAGCACTCTTTAATAAACTATGTTTTTTTTATGGTCTAGCCTATTTTCTGTCAAGGAATCCCCTAGTCGAATGAAAGTATGCAGATTGGGGGTCAAGAGACCCAGCTTCTAATGCTAGTTATGTTACCTTAGACAGATCAACTCCCTTCTCTGGGCCTCAGTTTCCTCTGAAGGAAATGTTAGGCCGGATAATCTCTAATGTCCTTTTAAACTCCGACTCCTTGATTCCATGATTCACTGAATAGTGTCCAGCAAAGATAATTAACCAATGCCTTGTATTATAATTAAGCTAACAAATACTTGCCCTTTATCATAGAAATACAAGTCCTCTTCAGTGATGTGCTCATTTTATTTCACTCGCAAATCATCAGGTCCAACTGATCTTAACATATTGCACATGCATTTTATAAATCATGTAGGTATAGAATCATAGTCTAAGATTATGTGCAAATATGTGTGTAGAGAGAAGAGGCATGAGATATTTTTTAAAAGACATTGAAAGAGGCTTTGATTTTTAGAAAGAAAAACACTTTTCTTATATGAGGCGGCTGATTCTGGTTTGTTTTTTTTTCTCCCATGGATTATGTACCACCATTGCACATTTGGTTTTAAAAGCCTTAAGCTCTTAATCATAAAGGTCATATTTTTATAAACAAACACCTAAATATTCAAGTTGCAAAGCACACGGAAAAGGGATAGCCAATGGATGATTTATGGAAGCTTATAACTCAAACTGCAAAATCTTCTCTGGTCAGTTTTAGCAAATGGGTACAAGGCACCTCAAATGAGCACAAGTTATAATCAGCCATGTCACTGACATTTAACAGACTCTCCATCTCCTAAGTGCCTAAGGCCAATCCTGGTAGGCAGTTATGTACTAAATACTTACTTTCACTGGTTTGGTCCAAAGCTGGTCAATCCCTTACCATCTGTACGAGATGAAGGAGTTTGACTGTCCTGTAGTGACCCAACTGAACGGGAGAATCCAATGAACAACCAGAGGCACCTGAGCCCCACGGTGCAGCTTGGCTAAGGAGGGTCCATCCCCAAATCTGCCTCTTTCTCCAGGCTGCCCATCACTGGCAGAAAGACTTGACGCTGCCTGTAGTAATTTCACTATCTCCTTAGAGTAGACATGAAAGAAACAGATTTGTACACATATTACAAAGTGCCTTTCTTTGTTTTTTTTTTTTTGAAGTTTCCTTTTCACAAGAAAAGTGTATCGATTAGAAAGTAAATCTTACATTTTAGATAAATGAATGAAAAAGCCAGAAAGAGAATGACTAAACAGTCTAAGGTCCAATCAGCAACTATTGAGTGGATTTTAATTTATTGTTTAATTGAATTGCCACAGAGCTGATGTGAATAGTGTAACTTACTTTGACAAGAAATTGACTCTGGCTAGGATTTTGGAATAAGCCTGCCACCCTGTTACTTGAGACCCTCAATTTGAAAACATATTAATGTACTTCTAAATGGCTTGGACTTGCATGCCAGGGCCTGAGAAGGGCAATGCATGCACCGTGGAAATTTGCACACATGCAGAAAGATGTAAAGGCCTCTGGATTACCATCCGCAGAGTTGCTAACGTAGATTTGTCATTGATGAAAGCCTCGTGTGTACTTCAGTGAACCAATTTCTTTTTCTCCTTTTTCAGCCCAAGCATCATTGTGCTGTTGCTAGGGTAGTGGGCTGAGCACTCAATTTCCAGGTCGAGGTCATCCTGCTGCCACTAAACAGGTTGTGTGATCTTAGGCAAGTCCTTTAAAGTCTAGCCACTAGTTCCCTCACCTGTTAAACGGGTGCATTGGCCTAAAATGTTTCTAAGACCCCTTCCAGCTCTAACTGTCTTTGATGCTCATGATCTAAGCAAAGTCCAGGGTTTCCGTAAAAGGCCCAGGGACAGTGCAGGGAAATATTGCTGGTGTGGCCTTAACCTGAAGCAGTGGACGATGTGGCTGTGACACTGCTGAAGAGAAAAACAGATCCATTCCTCCAAGTCAGATCGATTTCATTTAGCATCCTTGCTTCTTTTCTTCTTCTTAGCTGTCCATCTTGTAGGCTTCTTATGCTCTCACTCCAGAGCCTTTATTTTTCCTGAGAGTTCATTATGTGCAGTAGCAACCATAGGATTTGCAAGAAACTAAATTATGCATAAACGATGACTTTGGCCTGAGTCAAAGGACTGAGTCAAATGTTAAGTCAGCCACACAGATATCAAGGCCCAGGTTGAGGGTCACAAGTTACCCCATTTAAAGGTCCTCAGGCTTAGATATTCTAGCCCAATTCATTCATTCAAAGGCAATAAATAAATCCAGCTACATTAACAACTCGGTCATGGAGGTCTTAAGCAGAAACTTAAAAATACAGAATGATTGCTTGAGAGCTTATGACCTAACCAGAAGTTCTACTTATAGTTATGGCCTGGACTTATTTCATGATCAGTATACATGTCATCTGCAAATCAAACAGGAGTTCTCTCCCTAGATTTGTGTCTTTCAAGAAGGTGATTTTTGGTCTGAGACCATTACATGGTATTTATTTCAATAAAAGGAAAGAGATAGAAAGATAGGGTGTTTCCAAATGTTTGGGCAGCTTAGGATTCCACAAAATGCCGAGAGTAGCCTGCTAAACCCAAATTTTATTGGACATAGTCACTCTATAATCTATTCAGTGTTCTGAGTTTATGGCTAAGAGATGTACGTAACTCACAATACCATATGCCCATGACTGTTTTGTCCACATTGATTCCTTTGATTTATGCTCTGATTTCATGTCAGGAAGCACTGAGATGTGTAAAGGGGAAAAACATGTACTGTTTACATGGTTGTTGTCAGTGAAGAGAGAGACCCTTAGATAATCACAGTCTATTAGTTAACTTTTTACCTGCTGCTGATTAAAAAAAAACAATTAACTCTAAAAACTTTAGCTACTTAAGTAGTAATATCAAAATGATAGTTTAATAGTTATGGTCAAATTATGCTTCACCTGGATACACTTCAAAATCCAGTCTGAGTTTTTTCCATGCAAATTTCACAAATCCTGAGGGGGGGAAATATCTTGTTGTTGTGTTATCTGAAATTGAAAAACTATATGGCAAAGATTTTCCTGAACAGCAATTTGTTTTATAAAATTCCTGATAAAATGATTTTGAAGTTTTAAAAGCAACTACCTCCCTTCTTGTTCTAATGTCCTTCCTTCAAACTGCTTATCATTTAGAAATGAAAGATGTCACATCTCCCACTTTGACTATTTTCAGTGCTATAGTTGTGTATTTGCCATGTGATATTCCTGACTTTAAAGTAACTGTTATATGATTTTATATTATATTGCTTTATGTGGTTCAAAAACTGTAAGACACATTGAGATATATAATCCTCCTGTTGTGAAACTCACCATGTAATACAAAGGAAATTAATTATTTAATGACTTAGAATCTATCTATATGTATTTCAGTATGATTGCTTCTATGTCTGGAAAACAAAACTGAAAAAAATATGTAATCATATCTTTCTGATAAAACCATGAATGTACTAATTTTTTTCTTAATCTTTGTCTAGAAGTAGTATAAGTTGCGCTTGTACAGCTGCTCTGGGGTAAGTGTTTAAAGTACAATCCAACAACTGTTTAAAAGTCAACCCCCCCAGCTTTGCTTCATGTGACCTCTTATACTTCTTGAATGTTATATGCATCATGAGGCTTGTTCTTCTGCTTGATCAGTCATTTCAGACAATTTATGTGTCTCACACGGAAACCGAAACAACCTATAGAACCGGACTGTTAGGTGATCTGTGTCTTCTGTAAAGCCATATTGAAGTGAAGGCTATGGAATAGAAAAAGGTTCCATATTTTCAAAGCTACCACTACCTCTGCTTTTTCTCTCTTCCTAGAAAGTGCCAAGCAAAATTCTTAAACACTACATAGGAAATTAGAAGTGATTGTTACATTACGTTACTGGGGTTTTGTTTTGTTTTTACATGAGAATACACCTTGTAATTCACCAGTCAGTAGGTTTATGCTAGGTTTTCTCAATAACCATTTTTCCATTTTATAAAAACTGGCTGATGAATAAGAGCCAGAAAGAATACATAGTAATTCACCAGGTAAAAAACCAACAAAACTATAGATGCAGATTTTTTCCCAACCGTTAAGTCACCTCAAGGTGGTTACCCAAAGCCACTATAGCGATATTTCTCACAATTTGACCTCCCTGAAGCCCCTAAAAATAAATCTTTTCCTTAATTGATTTTAACCATCAAAGATGTTATGGTATGGGGAAAATCAGCCATATATCAGAAATAATCTTGTTTTGATTTTAAAAACTCATTTCTATATGAACTTATTGTAATGCCTATTTTTTTTAGCCTTAAAGAATTATAGAAGACTATAGTCATCTGATTCATCTTGCATCTTTAATTCTGTAAATCTTTGGTTATTGCACATTGTGCTTTCTCTTTCCCATGGATTTATTCATTTGTCTCCTTCCATTTTGAGGGGGCAACATGGACAGTTAAATCCTGTCAGCAGTATGGGAGATTCTGCTAATTGTTATTGCCAGAACATCTTCATTTTTACTACACTCCAAAAACAATGCTTGCCAAACAAAATCATCCCAGTAGCATATGATCATTATATTTCTATTCATGCTGTTGAAAACACCCAGCTCAGTTCCTGGCTCAATGAATGTTTATTCCCCTTGCCTCCCCTTCCTCTATTTATTTTTATTTGATATATAAATAGCAAAATAACACATTCATGACTGAAACAATTTTCTTGATGGAGTTTTGCTGCTAAGGATCTATAATCCAGAAATTGTTTATGTAAATTGGACCAAAACAATTTTCCTCCTTTCTCTTCACCCTTCCATATGATTGCAAAACATAATCTCTTTCCTTCACCCATCCCTCACACAAGAAGCTGCTAAAAAATAACGTGAGAGGGAACCAGGCACATGGGGATCAGATCAGAGAAGCTCATTTAAGTATTATAAAATAAAGGTAAAACCAAGCCATTAAAAAATGGAATGCTTTCGAACAGTATGATGCATCCATATTACTAACACATATTTTCTGACCAAATTCATTGGATTAAGTGTAAAATGATAACTTTTTACTTTTAATGGATCTAGATCTAGAAATCATTACCTACTGTTCCTGCTTGTGTTACAGAATTGTGGGATGGTGTGCGGTTTTCTTTACAAATTCTTCTTTGCCTCCTAAATCCCCTAATGCCATGTCTTACCAGGGAATGAGAAATTTCTCATTTAGTGAGTATCACTCCCTGAAACTTGGCTTCTGTCAAAGAAACACTGACTCCCCCATGCTTACATTGGTGCCATCTGCCTTTAATTACTGGACACACTTTTACTTTTAAGCTGGAAAAAATTGTAGTATTAGTCACTAGACACGGCGTTCATATAATTAATGATGAGTTGGAAAAGTAATGTGTAGCTAATTTTCCAAAATTATCGCATGTGCTTTCACAAAAGAAAACAGAAATTATATGTTGCCGCATCTTGCCAGAACCATATCTGAAACCTTAACCCCACTAAACTCTACAACTTACTAACCAACTTTTACACATTCTAAATCCCCCACTATTTTGAGGGACTGGGAGATATAATATCTATTTAACAGAAACCTTGAAATCTTGGGGCTGGGAGATAGGGCAGGACTATAGGAAATGGGGTTATTGAAAAGCCTCCAACAGGACCTTACGGGCCAGGGAAGCAGATTCTTGCAGATTTACTTCTGAGAATCCTTCTGAAGAATGCAAGTGAGACAAAACCCATACGATAAAACATATTCTACTTTGGAGGTCTCGACACTTAAATTGGGATTCTTTTGACTACAACCTCGCCTACTCACCTCACCCCTCAACTCCTGCTGCCCATACAAGTGTTAAGCATTTTTCTCTTATTATGATCAGGTTCACATTAAAACTTACACTTACAAACAGACTTGAAGCACAGATACTTTTACGAATGCGACAAAATATTTTTTAAGTAAAGGCTAGAGGGTGTTAGTCAAACACCACATGGATTGTTGGTTGGCGAACACTGGTATAAGCTAAGGGAGCTCAGGAATTTTTATTACTGTATTTATAAATGTGTTTGAAAGAATTTGTAAACGTCACAGGTACATTTTTAAGGTGACACACATTTGTTGCATAAATTATTAGAAATTATAAAATGAGCTTCAATGACATTTGCCAGTAGTTTTGCTTCACATGATCAATATTGATATTGTTACTGAACTATGTAATCTCATGATACATTTTTCAATACTTTTTCAGAGCAACTGCTTTTGCAATGGTAGCAATGGTTAATTTAAATTGAATCAATAAATTACTTCCTAATCAATGATTTTTGGAGGGTCTTTTTGTATATATGTGGAACACGTATTTTATATATAATGTAAGTTTGGGGGGGTTCTTTGTTTCAACAAACTTTATTAGGACATATTTTTTTTAAAGAAGGAAAAAAACAGCAATCTAAATACTAACGCAGACACATGCTAAAATATTTGGCTTAGAACACTCATCCAAGGCATTTTTTTTTCCAGGCATGCATTCTTGTACTCCTCTTTCAACATATTCTCTGATTTTATTTCCTACTAATTCTAAATCAAAACTGACATCTTGCTTCCAACCCAGCTAAATTCTACATCTTCCCTTTCCACTGCCCTCAATTTCCTCCAGTCTTCAGCCATTTGCCAGACCCAAGCTTTAAAAATGCAAACATGCTTGGAAGCACTCAGAAGTTCCTTGGGCCTTCTGAGAACAACGAAGATGAGAAGTTCCAAATCTGATAAACAACCAACTCTCCCAAATGAAGCTTAAGCCACAAATCTCAGCACTGACAATACACATTTTCTTTTGTTTGCTTCCTCCTACCTGGAATTATCCCATGTCTCCACTTAGAAGTCCAGCTGTAATTGACTCTTCTATTTATAATATTTTGTCTATTGCATAAAATATTTCATACACACTTGAAAATTAGGGAGGATGATACAACAAAGATCCACTTACCAACACCCAAATTTCACAAATATTACCTTTCTTCCTTGCCTTTTCTTTTTTTTTTTAACATCTTTATTGGAGGATAATTGCTTTACAATGGTGTGTTAGTTTCTGCTGTATAGCAAAGTGAATCAGCTATACATATATATATATCCCCATATCTTCTCCCTCTTGCGTCTCCCTCCCACCCTCCCTATCCCACCCCTCTAGGTGGTCACAAAGCACCGAGGAGATCTCCCTGTGTTATGCGGCTGCTTCCCACTAGCTATCTATTTTACATTTGCATACCTTTTCTTTTTAATAAATGAAACATGATGGATGCAGGAACAGACATCCCTCAATAACCAAATTCTCTATCTCCCTCTCCAGTGTTAACCACAATCCTGCAGTTGTATATCCTTCCTGGCCATTTTAAAAATGCATTTACTTCATACATATGTATCTATAAAAAATATATATAATTTTTTGGGTGTTTATAAATTTTACATAGATAATAACATATATCATTACTCACCTTGATTTGTTTTTCATTCAGCATTGGGTTTTTGAGATCCAAATAGCTCCAGTTGATTGGTTTTTATCTGCTGTATGCAGTTGTGTACATATGTAAAATTTATTTGTTAATCCCTGCGTTGATCAACTTTCCATTTCCACTATTATAAATGACTCTGCAATGAATATTCTTATGCAAGTTTCACATTTTAAGTGTTTGCAAGACTTTCTCCAGGATGTACATCTAGAAGTGAAATTATTGAATCATATGGGACACATATCTTAATATTTTCTCAATACGGATAAAATTGCTCTCAAAGCGGTTGTACAAATATCTACCCCAGTCAGCAGTGTAGGAGTTCACTTCTTAATCATTACCTAGTATTGTCAGATATTTAATTTTTGACAATTTGATGAGCATAAAATAATTTATTGTTGTCATTTTAATTTTCATTGTCCTAATGAATCCATTCTGGATCTGAATAACTCATCCCTGATTTGCTTACCTTTTATGCCATCTTTGTCATCTTCTGAGTCTCTACATAAGCGTTAAGTCCTAAGTCTGGGCTTCTATTCCAGTCCAGTGGTCTCTTTATCTATCCATGTACCAATGTCCCCTGTTTTATTACCCTAGTTTTATGCAGTCTTGCTATCTGGTAAATTCATTCCTACACCTCCATACCTTCTTCAAAATTATTCTGGCAATTCTGGGCCATTTACTCATCACATGAATTTTGAGATAAGCCTATCAACTTTCCTAAAAACTTGTTCTGGGATTCAAATTGTTGTTCATAGAATTTATGTATTAATTCTGGGAGAAATCACATCTTTATAATATTGTTTCTTCCTAATCATGAACATGGTATATCACTTCATTTACTTCTGTTTTTAATAAAGCTTTATGCTATTCTTCATAAATGTCTACATGTGTTTTATTAGATTCATTCCTATGCACCATAATATTTTTGTTGCTATTGAAAATGGTATCTTATTAAAGATTATCTTATTCTAAGTGGTTGCTGCTTGTATATAGGAACCACTGATTTTTTTAATATTGATCCTATATCCTGAAACCTTATTGAACTCTAATTATTAATCCTTGGAATTTGTAAGTTTTCTTGGATTTTCCATTTTTACAACTATGTCATCAGAATGTAACAACTGGGTTTTCTTATTTTCTGATCCTTATAACTCTTTTATCTTTTTCCTGATCTATTTCTTGGGGTTGGATTTCCAGTACAAGGTTGAATAGAAGCAGAATAGTGGACATTCTTTGTTGATCTTGACATTAGAGAAAATGCTACTAAAAGTCCACCATTAAGTATGTTTCCTTTAGGTTTTTGCAGATACACTTGGCTATATTAAGGAAACTCCTTTCTATTCCTTGCTTGCTAATAATATTTTTTTATCTTGAAGTGGTGTTAAAGGCTCTCAAATTTATTTACATGATAATGTGACTTTTCTCTGTTATTCAGTTAACATGTAAATTATAACAAAGAATTTATTTAGAGAAAATACTTTAATATTAAATTACCCTCACATTCTTGGAATGAATTCTACTTGGTCATGATGTATTTTTGCAATCTTTGCTGCATTCAATTTGGTAACATTTTATTTAAGAATTTTACATTTATGAGATTCATCTTTTGTGCTGCTTAAGATAGAATTTTCTGAGGTGATTTGTAAATAAGTTAAAATCTTCTAGGATTATAGAAATTCCTCTTTCTCCTTGTAATTCTATCAATTTTTGCTTTATATATTTTGAGGCCATATTATTAGGTGTATCTTCCTAACAAATTATTCCTTTCATCATTAAATATGATCCCCTTTATCCTTAATGACTCTGTCTTAAAACCCTTATTTTTCTTTTCTGATACTGATATTGCTACACTAGTTTTCTTTTGGGTGGTAATTCTCTGATGAATCTCTTTCCATTCCTTTACTTTCAATTGTTTTATGTCATTATGTTTTAAATGTTTCTTTTATAAACACGATGTAGCTAGATTTTGTTTTCTCATTCTACTTGAGAATTTTTTCTCTTAGGTGATAAATCAGTTCTCTTTTTCACATTTGATGCAATCTTCCTTCATTTTTCATTTGCAATCTGAATCTATTTGCAATTTGTCATTTAAATCAAACAATTCTGTAACAATCATCATAGGAATGGGATATAATTCAAGGTCCTAGTCAGCTAATGCACTGTATCTGAGGGCCCAAATTTCAGGGCAGCTTCTCTCCCCTGCAGAATCAACCCCAGTCACAGTGAGCCAAATTCTGACAAATCTCATCCTGCTGAGATTGGGAGAGACATCATGCTTTGTTCGTGAAGTTCAAGGGAATGAACAACTGGAGAAATCCAACTGCTAAGGGGCCTACACACAAAAATGTTTCTGCCATACATTCTACCAAAAAGGAATTAATCTGAACATTCAATACCCTCCTTTTAACACTTCCTCAATTAAGTGGTTTATTAGTCATTCAACTATATGCACTGTTGAAAACACTTGATGAACATGTGTGCCAGGCACTGTGTTAGGATTCAGGAAGCATTAGGGACATGCTTTCTGCTCTCCCGGGGATCACAGTCTAGTGGGAAGGCTGGGGTAACCACTGTGTCTCCAAGTCTTATCAGGCTGACTTTAAAAAATATTAACTCGGGGCTTCCCAGGTGACACAGTGGTTAAGAATCCACCTGCCAATGTAGGGGACATAGGTTCGAGCCCTGGTCTGGGAAGATCCCACATGCCACGGACTAACTAAGCCCATGGGCCACAACGACTGAGCCTGCGCTCTAGAGCCCACGAGCCACAGCTACTGAGCCCACGTGCCACAACTACTGAAGCCTGTGCACCTAGAGCCCGTGCTCCACAACAAGAGAAGCCACTGCAATGAGAAGGCCCAAACCGCAGCAAAGAATAGCCCCCGCTCGCCGCAACTAGAGAAAACCTGCATGCAGCAATGAAGACCCAACACAGCCATAAATAAATAAATAAATAAATTTATTTAAACAAAAAATTAACTCTAATAATTCCAGATGAGCTTTGCTCAAAGAGTTCATCCTAATAACTAAATTGAAGGACTTTGACTCTGCACCATTTTTCAAGAAAATCAGTGCTACCTGAAACTCTAAGGTTTGCAGTGTCTGAGCCTCATCTCCATGCAGTTCTTCTCCCCAGCACACCTGCCGTCTCTGTCCCTCAGTCTCAACACCTGCACATGCCCTCCTTCAGAGTCCGTTCACTGAAATGGAATACCTGTCATAGGAGGTTTCATGTAAATTGGGTTTTATCTGAAATCTTTCCAAAATGTTTCCCTTTCCTTCAATCCGTCACTCCTAAATGAGTTAGGAGAGAAAAAAGATCACTTTGGAAAAGCTGTTATCTTACGGACCCTGCTCTGGTATTGGCAGAAGGATTGGGGTCAAAGAGCAAAGTTCACTCAGGATTTAACTGATAAATCATTAGTGAACCTGTGTACAAAAAAAAACAACAACCCTATAATTATTAACATGACAACAGAATTTCTATGTTTCCTCTTTTGCCAATTATCTTTTTCAAAGAGAAATTCCAATATTTTCCTAGCTGATGAAGTATATTCTGTATCTTCAAAGTAATTCATTATTTGGGAAATAGAGATAGCAAGTCTCTTGACTGATATACTGTCCTTCCTATTTACCAGTCATGGGGTAGTTCTTCATCTTGTCTGGTCTTATAGAAAATGAAGAAAATTACACCTGATCTGCTTGAGGGAGAGAGAACAAAAAGAACCAGAGCAGGAGTCTCTTAACATCCCTTATAACTTGGAAATAATTTCTGTTTAATAGTCTTTTTACCTCTAAAACTAGAGGAAGATCTTGGAGTGTTATTTCAAATCCCTCCTAGATCGGGAGGGAATCCAAGTTTCCTCCTCATCCCAGTTTTCAGACTCAGTGGATATCATTCGAATTCTAAAAAGATCAAAAGACCCAACACCTTGGAAAACAACTTTGTGCCATGTTAGTTGAATTATAAACTGCCAACTTACTGGAGTGCCTTTAAAACAGACATATTTTTGACCTAGAAATCCCCCTTCAAGTATTTCTCCAAAGGAAAAAATAGTTAATCTAGTGCACAAAGTTCTATGTCCTAGGATGCTGGAGAAAATATAGCTGTCCATCGATAGGGACTCACTAAATAAAATATATGTAGACTTCCAGCTTCTCCACCATGTAATGGGCTTGGAAGATATCACTCCCATTTTTATAAGAGGAAGCTGAACAAACTGAAAACCAATGACTTTTCTTGAACCCATCAGAGAAGTGAGGTTGCATAGTGAATTGTCACTCTGAAATCTAGAAATACAGGCAGATCTTCAAAGTCACAGGCAAGACCTTCTTAATCTGGAGCCATAATTGGTAGAAACATTAAACAGTAATTTTGACAAATTGCTAGAGGCTGAGTGTGGACTAGCATGAGAATGGGAAACTCCCTGGTTGCCAGAGTGTTAGGAGGACCCTTAACTTTTCTGGGCCTTACTTACGGGAACATCACCAGGTAAAGATCCATTGTCATGGTGAATATCCCTTCATTGCACTGGCTGGGAAAGGGAAAGAGTAACTATCACATGATGTGCACGGAGACTTCACCTTAACAAAGCTCTGTTAACAAAAATGTAACAAAGATGACTTTGTCAGAACGCTATATCAGCTGTGTGAAGGGCATTGCTCCCACTGCAGCCACCTCTATGCTTCCTACCTCACCTAAGGGAGAAAAAAAAAAGAACATAGTCAAAAGGGGTCAGGGCTTCAAGGACGCAAACTGGGAAAAAGAAGCCAGGGGAGGGAGTCGAGCGAGGAAAATTTTTTTAGTTTATACTTACAGAGAATTTATAGAGAAATACTTGTGAAGGTCACAGCCCAGTCCCGAGACATAGGCCCACTAAAAGACTAAGATTAATCATAAGAGTTTGAAACCTCCAGTATAGTAACAGTGGATTACAGCTGAAAGAGCTGCCTTGGCTCTATTTAAAGAGAATTTCTTAAGGAAACCCTAAGATAACAGGGGACAAAAACAAGGACACTAGAGGAATTTGAATCCTCTGGCACCTACAGCTACAGAAAACAAACACATCCTAGCTTCTAACCAGATTAACATAAAACCTCACAGTAAAGGCTTATTTACCTCAGGTCCTATTACCCAATACATCACAACCAGCTTTCATTAAAAAGTTGCAGGGAGGGCTTCCCTGGTGGCGCAGTGGTTGCGAGTCCGCCTGCCGATGTAGGGGACACGGGTTCGAGCCCCGGTTCCGGGAAGATCCCACATGCCGCGGAGCAGCTGGGCCCGTGAGCCATGGCTGCTGAGCCTGCGTGTCCAGAGCCTGTGCTCCGCAACGGGAGAGGCCACAACAGTGAGAGGCCCGCGTATGGCAAAAAAAAAAAAAAGTTGCAGGGATGTTAAAATGATAGGAAAAAAAAAATACAGTCTGAAGAGACAAAGTAAACACGAGAACCAGACTCAGCTATAACACAAATACTGGAGTTATCAGACAATTTAAAATAATTATGATTAATACATTCAAGACCCTAATGGGAAAGGCAGATATTACGTAATATCAAATGGGTGATGTAAACAGAGAGATGGAAACTGCAAGAAAGAATTGAAAGGAATGCTAGAAATCAAAAACACATAACAACAACAAACAGAAATGAAAAATGCCTTTGATTGGCTCATCAGTAGAATGAACATGGCTGAGGAAATAATCAGTGAACTCTGAAGATGGGTGATAGAAACTTCCCAGATTAGAATGCAATGAGAAAATAGAGTGGGGGGAAAAGAATAACAGAACCTCCAAGAACTGTGGGACAATTTCTAAAAGTGTAATATGTGTATAATTGAAATATCAGAAGGAGGAGAAAGAACAGGAAAAACTATTGAAGTAACAGTGGCCAAGAATTTTCCAAAATTAAATAAAATATATCAAGAAATATTATGAAAGAATTAGGAGTGATGATCCAGATCTATATTTTGTGAATGAAAAGCTATATTATTGACTATAAGCAGTTTATGAAACATCATGTATATACACAGGTACACACATGAAAAAAATTTTCTGAAAGAATCTTTACTAAAATATAAAGGTTAGATTTTTTTGTGATGTTTACTTTCTCTCATGTTTTCTAGGCTTGAGTTTGTTGTTTTCACGAAAAGCATACATTACATTACAGTGATAAAAATAAACATTTTTCCTTTTAAATCAAGAAGGTACAACTTCTCACTGTGAAGTTGTTCAGAATGCTGTGTTTTGCTTTCCCACCCTAGGCAGCCCCTAATGCTGTTGGGCGCTTCTCACCATAACAGCCTTTAAACTTACAGCCCAAGAAAAATCTCAAATCCAAGGAGTTTACAGCCTCCAGTGCTCGCAGAAGCAAAATAGATCACAGCCCAGTAGAGCTGAGGAACACATGCCAGCCCTCAGGAACTCAGCATTTTCTCACCTCAGTCCAACACCGTGACAGCTTGGGCACCCCAGGGAGAGGCTGCATCACCACTGGCCTCGCCTCACCACTGGCCTTGCTGACATGTGTCATTCCCACAGCACTTGACCAGCCAGATCACAGAACCACTTCCTACAGCCCCAGAGCAGGATGGGCTGGGAGCTGGGAGCCCACGCAAAAGGGGACACTTGACATTGAATTTAAAACCTTTCTGTGCTTACCTGGTAACCTCACCTCTTATGGGCATTTGAGATAAAAGGTTATTTCCCAGATGTGGGGGATGTGGCCAAGCCAGTTGTCCCCTGTGCAAGGTGATACAAGACGTCCACCCTGTATACTGTTCCCCCAGTCCCACCCTGTTGGAGGAGAAAGTTGAGAGCTAGATCCACGCACTCAGAGGCTCTCACCCCCTCCTCTGTCCTTGGAATATACATTCTTCCCATCATTCGCACAGTGAGAGCTGGTCCAAGGATGCAACCTTGAGAGAGTAATGTGTACATGATTGGATGGTGTACGTTACTGAACCCAATTAAGGCATCCATATAAAATTTTAAGATTCTAGTGGGCAGAGGCAGAGACCTACTCTCCCAAGACAAGCCTCATAAGTTCCCTTGTTTATTAAATCTGCCACCTACCACTGAGGAGAGGCCTGGCTCTTCCTTGCCCTCTGTGGATGGGAGCCAGTTATCAACCCAACACTCCCTCACCCTCCCAGCTCCTACTGCCCTTGTCACTCTCCCTTCTTAGGCACTGCCTTGCAAAGGCACATGGACACCCAGTCCAGAGCAGCTGGAAACCCGGAGGAGATCTACTCACAGCAACATGGATGGATTTTTATAACAAGGTTCTGAGTGGAAAAAAAAAAAGCACACCTATTGACATAAACTAAAAATGCATAGGACTTCCATGGTGGCTCAGTGGTTAAGAATCTGCCTGCCAATGCAGGGGACACGGGTTCGAGCCCTGGTCCCGTAAGGATCCCATGCGCAGTGGAGCAATGAAGCCCGTGCACCACAACTACTGAGCCTGCGCTCTAGAGCCCACGAGCCACAACTACTGAGCCTGCGCACCTAGAGCCCATGCTCTGCAACAAGAGAAGCCACTGCAATTAGGAGCCCGCGCACCGCAATGAAGAGTAGCCCCCGCTCGCCGCAACTAGAGAAAGCCCGCGTGCAGCAACAAAGACCCAACACAGCCAAAAATAAATAATCTTTTTAATGCATTCACCCCAAACAATAAACATTTTACAAGAATACATACCAACAAAAAGGTATATATAAAACACACAAAATAGTTGC
This sequence comes from Hyperoodon ampullatus, assembly GCF_949752795.1. Lineage (NCBI taxonomy): Eukaryota > Metazoa > Chordata > Mammalia > Artiodactyla > Ziphiidae > Hyperoodon > Hyperoodon ampullatus. The sequence goes on from NC_136917.1 coordinate 147,248,994, forward strand.
TTATGGAGATTAGGGGTGCAGGGTAGTCGGGAGTGACAAATGGGAATTTAAGAAATTAAAACAATAAAAATAAAGCACCCTAACTCCTCAGCTCTCACCTTCTTGCCCTATTCAGGTACCTAAGGGGATACACAGCTGTCCAGAGCCGTCCCTAGCTTTTTGGTGCCCTTCTCCTTTCCCGTGGACTACCTCCTTCCCCATTATCCCTCTTGTCTTCCTTCAAGACCCCCAGTACGAAAACCAGTGTCTTTACCCATTTAATTCATGGATAGCTTCCTTCTCTCCCTCTTTTTCACTCCTCTCCTTTCTAAGTCTCTGACCCCTGCAACTATATCCTGACCCCTTCCCCCAGGCCCATCACCACCCTTCCGCAGAGAGACTCTCATCCTGATGAGACCCTGATGGGACATAAAACTAGCAAAATAGCCAGAAGACCCTTGCTGTGCCTGCCTGCCTGCCTTCTCTTTTCTCTCTCTCCCTCCCTCCCTCCTTCCCTCTCTCCCACTCCCTTTCTCTTTCTCTCTCCCTCCCTCCCTCCTTCCCTCTCTCCCACTCCCTTTCTCTTTCCCTCTCCTTGGGACCTGCCGGAAGTGGAAGCAATAACCCCTCCGGGACTCCCCTGGGGAGCTCCTCCCCTTCCGTCCTAATCTCAAAGTCCAGCTGGTCAGTGAGCAGTGGAGCCCTTCCTCAGACCTGCTTCCAAGGGGATTTGCTTCCTGACTGGGAGAGATGACTCTAGCCTGGAGACATTTGCTGAGAGCTTTGTACCTGGAGACCTCAACTCCCAGGACTCCCAAGACACGCCCCTCCCCCAAAGGTGAGTGGAAACCAGAGGGACGTGGGTCAGCAGAGGGTCAGCGAGAGGGGAAGGGCTGAGCTCCGGAGCCTGTTGCCTGGAATTCTGGAATGTTAGACCTGGATAAGGTCTTAGAGACAAGTCAACTAAGACCTGTGAGCTAGACTTCACCTTGTCAGACCCAGTGCCCCCTTCTCCTGTCCAATATTTTGTAATGTTTCCTTTCATCTTGAAATGAAATTCATGGATAATAAAACCTAACTATACACAATTTCAAAATAAAAACAGTCGCAGTAACATAAAGGAGAAAGGAAGCAATTCAAAATAATAAAGTATTAACTGTAGTATACAGATGCTTGAGGATAACTATTTTTTTTTTTTTTCTTTTTTTTTTTTTTTTTTTTCACATTTTATTTATTTTTTTATTTTTTTATTTTTTTATTTTTATTTTTTGCTTTATCACAAATTTAATCAGTTATATGTATACATATGTTCCCATATCCCCTCCCTTTTGCGTCTCCCTCCCACCCTCCCTATCCCACCCCTCCAGGCGGTCACAAAGCACCGAGCTGATCTCCCTGTGCTATGCGGCTGCTTCCCACTAGCTATCTACCTTACGTTTGGTAGTGTATATATGTCCATGCCGCTCTTTCACTTTGTCACAGCTTACCCTTCCCCCTCCCCATATCCTCAAGTCCATTCTCTAGTAGGTCTGTGTCTTTATTCCTGTCTTACCCCTATGTTCTTCATGACCTTTTTTTTTCTTAAATTCCATATATATGTGTCAGCATACAGTATTTGTCTTTCTCTTTCTGACTTACTTCACTCTGTATGACAGACTCTAGGTCCATCCACCTCATTACAAATAGTTCAATTTCATTTCTTTTTATGGCTGAGTAATATTCCATTGTATGTATGTGCCACATCTTCTTTACCCATTCATCCGATGATGGACACTTAGGTTGTTTCCATCTCCGGGCTATTGTAAATAGGGCTGCTATGAACATTTTGGTACATGTCTCTTTTTGAATTATGGTTTTCTCAGGGTATATGCCCAGTAGTGGGATTGCAGGGTCATATGGTAGTTCTATTTGTAGTTTTTTAAGGAACCTCCATACCGTTCTCCATAGTGGCTGTACCAATTCACATTCCCACCAGCAGTGCAAGAGTGTTCCCTTTTTTCCACACCCTCTCCAGCATTTATTGTTTCTAGATTTTTTGATGATGGCCATTCTGACTGGCGTGAGATGATATCTCATTGTAGTTTTGATTTGCATTTCTCTAATTAGTAAAGATGTTGAGCATCCTTTCATGTGTTTGTTGGCAGTCTGTATATCTTCTGTGGAGAAATGTCTATTTAGGTCTTCTGCCCATTTTTGGATTGGGTTGTTTGTTTTTTTGTTATTGAGCTGCATGAGCTGCTTATAAATTTTGGAGATTAATCCTTTGTCAGTTGCTTCATTTGCAAATATTTTCTCCCATTCTGAGGGTTGTCTTTTGGTCTTGTTTATGGTTTCCTTTGCTGTGCAAAAGCTTTTAAGTTTCATTAGGTCCCATGTGTTTATTTTTGTCTTTATTTCCATTTCTCTAGGAGGTGGGTCAAAAAGGATCTTGCTGTGATTTATGTCATAGAGTGTTCTGCCTATGTTTTCCTCTAAGAGTTTGATAGTGTCTGGCCTTACATTTAGGTCTTTAATCCATTTTGAGCTTATTTTTGTGTATGGTGTTAGGGAGTGATCGAATCTCATACTTTTACATGTCCCTGTCCAGTTTTCCCAACACCACTTATTGAAGAGACTGTCCTTTCTCCACTGGAGGATAACTATTTTAAAAAACATAAAAGCATCCACACAAATTTCCTCCTGGCCTCCAGAAAGTGGTACCACCCCCTCAATTACTAACAAGGAAACAGCCTCAGGGAAGTGTAGTCATTTACCCAAAGTCACTGAAGCCAGGTCTAGACCCTGAGCCCTCTTCTTCCACTCAGACTCTCCTCTTTCTCCAGCAGGAACAGACCTGGGGTAGCCAGGTCTGGTGGTGGCTTCATGTGCCTTGTGTTCCTGATTTTTCACATCTATCTTGTTTCACTAGGAGTCTACCACCTCCTCACCAATTTCCCTGCTGCAAACTCGAGCGTAAGTAGGCATTTGCACACTGATGTGTCATAGTGGGACCCTGTGCCCCACAGGCCCCGAACAAACACAGGGGACCCTTTTCCATTGCCCATCATGATCAATTTTATCTTCATTCTCTCCTCATCTTTCCTTTTCCTATCTCCTTCCTTCCTCTTCCATTTGCTTTTTTTCCCCTTAACACTTGCAATTCTTTGAAATGTAATACATATCTGATGCTTTAAATGCATTATCTCCTCTCATCTTCAACCAAACTTCTTAGGGAGTACTATTATCCCATTTCACAGATGAGAAGACAGAAGAATAAAGGATAATTAAGAAATTTGGTCAAAGGCAGAAACATAGAAGTGACAACTTGGGGTTCAAAACCAGGCTCCAAAGTCAGAGCGATTCCACCAGGCCCTTTCTTACCCACCCTTTTGGATTTGTCTTTTCCCCCAGTCATGGGTCTTTCGCCAGAACACTATTTAACTCCAACATTTCCTGAGAAGGAGCTAGAATTATACCCAGAGTCTTATGCTCAGTAAAGAGGACGCTACCCTAAAAGTACCGGTTGTTGACAAAGTAAGAGAAAATGCCCTCTCTGCTGCATCTTCCCCTTTCCTACCCCTGCCCTGAGGGTTGTGGAGCTGGGCTGATGGTGGCAGCAGGGGCCAGGAAATGGCAGGTGAGGCTCGGTGCCTAGAGATCTTGGTCAGCTCACTGAGGACCCCTTCACGTGGCTCCACCAAGGACACTACGGGGGAAGAGTAACCTTGCAAACCCAGCACACGTAGACATGGATGTCATACATTTTTACCTGGTCTTTCCAAAACCTTTGGGACTTGGCTTCTACTTTCTTACCTACTAGTCCTAAATACCTGCCTGTTTGTTTGTTCATCCAAACACACACTCACTCAACACACCCTTCTTAAGAATCTGCGGGGTGCAAATAGACATTAGGCAATAAGTATGTGAGCACCTACCACACACCTGAGCAAAACAAAATCTCAGCCCTTACGTACCTCAGTGGGGGAGACTGAGCATAAACAAATAAACAGTTAAATATGTAAAAAATGAAATCCAGTCAAGATACATGCTGTAAATCAAGCCAAATCATGGTGAGGCAATAGAAAAATAAAATGGGCGGAGGGGGAGGCAGGGGCCATGTTAGACAGGAAGATCACCTGGTGTTAAAAGCTGTTAGGGGCTTCCCTGGTGGTGCAGTGGTTGAGAGTCCACCTGCTGATACAGGGGACATGGGTTCGTGCCCCGGTCTGGGAAGATCCCACATGCTGTGGAGCGGCTGGGCCCGTGAGCCATGGCCGCTGAGCCTACGTGCCCGGAGCCTGTGCTCCACAACGGGAGAGGCCACAACAGTGAGAGGCCCGCGTACCGCAAAAAAAAAAAAAAAAAAAAAAAAAAGACTTCAGAAGCAGGGACATCTGATTCAGATGTGAGACCTTCAGAGGTCTCACGCCCTTCCCTTGGCTTCCCTGGCGGGAGACAGGCAGCTGGTATTATTATCCGGTCACTTAGAGCACACAGTTCAATCAAGGATGAGCATCTTCTGTAAATTCCTGCAGACTGTGGGACAGTTTATGAAGGGAGAAAGGAGGTGGCCTCAGGCCCTCAGCCCCATGGGGGGGTGAGGGTGGGACCTCAAAACTGCAAACACCTCACGTTTAATCACGGCCTCAGCTCTAATGTGAGTGATAAAATCTTCCTCTCCTAACTCGCTGGCTAGCCCGAGTATCAGATGAGATACCCAAAGTGACAAGCTTTTTTAAAGTGACCTAATATGCTATGCAGAAATAAGGCATCGTTAGCACTTTAATAAATTCCCTTAATGTTCTACCAAGTATGCCCATTGTGTATTTTCAAATATTTTATCACCTTTTTTTTTATTTGAAAGAGTCACAGGCTCTTAATAAATACCCACCCTGTGTTGAAAGCTGGTTGTGGATATTAGAAAAATCTTCGTCATTACAAAGAGAATTTTCAAATGTCTACAAAAACGGATTTCTCTCACTTACCTTGCCCAACAGGTTTTCACTTTTTGATACTATGATTTGGGAGAAAGAACACAGAGGTAAGGTGACTTGTCTGTAGTGGAACTCTGTTGGTGAGAATTAGGCAGCCAGAAAATTAAATCTAGTTACCCACTTGTCAAGAGTGGTGGTGGTCTCCAAACCGAACCATCTTTTTATTTGAAGTAGAGTTGGTTTACAATATTGTATAAGTTTCAGATGTACAGCAAAGTGATTCAGTTATACATGTATCCTTTTTTCAGATTCTTTTCCATTACAGATTATTACAAGATATTGAATATAGTTCCCTGTGCTATACAGTAAATCCCTGTTGTGTAGCTATTTTACATATAGTGATGTGTATCTATTAATCCTATGCTCCTAATTTATTCCTCTGCCTCCCCACCCCAAATGCCATCTTTAAATGTCTTGAGTTGTTCAAATGAATTGAGTGGAAGTTGATGAATTTAATGAAAATCATTAGTTGTCATCCATGTTCAGCATCAGGCTTAAAAAGGCAACATCAGACCAGCCAAAATGATAAAAGAGAGACAAAAAAAAATTTCTATGCCGAAATAGACGTGGGATTCAGTTTTATGAACCCATATTTCAGTTCTCCCTTCCCCGACCCCCTTGGTGCTGTCTTCTCCCCACCACCACTAGCCCCGCACACCCGGGCCCCAGGCGTGCAAACAGGCAGGTGCACACACGCGCACACACAATTTCCAGAAGCCCAAGAGAAGCTTTATCAACCCTCAACTCTATGTCATCCTCAAAACATAGGCTATTTTGAATAAAGAACGCAGGCAACTATCAACATGTTTAGGTTTGAATTTCTTCCAGCAAGTAATGAAAACGGAAGCATGTTCTTTCTTTTTGTCAATCAACTATTACATGTACTGTTGTTTTTGAGTTTGGGTTGTTTAGCGAGAGAGGTTTTCAGCTGTTCGAAGATGTTGTCTAGACTTTTTTCCTTTTTTTATCAAAGTACAGTTGATTGACAATACTATATTAATTTCAAGTGTGCAATGTAGTGATTCAATATTTTTATAGATAATACTCCATTTAAAGTTAGTATGAAATACAGGCTTTATGCCCTGTGCTGTACAATACATCCTTGTACCTTATTTATTTTATACCTAGTAGTTGTACCTCTTCATGCCCTACCCCTACCTTGTCCCTCCCCCTCATCCCTCTCCCCACTGGTAACCGCTAGTTTGTTCTCTATATCTGTGAGTCTGTTTCTGTTTTGTTATAGTCATTCATTTGTTTCATTTTTTGGATTCCACATACAAGTGTGAGATGTAATCTAGACTTATTTCACTTACTGACTTATTATTTTTCCTAGTTGCTTGCTAATCTTCCTTCCTTCCATCCTTCCTTCCTTCCTGAGAGCAGAATTTTATGTATTTCATTTTGAGCACTCATTCAGCCATCATATTCCTATCAGTTTGGTGAACAAACAAACGAATGAATGAATATACCTACTTGACCATTTAAAATTCAAGCTTTTTTTATCAAATTTTTCTAACTCTCTTTCTTCCCCCTCCAGACTACTTTCATAATTTCCTGTAACTTTGAAGTCAAGAGACCTTTCAGCCTCCTCAATGGGTAACTCCAATTTTGCAGATAGGAAAATGAGACTGCAGGAGTGAAGAGAATTAGAATTCTTAGAAACACTCAGAATTTTTTCCCCATATCAGAACAGTAACTAATGTAGAGAGACACAATGAAAAGCTTTTGAGAAGGTGAAATTCTCAGAAAACTTAGCTATTATTTTTTGGGTTATTTCTATGTATGGATAGCCAAAAGCCACTTGCTTTTAAAGTAAGAGCAAATTAACGACATTCGTGATTATTTAGAGCAGAAAAGTGGATGAGCTTTTTCTGAAAGAAACAGAGTCAGTGTCATTACTTTCCAGATTTATTTAAAAACACAATTGTTCATTGTGTTTCTCAGGAGGGTGACTTTATAGCCACACAAAACACCAACATTACATCCATGGATTCAAACCTTCATGCTGAACAAGAGACATCATTTCCTCAGCTCTCTCCACCTGTAAAATTTTCTCGATACTGACCTTGAATCCTCAAAATTAGCAGCATTCTCTTCTAAGAGTACTTATAAAGTTTCTAGATAACTCTTCCAGCTCTGATGTTCTCTGATTCTATTATTCCATCCCACTGCTATAGAGGGGTCAATATCTGTGCTAGCAGAGGAGAATGGAGGTGGCCAGTGAATGAGTGAAACGGTACCAGGCTGGGAGTCAGAAACTGGGAGTTTTGTTCTTGTTCTGCAGCTCACTAGCTTGGTGATCTTAAACAAATCAATTTACCACTTTAGGCTGGTTTCTACATCTATAAAATGAGCATTTTGATACCCCCCCAAAAAAATTAAGCTTCCTTCTAGCTCCAAATATTTAATGATTCCTCTGGCTCAGCTTATCTTTTCTTTGCCATGGTCCTGTGTTGTCATGGACTTCAAGTTGTGTTTTACAGGAAGGTTTTGTCTTCCGGATCTCCTTGCATGTATTTATTATTATAGTACATGGCCTAGCACCTCTCTCTCCTCATCCCCTACAAGAATAGTCAAAAGCCATTTGTTCTTTGTTTATTGGAGCCAACCCAGTACTGGGAACTGGGCTAGGCACTGGGATTCAGGGACTAGGAAGGTCAAAGCTTAGAAAGCACCTCTATGGACAGAGAATGGACTCCTGCAACCCCCGGCCCTGGCAGAAGTTTGAACCAAACAGAGAATTACAGTCCATACAGGCAGCAGAGAGAGGAACTTCCCAAGCTTGTGAGGGACCCAGGTGGGAGAAACCATGACTTCCCCCAGTATCCTCTGTGCCTTTCCTGACTAGATTTGAGAGGAGCTCTCTTTTTTTCTCCAGAAAATTCATTATTTTTTAATTTTAATTTTTAATTTTATTGAAGCATAGTTGACTTACAATGTTGTATTAATTTCTGCTGTACAGCAGTGACTCAGTTATACACATATATTCTTTTACATATTCTTTTCCATTATGGTTTATCACAGGATATTGAATATAGTTCCCTGTGCAGTACATTAGGACCTTGTTGTTTAAGAAAATTCATTATTAAGATACTTCAGTTTGGGGCCTGCACTCACTGGCCTGGTGACGTCAGAGGCTGGAAAACTCCACCATCTGTCCCGCTCGGCACCTCTGTTTTGAATATGCAGACTTCGTAACCGAGATGCACCTGCGCAGGGCACCAATTACCTCACCTTCTTCCCTACCTCCAATTACCTTTCCCCACATCTAAGACCACCCTGCTTATTCCATAAATATCCCAACTGAGGAGGCAGTTCTGAGACTTGTACTCCAGTCTCCTCGCTTGGCTGCCTTGTGGGTAAAACTCTTTCTGAGCTGTAAAAAAAAAAAAAAAAAGATACCTCAATTTTAAATCCAAAGGCTGATTTAAGTAAGAAATAAACAAAAGTGCCTCAGAACTTTGATTCAGGTAACTATAGATGATTCTTATGAACGCGCTTGTGTGATGTTTAGCTGAGGACACTAACTCACTTCACTTTCAGTAGGTGCTTTCTGGACATCTGTAACCAAGCCCGGTCTTCATACAAAGCCCAGCATGCCTCCGTGTGACTTCACACCTGAAAGATACCAGGTGAGAGTAAGAGCTTTAGGAATATCCCAACAAGGTGGTTCTTCTTGGGAGGCCTCACGTAGTTGCTTCCTCAAGAAGGAACCACAGATGGCCCTGCCTGCCACTGAGCCATCCATCTCAGATGTCCTATCCCTTAAGTCACTGGGAGCATCTGAACTCTTTTACCCCACTCGGTGGCATTGCATGAGTTGGTGTGTGTGTGAGACAGAGACAGACAGAGGCAGAGATGGAGAGACAAAACAGAAGGAGACAGAGAATACAAGGAAGAGACTGTCCATGACAATATATGTATCACAGTGATGTAGGCATAGACGTACACACACAAAGAAATACATAGATCACAAACGTGAAGGCTGTTTTGCTCTCAGGCTAATAAATATTGGACTCATTCTCTCTCTCCCTCTCTGTGTCTCTGTCTCCCTCTCTCCCCAACACCCCTTCATCCTACATAATATTCATAAGTTAGAAATTGTAGAATTAATAGAGTCAGGAGGGACCCACAGAGAAGAGAACTATAGGACAGAGGCTTTGTAATTAAAGACATAAACACCACAAGCACTTCATTCTTTTTTTTTTTTTTTTTTTTTTTCCGGTACGCAGGCCTCTCACTGTTGTGGCCTCTCCCGTTGTGGAGCACAGGCTCCAGACGCGCAGGCTCAGCGGCCATGGCTCACGGGCCCAGCCGCTCCGCGGCATGTGGGATCTTCCCGGACCGGGGCACGAACCCGTGTCCCCTGCATTGGCAGGCAGACTCTCAACCACTGCGCCACCAGGGAAGTCCTTCATTCTTTTTTTTTTTTTTTTTTTTTTTGCAGTATGTGGGCCTCTCACTGTTGTGGCCTCTCCCGTTGCGGAGCACAGGCTCTGGACGCACAGGCTCAGTGGCTGTGGCTCACGGGCCCAGCCACTCCGCGGCATGTGGGATCTTCCCAGACCAGGGCACGAACCCGTGTCCCCTGCATCGGCAGGCGGACTCCCAACCACTGCACCACCAGGGAAGCCCCATTCTTTTATTCTCAAAAAAAAAAAAAAAAAAAAACCTACAGAGGAAAAAAAACACATTACTTCAGACATTTACTTCCAAAGTCTTTTACTTTTTTTCACAGCTAGAATTAACCCAAAGCCAAGGTTTTCTATTGAGAGGTAGAAAATTCCAGCCCCCTTCTCCATGTTTGATCTAGAAAGGGATTAAAGGGCCATATGAATAATTTGCTCCACTTGAGAGGAAGGACCTGGGTGTGTGTCCTGCAAGGAGGTCACTAGGCAAATAGGTGCCCTGGTGAGCAAGGGCAGCAGCCCTGTGCCGGGTTGGTGGGGAGGCCAGGCACTGCTATGTGGACCTGCTAGTGACGGTGTAAGCGATGTGGGGATAAGGAAGATGCTAAACACTTAAATCTTGCCTACCTACAGTCCCTTGCCTATAATCGAGTCCTGGAGATCCACAAGCAACATCTTTCTCCTGTGCTGACAGCCTATTTCTCAGAGCCCTTGTTGCTCCACCAGGGGCACATGGAGTGGCTCTTTGATTATGAAGGAAACAGATACCTGGATTTCTTTTCTGGGATTGTCACTGTCAGTGTTGGTCATTGCCACCCGTGAGTATCCTTAAAGTTCTGGGATTTTCACTCCAGAAAAATATACGGAAAACAGGCTAATGATCATGTTCATGATTCAGAACCTCAGTTAAGGGGGGACCTTCAAGATGGCGGAGGAGTAAGACGTGGAGATCAGCCTCCTCCCCACACAAAAAACAAAAATACATCTACATGTAGAACAACTCCTACAGAACACCTACTGAACGCTGGCAGAAGACCTCAGACTTCCCAAAAGGCAAGAAACTCCCCACGTACCTGGGTAGGGCAAAAGAAAAAAGAAAAAACAGGGATAAAAGAATAGGGATGGGACCTGCGAAGGAGGAAAGGATTCCACACACTAGGAAGCCCCTTCGCTGGTGGAGACGGGGGGGAAGGGGGCGGGGTGGGGAGGGGAGCTTCGGAGCCACGGAGCAGGGCGCAGCAACACGGAGGGCAAAGTGGAGAGATTCCTGCACAGAGAATCGGTGCCGACCAGCGCTCACCAGCCCGAGAGGCTTGTCTGCTCACCCGCCGGGGCGGGCGGGGCTGGGAGCTGAGGCTCGGGCTTCGGTCGGATCCCAGGGAGAGGACTGGGGTTGGCGGCGTGAACACAGCCTGAAGGGGCTAGTGCGCCACGGCTGGCCGGGAGGGAGTCCGGGGGAAAGTCTGGAGCTGCCGAACAGGCAACAGACTTTTTCTTGCCTCTTTCTTTCCTGGTGCGCAAGGAGAGGGGATTAAGTGCGCTGCTTAAAGGAGCTCCAGAGACAGACGTGAGCCGCAGCCATGAGCGCGGAGACGGGCATGAGACGCTAAGGCCGTTGCTGCCGCCAACAAGAAGCCTGTGTGCGAGCACAGGTCACTATCCACACCTCCCCTCCCGGGAGCCTGTGCAGCCCGCCACTGCCAGGGTCCCGGGATCCAGGGACAAATTCCCCGGGAGAACGCACGGCGCACCTGAGGCTGGTACAACATCACACTGGCCTCAGCCGCCGCAGGCTCACCCCGCATCCATACCCCTCCCTCCCCACGGCCTGACTGAGCCAGAGCCCTCAAATCAGCTGCTCCTTTAACCCCGTCCTGTCTGAGCGAAGAACAGATGCCCTCAGACGACCTAAACGCAGAGGCGGGTCCAAATCTAAAGCTGATCCCCGGGAGCTGTGCCAACAAAGATGAGAAAGGGAAATCTCTCCCAGCAGCCTCAGGAGCAGCGGATTAAATCTCCACAGTCAACTTGATGTACCCTGCATCTGTGGAATACCTGAATAGACAACAATCATCCCAAATTGAGGAGGTGGACTTTAGGAGCAACTGTAGACTTGGGGTTTGCTTTCTGCATCTAATTTGTTTCTGGTTTTATGTTTATCTTAGTTTAGTATTTAGAGCTTATTATCATTGGTAGATTTGTTTATTGATTTGGTTGCTCTCTTCTTTCTTTGTTTTTATTACTTTTAATTTTTTAATTTTTAATAATTTTTTATTTTTTATTTTAGTAACTTTATTTTATTTTATTTCCTTCTTTCTTTCTATTTTTTTCTCCATTTTCTTCTGAGCCATATGGTGGACAGGGTCTTGGTGCTCCTGCCAGGTGTCAGGCCTGAGCCTATGAGGTGGGAGAGCTGAATACAGGACACTGGTCCACCAGAGACCTCCCGGCTCCACGTAATATCAAAAGGCAAAAACTCTCCCACTGATCTCCATCTCAACTCTAAGACCCCGCTCCACTCAATGACCAGCAAGGTACAGTGCCGGACACCCCATGCCAAACAACTAGCAAGACAGGAACACAAACCGATGCATTAGCAAAGAAGCTGCCTAAAATCATAATAAGCTCATGGACACCCCAAAACACACCACCAGACGTGGTCCTGCCCACCAGAAATACAAGATCCAGTCTCATTCACCGGAACACAGACACCAGTCGTCCTCTCCACGTGGTTGTGTAGGAAGCCTACACAACCCACTGAACCAGCACTGAGGGCAGACACCAAAAACAACAGGAACTATGAACCTGCAGCCTGTGAAAAGGAGAGCCCAAACACAGTAACTTAAGCAAAATGAGAAGACAGAGAAATACACAGCAGATGAAGGAGCAAGGTAAAAACCTACCAGTCCAAACAAATGCAGAGGAAATAGGCAGTCTAACTGAAAAAGAATTCAGAGTAATGATAGTAAAGATGATCCAAAATCTTGGAAATAGAATGGAGAAAATACAAGGCACATTTACCAAGGACCTAGAAGAAGTAAAGAGCAAGCAAACAATGATGAACAACACAATAAATTAAATTTAAAATTCTCTAGAAGGAATAAAGAGTGGAATAACTGAGGCAGAAGAACAGATAAGTGACCTAGAAGATAAAATAGGAGAAATAACTATCACAGACCAGAATAAAGAAAAAAGAATGAAAAGAATTGAGGACAGTCTTAGAAACCTCTGGGACAACATTAAACAAACCAACATTCGAATTATAGGGGTCCCAGAAGAAGAGAAAAAAAAAAAAGAGGGACTGAGAAAATACTTGAGGAGATTATAGTTGAAAACGTCCTTAATATGGGAAGGGAAATAGTCAAGTCCAGGAAGTGCAGAGAGTCCCATACAGGATAAATCCATGGAGAAACACACCAAGACACATATTAATCAAACTATCAAAAGTTAATACAAACAAAAAATATTAAAAACAGCAAGGGAAAAGCAACAAATAACATACAAGGGAATCCCCATAAGGTTAACACCTGATCTTTCAGCAGAAACTGCAAGCCAGAAGGGAGCAGCAGGACATATTTAAAGACATGAAAGGGAAAAATCTACAACCAAGATTACTCTACCCAGCAAGGATCTCATTCAGTTTCAATGGAGAAATTAAAATCTTTACAGACAAGCAAAAGCTAAGAGAATTCAGCACCACCAAACCATCTCTACAACAAATGCTAAAGGAACTTCTCTAGGCAGGAAACACAAGAGAAGGAAAAGACTTATAATAACAAACCCAAAACAATTAAGAAAATGGTAATAGGAACATACATATCAATAACTACCTTAAATGTAAATGGATTAAATGCTCCAACCAAAACACATAGACTGGCTGAATGGATACAAAAACAAGACCTGTATATGTGCTGTCTACAAGAGACCCACTTCAGACCTAGGGACACATACAGACTGAAAGTGAGGGGATGGAAAAAGATATTCCATGCAAATGGATATCAAAAGAAACCTGGAGTAGCAATACTCATATCTGATAAAAGAGACTTTAAAATAAAGACTATTACAAGAGACAATAAGGACACTACATAATGATCAAGGGATCAATCCAAGAAGAAGATATAACAATTGTAAATATTTATGCACCAAACATAGGAGCACCTCAATACATAAGGCAAATGCTCACAGCCATAAAAGGGGAAATCGACAGTAACACAATCACATTAGAGGATTTTAATACCCCACTTTCACCAATGGACAGAGCATCCAAAATAAAAATAAATACGGAAACACAAACTTTAAATGACACATTTAAAAAGATGGACTTAATTGATATTTATAGGACATTCCATCCAAAAACAACAGAATACACATTTTTCTCAAGTGCCTGAGAACATTCTCCAGGATAGACCATATCTTAGGTCACAAATCAAGCCTTGGTAAATTTAAGAAAATTGAAATCATATCAAGTATCTTTTCCAACCACAATGCGATGAGACTAGATATCAATTAGAGGATAAAATCTCTAAAAAATACAAGCACATGGAGGCTAAACAATACACTACTAAATAACCAAGAGATCACTGAAGAAATCAAACAGGAAATCAAAAAATACCTAGAAACAAATGGCAATGAAAACATGATGTCCCAAAACCTATGGGATGCAGCAAAAGCACTTCTAAGAGGGAACTTTATAGCAATACAATCCTACCTCAAGAAACAAGACACATCTCAAATAAACAACCTAACCTTACACCTAAAGCAATTAGAGAAAGAAGAACAAAAAAACTCCAAAGTTAGCAGAAGGAAAGGAATCATAAAGATCAGATCCGAAATAAATGAAAAAGAAATGAAGGACATGCTAGCAAAGATCAACAAAACTAAAAGCTGGTTCTTTGAGAAGATAAAATTGATAAACCATTAGCCAGACTCATCAAGAAAAAAAGGGAGAAGACTCAAATCAATAGAATTACAAATGAAAAAGGAGAAGTAACAACTGACACTGCAGAAATACAAAGGATCATGAGAGATTACTACAAGCAACTATATGACAATAAAATGGACAACCTGGAAGTAATGGACAAATTTTTAGAAAAGCACAACCTCTCGAGACTGAACCAGGAAGAAATAGAATGTATAAACAGACCAATCACAAGCACTGAAATTGAAACTGTGACTAAAAATCTTCCAACAAACAAAAGCCCAGGACCAGATGGCTTCACAGGCAAATTCTATCAAACTTCTAGAGAAGAGCTAACACCTATCCTTCTCAAACTCTTCCACAATAGACCAGAGGGAGGAACACTCTCAAACTCATTCTATGAGGCCACCATCACCCTGACACCAAAACCAGACAAAGATGTCACAAACAAAGAAAACTACAGGCCAATATCACTGATGACCATAGATGCAAAAATCCTCAACAAAATACTAGCAGACAGAATCCAACAGCACCTTACAGTGATCATACACCATGATCAAGTGGTGTTTATCCCAGGAATGCAAGTATTCTTCAATATATGCAAATCAATCAATGTGATATACCATACAAACAAACTGAAGGAGAGAAACCATATGATCATCTCATTAGATGCAGAAAAAGTTTTTGACAAAATTCAACAGCGATTTATGATAGAAAACCCCCTGGAAAGTAGGCATAGAGGGAAAGTTTCTCAACATAATAAAGGCCATATATGACAAACCCACAGCCAATGTAGTTCTCAACAGTGAAAAACTGAAACTATTTCCACGAAGATCAGGAGCAAGACAAGGTTGCCCACTCTCACCACTCTTATTCAACATAGTTTTGGACGTTTTAGCCACAGCAATCAGAGAAGAAAAAGAAATAAAAGGAATCCAGATCAGAATCAATGGAGAAAAGACAGCCTCTTCAATAAATAGTACTGGGAAAACTGGACAGCTACATGTAAAAGAACGAAATTAGAACACTCCCTAATACCATAAACAAAAATAAACTCTAAATGGATTAAAGACCTAAATATAAGGCCAGACACTGTAAAACTCTTAGAGGAAAACATAGGCAGAGCACTGCATGACATAAACCACAGCAAGATTTTTTTTGACCCACCTCCTAGAGAAACGGAAATAAAATCAAAAATAAACAAATGGGACGTAATGAAACTTAAAAGCTCTTGCACAGCAAAGGAAACCATAAACAAGTCGAAAAGACAACCCTCAGAATGGGAGTAAATATTTGCAAATGCAGCAACTGACAAAGGATTAATTTCCAAAATTTATAAGCAGCTCATGCAGCTCAATACCAAAAAAACAAACAATCCAAACCAAAAATAGAAGACCTAAATAGACATTTCTCCAGAGAAGATATACAGATTGCCAACAAACACATGAAAGGATGCTCAACATCACTAATCATTAGAGAAATGCAAATCAAAACTACAATAAGGTATCACCTCATACCAGTCAGAATGGCCATCATCAAAAAATCTACAACAGGGGCTTCACTGGTGGCGCAGTGGTTGAGAGTCCGCCTGCTGATGCAGGAGACACGGGTTCGTGCCCCGGTCCGGGAGGATCCCACATGCCGCGGAGCGGCTGGGCCCATGAGCCATGGCCGCTGAGCCTGCGCGTCCGGAGCCTGTGCTCCGCAACGGGAGAGGCCACAGCGGTGAGAAGCCCACGTACCGCAAAAAAAAAAAAAAAAAAAATCTACAACAATAAATGCTAGAAAGGGTGTGGAGAAAAGGGAACCCTCCTACACGGTTGGTGCGAATGTAAATTGATGCAGCCACTATGGAGAACAGTATGGAGTTTCCTAAAAAACTAAAAATAGAGCTACCATACGACCCAGCAATCCCACTACTGGGCATATACCCTGAGAAAACCATAATTCAAAAGGAGTCATTTACTACAATGTTCATTGCAGCACTATTTACAATAGCCAGGACATGAAAGCAATCTAAGTGTCTATTGACAGATGACTAGATAAAGAAGATGTGGCACATATATACAATGGAATATTACTCAGCCATAAAAAGAAACGAAATTTGAGTTATTTATAGTGAGGTGGATGGACCTAGAGACTGTCATACAGAGTGAAGTAAGTCAGAAAGAGAAAAACAAATACCGTACACTAACACATATACAAGGAACCTAATAATAATAATAATAATAATGGTTCTGAAGAACCTAGGGTCAGGACAGGAATAAAGATGCAGACGTGCAGAATGGACTTGAGGACACGGGGAGGGGGAAGGGTAAGCTGAGACGAAGTGGCATGGACATATATACACTACCAAATGTAAAATGGATAGCTAGTGGGAAGCAGCTGCATAGTACAGGGAGATCAGCTCGGTGCTTTGTGACCACCTAGAGGGGCGGGATAGGGAGGGTGGGAGGGAGATGCAAGAGGGAGGAGATATGGGGATATATGTATATGTATAGCTGATTCACTTTGATATAAAGCAGAAACTATCACGCCATTGTAAAGCAATTATACTCCAATAAAGATGTTAAAAAAAAAAAGAACCTCAATTAAAAATTCTTTCTCCTTAGGTGCATTCTGGTTTACAACTAACATGATGCTCCCTGTTATTTCCTGGGTAACAAAAATAATCTTAACGTTGTCCTTTACCTTTTCTTGACAATTCAAGATTTTGTCATCCTCATGGCACATGCAGTGAGGCCTGTACCATGTGATTGGAGTGTGGCTGTGAGTATGTGTCTCCTCAGTAACTACAGCTTTCCAAAGAGAGGGAATGCACTGAGGAAAAGGCAAACAACAAGGGAAAGGCCAGTGGTTCTCAGAGAACACAGAGCAGGTGGCAGGTGGGAGATAATGAGAGATGAGAAATCACTTCTAGCTCTTCCTCATCACCTTCGAGCCATGAAGGAGGAAAGAAAAGATGATAAGAGAAAAATGTAACCAGAGCTGGAAATTTACACCGGCAATGGATGGCTCTATTAATCTTGAGATTTTCTGTGACCTTGATTATCAGTCCGCACACACAGATGCCCTGGGCAGGTCCTTCTGTTGTCCTTTTGGTTTGGGTGGAGCCATCTAATTTTAAGGTCTATTCTGGCTTGCCTTTAATAATCTGACCAATAAAACTCATAGTACGTGGGACAAAAATAAAGCAGCGAGTCTAAATAAATTGTGTAGGTTCAGGCCCTTCTGTGGAAGCAAGGGCAAAAGGTCTTCTCCACAAGCACCCGTGAGGAGGGAGTTAAACTTCCAGGTCCAGCTCTCACCCATTCCTCCCATAGCCTTTTCCTTCCTGTTTGCATCTTCAGGAGGCACTAGTCATATACCAGGTCCTGAGGAGCATGCAAGATAAATTTCAGATGCAGTTTAAAACATAGGACAAACATGCATGAAGTAAGTAAACAAAAATGAAGCAGAGAACACATTTAAACATTCACATTGAATCCTCCCAATAACATGCAACATTGTGCTTGTGAATCAAACAACTCCCACTGGCTCTCATGCCCTTGGTGCTTCTCATGATCTCCCCCTGACCTTTCAGCTTGTGCCTCTGACCCCCTAACTCTGGGTGTCTCGGGCTCTTTCCTGAGCCCTCTGCTCTTCTCTCTATACTCCCTTCATCTCTTATCATTTCCCCCATAGAATTAGTCCACCTCATCTCCCCACGTCTGCTCATTTAGTTCCTACATTTTCAGCAGCCTCACCCAACTCTTCAGCCTTGGCCTCTCACAAAGCTATGATAATAGCTCTAAGACACCTAAAGTGGGCTGTAAGATGCCCCATATTTCCCATAGCCTCCAGGACACCCCTGACCATGATATTCCACCATCGGCTGAAATTCGACATTGCCAAGACCAAATCCACCATGCTTTCCACAAAACTCTTTCTATTCACACATTCATTTATTCTAGGCACACATATGAGCCACCTCCTCTGCAAAAGTCCTTGCTAGGAGCTGGGTAGTTAAGACAACCGACTGTGTTTCTCAACCAATCCTGGGATTTCCCCAATATTACAGGCAAGAATATTGAAGTCATCTTTGACTCTTTTCTGCCTTTCATTCCGTATAACCAACCTGACACCGAGGTCTAGTTTTCCCTCTGCTGAAATGCCTCTTCTAGTAACCCCTCTCACTAATTCCCAGTAGCCCCAGTCTCCTAGGAGCTTTGCTCCTCCCACACCTGGAAGGCTACCATGCCCTCCCAGCTGGCCTCACCACTACCAGTCTTACCCCTCCATTCTACCTTCTTGTGGTTCTCAGATTTACTTTGCTAAACAATGCTCTTGTCAAGTGTCTCTTCTATTTTAGAGTTTATTGATACTCCACAATTTTCCAAAGTGAGTTCTGTGGGACACTGATCACAGGAGAGGTTCATTGGTAAAGGATCCCATTAGAAAATAAGGTTGGGAAACACTTTAAACTCTATCTTCCTCCTGAGGAGACACAGTGCACATTAGCCTATTAAAGGTACTGACAAGTCCTGCCGTAAAGAAATCTAATCTGGTATTTCTCAAAATTGTTTAACCACTGAACTGATGATTTTTTTTTGGTATGCCAGTTATTAATAAAAACAGAATTAGTGTGTAACAGACTTCGGCAATTGCTCTCCTTTAGATCAAGTTCAAACACCTTGGCCTGTCTTTTTGAAGCATTCCAAGTCAGGTCCCACCTACCTGTCTACCCATAGTTCCTACTGCCCTTCAACGTGAACCTTCGGATCCTTCACAGAATGTGGTTACACAGTCAGTGTTCATCAACGCTGACCACTACTAAGATCCAAATGTTGGAATCTTCTTTAAAGGAAAAACTGTTGATCTTGTAAACATGTGCTTGATGGATCTATAATTCTTTAGAATAAAATGGGAAGACACTCAGGCTTACTTCTAGTTGTCTCTATTTTCCAAACTGTTCAAAGTGTAGTTAATAAGAAAATCTAGTTAGAAGAGATTGTAAGTTCAACTTCTTTCTATACTAGGAATTTCTCTTTTAAAATCCCCAGCACATAAGTCTCCTTTTGAACACTTCTCTTGGTGAGGAATTCATTACATTTTGAGGCAACACATCCCATTGTCAGATACCTCTGGTGGTTAGAGAAGCTCTTTCTTGTGTGGGGATGAAATCAGCCTCTTGAAACTCTTTGAGAAATAGCTGTGGGTTTGAGTTCAATGGCCTGTGTTGTGTTGGGAGGGACATGCCCGCTGGCACTGTGGGTAACTCTGCTCTTCTGTTTATCCAGGAAAGTAAACGCAGTGGCACAAAAGCAGCTTGGCCGCCTATGGCACACAAGTGCCGTCTTCTTCCACCCTCCGATCCACGAATATGCAGAGAAGCTTTCAGCGCTTCTTCCTGAACCTCTGAAGGTCTGATGCTTCCAGTTCAAAGGGATAGGAGTCTCATGATCCCAGGGAAGCTGGCCTAGGAAATGAGAGTATGGGTGGGAATCTGGTCTGTGCTTTGAACATCCGAAATGAGTGCGCTAGTGGCCATATTGGAAAGCACTCTAGGAGAAGAAAGGAATTGATGAATTACTGGTGAAACCAGCCGATGTTCACTTCATCAGTTCCAAACATCTGCCTCTCCTTGGTCACTCTCCTCACCACCACATCTTTGCAGAAATCACTTAGCGGGAGCCCCAGGCTTCCTGACACTCTCCTCTGCGTTCCTCAGGAAATTTTCATCTCTTTGCTCCACAGCCCCTCTGCAAAGTCATTGGCATTTCTTCTTTTTTTTTTTTTTTTTTTTTTTTTTGCGGTAGGCGGGCCTCTCACTGTTGTGGCCTCTCCCGTTGCGGAGCACAGGCTCCAGACGCACAGGCTCAGCAACCATGGCTCACGGGCCTAGCCGCTCTGCGGCATGTGGGATCTTCCCGGACCGGGGCACGAACCCGTGTCCCCTGCATCGGCAGGCGGATTCTCAACCACTGCGCCACCAGGGAAGCCCTTCTTTTTTTTTTTTAACTTTTTATTTTATAGTGGAGTAGAGTTGCTTAACAATGTTGTGTTAGTTTCAGGCGTCCAGCAAAGTGATTCAGTTATACATAACCATGTATCTATTCTTTTTCAAATTCTTTTTCCATTTAGTTGTTACATAATATTGAGCAGAGTTCCCTGTGCTACACAGTAGGTCCTTGCTGGTTAACCATTCTTCTTTAACAAAGAGTATGGCCATTTCTTTAGAAAATTAATATACCATTAAGTTCATTTGGTCTGAGATGCACTTTGATATTTCTGCTAAATGAGATGTTTTTCTGCATCTGAAATGATTGAATTTTTTAACTGAACTGAGATGTTAAAATGTTCGCCAAGGTTTGCATTTCGGGATTCAATGAGTTAATACATATTTAGAACAGTGTGCCGTACCTGGTGTTAGCTATTATGATCATCTTCTTGTATTATTTAGGTACCATATTTACTATGTTATCTACAAGAGATGGAGGAAGTTGCAAGAGTTGCAACCTCAGTTCAGGGCAGGCACACTCATGGATGAGTAGAGGCGAGGAAGCCTGCAAGGGCACAGCCCTGGCCTCCCAGTCCCCGAGCCTGGAGGATCTAGTACCCTTCAGTTCTCCCCTTTCTTTCAACCAAGATGAGCTGCACTTTTTTGTTTGTTGCTCGTTTGTTTTAACTTTCACGAACACCGAACAGGCTCCTCTGAGAGCCTGCCTTGTCTCAAGCCTTCAGAATCAGGTGGGGCAGTTCAGGTTCAAGAACCAAGAGACCTGGTCCTCAGATCCCCTCAGCCACTAACCACTGTATGTCTCAACAAGTCTCTCCATCTTAGCACTCTGCAGAGCATCAGGTAAAACCAATGAAAATCTGGAATATTTCACAACTCTGACAATCCCATAGTCATTTTTGTATCTCTAGTGCTTAGCAGATTCTCAGTGAATAGCTGTAGAATTAATATAGTAATTCAATGATGGGACTGCTGGTACGAAGGGAACTCTCCTTAATAATCAGAGGCTGGGATACACTGTCTTTAACAATTTCGAATGAATTGGGTAATCAAGTGTCTCATGACCATGTGTCTTTTTTTTTTCTCCAGGTCATTTTCCTGATGAACAGTGGCTCAGAAGCCAATGACCTAGCCATGCTGATGGCCAGAGCACACTCAAATAACACAGATATCATTTCTTTCAGGTAACCACACCTTGGAACATTCAACTTTAACATTGGCTCACCCCAATATTAAATGTTTATCTTTAAAATATAGCCTAGAGCAGGAGAGGGGCTTTCCCAGGGTGTTTTTCTAATTTTAGATTTTAGGGTAGGTTCAGTCAAATGAATTTTATGTCTGGATAACACCATCCAAATTGGCCTGATCCAAGGTAGGGGTCTCTGACCAAGGTAACCGAGAGTTTGGAGTCCCAGTTTTGTCATAGATTCTCCTATGGAATTAAAAAGAAGGTGACATGACAGCTTTTTAACTTTAAAGTTATGGTATAGAAACTAACACACAACGTTTTTCATCAACTATGCTCCAATATAAAATAAAAATTAAAAATAAAAAAATAAAAGTTAAGAAAAAGGTATGACTTTGACTATGACCTATGCCAAATAGTGAATGATTGGTCTGCACCCCCAGAAGCTCATGACTTTGCCATATGACACTGGGCCCACTTTCACCTCTGCTTATG
Organism: Hyperoodon ampullatus; assembly: GCF_949752795.1. Classification (NCBI taxonomy): domain Eukaryota; kingdom Metazoa; phylum Chordata; class Mammalia; order Artiodactyla; family Ziphiidae; genus Hyperoodon; species Hyperoodon ampullatus. The sequence continues at coordinate 147,270,952 of NC_136917.1, forward strand.
GTAAGGAGCCATAGCCTGAATAGCCAACATGGACTTTCTTTTTTGTCCTACCCAGTGTTCCACATGCCAGTGATCATAGAAAAGTAAACTTAACCCAGTCCTCCCACTGTTTTCTGTCTGCAGAGGAGCCTACCATGGATGCAGTCCTTACACACTTGGCTTGACAAATGTAGGGTTCTACAAAATGGAACTCCCCAGTGGGATGGGCTGCCAATCAGTAAGTTTTGAGATATTTGTCATATTTCTCTAAAAACTCCTGGGTGTATGGAATCATTTATCAGATTTTCCAGGTATTAGGACTAGAAACTAATACAAATTAGCTTATATTATATAACTATAATTAATCAGGGGCTCAATTTGACTTAATCAAATTAAAGACCATTTAAGGGAAATGTTTCTTAGGAAGACCTTCAGAGTCTGAGTAATAATTAATGACAGAGATTTTTTAAAATTTTGTTTTGCTTTTAAATAAAATCAAGTAAACTGCAAATAGATGCACTGAAATAACTTCCCAGAGCCTTGAATGCATAAAATTTCCATAGAGTCATCCCTGTACTCACCTTCTGTTCTCACACACTGTTTCCACATTTTCAGCATCAGAATCAGATACCTAATTATTCTTATTCTTTCAGATGCCCTTACCGACCAAATTCTTGAGCAAATTGTTTCCAGGCTGACATTGAAATCAGTTTGCTTTGTAGAGTGCCCTCCTAATTGATTTCCAAAAAAAAAAAAAAAAAAAATTATCTCTTCAAAGCAGAATATTAGGTTTTTGTCCTAAGTAGGAGAAGAGTAAAGGAGGAATCTTAGTATCAAATTAAGAAGCCCTCTTGCCTTAACTGGTACCATAGGTTGCCCCATTGGCTGTCTTGTGTTCACATCTTGCTAAACTCCCTCTTTTGTCATTTGCAGACGATGTGCCCGGATGTTTTCTGTGGCCCTTGGGGAGGAAGCCACTGCCGAGATTCTCCAGTGCAAACAATTAGGAAATGCAGCTGTGCACCAGGTCCAGCTGGGCAGGGGGGGAGGCACATGGTGGAAGGTCAGGAGGGGTAAGGAATGTGGAGAGAGGCAGAACCATTCCTGGGTGAACAGATTCGAAAAAGTGGGAAAGGGAAAGCCAAGGCAAATACAACTAGGAAGTCACCCCTCACTGAACTAACACCTCTTATGCCTATGACCACTATACCATCAGAGCATCCATCTCCTGTTAGGAAACGCATCTCAGCATCTCATGCTATCAGAGCTAAGCCAAAAACAGACTATCACCTGGTGTTTCACTAAAGGCGCTCTCTTAGCTCTCCCAGCAATAGCTCTGCTACCAATTCTAAAAGAAAACAAGGTTTTTTTGAGGGATTATTTGCCAATTCCCAATGGGAGAAGGGGAAAGGGGAAAGAACACTTAGAAATCTCAAAACTCCAATCAGGAAGTTCCCCAGGGACTCAGAATACCAGCCAAAATGAGAGCCTTTGTCAAAACAGAAGACCATTCCTGAATGCTGCTGACATCTCTTCCAAAGTTGTAAAGGCGTCCTCACAAGGAAAGCCACTATTCATCAAACACATTGCTATTACATTCTTTACCTCTTCTTCACAGGAGAGAGAGGAGGCATGGAGACAGCATTTGTTCTTTGCTCATCAGCAAGCCCCACCTCGCACTTGTCATCTCAGTGCAGGACCCTTTGGACAGCTGCCCCTAAGCAGTGCTGAAGGAAATCACTAAACGCTCCAGCTGAGAGATCTTTAATGGAACAGGGTGTCACTGGGCTGAGAGGAAGAATGTAACTGGAAGCCTTAAAAATGAGGTTTGAAAGGAAGAAAATTCACAGTCATCTTAAAATTCAGATGGGATAATGGCAATATGGAGGTAGGAGAATGAAAGAATGAGCTTTAGAACAAGATGTTATAGTCACAGAACTTAAAACCTTGGGGAAGTTTAAAGCTATCTTTCACATTCTCCATTTTAAAGAGGAAGAAACACATCTACACCTAGGAGGCCGAGAGCTAGGACTTGACCCCAATTCTTCTGCCCTCAAAGCCAGTGCTCCCCAGCCATGACCACCCTTGTTCACACCGATATGCCAGCAGGAGGAACCCAGGCTTAAAAATAATTCCTGCTCTGCTGGCCAGGATTGAAGAGACACATGAAGTCAGGAGCCCTGGGTTGGACTTTCAGCCCTACCGTGGCTAAGCTGCAAGCAAAAGTTCCATCTTTTGCTTCTGTTTCTCATCTATGAAATGGAGGTGGCAATACCTGCCCCCATGGCCCCTCATCCCAGACCTTCAAGAGACCAAGGAAGAGAGCTTTTGTAGAGGCAGGCAGACAATAGCGATGCCAGGTACAGCCATGCCTGTATCTCATATCCACGTGGCACCAACAACTAAGATCAGCTGGATGAACCTCACAGACGTCAAAAGCACCAGCGCAGAGCTTCAGCGGCAGAAGCCCTCAAGACATGGTCACTTCCTTCCCTGCCAGCTCTGTGTCCCTCCCCCTCTGAGGCCTTCTCTCCCAAGGCCAACTGGAATATACCAGAGGCCCAGAGTCATCTCTCTAGTGGCCTTTAGATGTTAAATGATAGTGACAGGCAGACATTTCTGCTTTTCGGAACTCTGATCTTTGGCACATCTGAAGTCAGCTGTTTTCTTAACGCATATCTTCAAGAAACAAGACTGATATCATATCTTTAAACAAAAAGGGACTCCAGCCTCCTCTGGTGCTGTTAGGGCCTGAGAAGAGTTTGGTATTTGCTTTAAAAAGACATATTCATATATGTTTATAAATGCATCCCAACGTGTGAATTATTCTGAGTATAGAAGGTTCCAGTTCTCCATTCCTCTTAGAGTTCATTCAGTGGGCACATCCAGGTGCCAGTCTTGGTTGGTGGCTTTATTTTCACCTCAGAAGTATGTCATCATTCCCCACATAGGCATCCATTTTTGAGCCTAATATAGATATTTATGTGGTAGATTTCATTCTCTTCCTCCACCCGCTCCTCGGGATATTTTCTTTCCCATTGGTCATTCCAGTCCCTGAATTTCAGATGTAACTTGTGATGAAAAGCACCTCTCAACCCACTACCCCACAATGTTCCAAACCTGGTACTGATCATGTCATGTCTCTTTCTCCTTTTGCAAGACAAGTTTCCTTTTTCTTAAAAAATTGCTCTTTCTTGGCGTCTCACTCGGCTTAACTCTCTCTTTACCACCAGCTAAAAAGAAAACTCTTCCCTCTCCGTTGCTTGGATAGCATCCAGGAGAGCATCCCCTCTCCACTTGCTTGATGTTGTCATGGTGACACTACTGCACCAAGTCTCTCAGAGGCGACTTGACCTGAAGTCACAGCAATGAGCCAAAGAAGTAAATGCGAAATGAAGGAAAAAGCCAATGACAGTCGATGACCACTCATCACTGAATTTATGGGCAGTGGAGGGGGAAATTATGAAAGGTCTAGCACAGGTTCAAGCAAAACCTTCTCCATGGTTTGGTTTTGTCCAAATTTAAGCCATTAGGGTTGATTTTGCTCCACCCTTTGATTTCTCTAGTTACAAATGATCTTACTAAATTCCCAAATTATATCCTTTGAACATATGTCTAATTCATCCTTTAGGGTCATCCAAGGTTGTTTTCTCTTCCTTTCTTAATAATAATAGGAAATTTCAACCTCTAGGGGCACAGATTTATTTGTCTACTATATCCTACCCATCATACAACATGAGTGATGCTAAAAAATGTACTTTATGGGTTTGCTATTCATTTCATTACTTTCTTCTTCAAACCCCCAACCCTCAATTCCAACTAACTAAAGATCAGTTAACTCTGTCAAGCAAGCTTTCCCAAACATCGCATGTAGCCTCAAAGTATGTTAGGGGCCAGGTCATGTTTTTCCCACTTTTTAATGAAGAGCTGAAGTATTCAATATAAAACATATTTATGGTTCACTTTTGAAGATGATAACTGAAGGTTTCCATTCCTTATCTCTAGCCTTCAGGAGACAGGATCGCATCCATGCCTCTAAGCAAGCATCATGATGGTAGATGGTGACTTGCCTCCCAGACCGCTTTCAGCAGAAACTCCCCATCACACCCACCTCTCTCTCTGCATCTCTTCTGCTGTCTGTGGATGTGGGTTTAGATTCAGAGACTATGTGATGCTGTTTAGGACCAAATTACAGGTGTGGATAAAAATTCTGAAGGTTCAGTCATATATGGATGTACTTGATCTGGGACCTTTGGTATTCCAGAGGAGAAAGCTTCCTCTGCCTTGCTATAGTGAATGAAAGTTACCTGGCTGTAGTATATTCCTCTTTAGACTGAATTCTGATTGCTATATAAACATATTTATGAACCATAAAGACTGAGATACTTTGTAGCTTTAAAATTGTACATCAGATTAAGTAGCAATGAAAGGTAAACATAGTTATTTCCAAATAGATTAAATCCACACAGCAATTACATTTGAATTAAATCTACACTGTTGAGAGGATCAGTATCCTTAGGTAAAACAGCTATCTATACCAGACTCAATGATGTTTTGGAGCGTTGCTTCTCCAGATGGAAACAACTGAAGTGGTTTGTTTATGCTTTTGTGGCTATGCTAGTCTTGCTGCTCGAAACGAAGTATGAGTCATTCTGACAGAATGTTCAGAACATTCAGAAACCTATATCCTCATATCCTGGTTTACTGTATCTTGGGGGACTCTATTCAATTTACTGTCCTGTTTTCTTTTTGTCTGTTTCCCCCCCATTCTTCTGGATGCCATTCTCACATCTTCAAATGCTGTGTTTTCTGTTGTTGTTTGTTTGTTGCAGACTGCTGCCAAGCTAAAGACCAATATATTGAACAATTCAAAGATACTCTGAGCACTTCTGTAGCCAAATCAATTGCTGGATTTTTTGCAGAGCCAATTCAAGTGAGTGTATTAACCAAACATTAATTGAGCTCAGCTCTAAATTATCAGATTTTTAACTCATACATTCTAGAGAATTCCAAATTATATAAGTGACCACTGCTGTGTCCCTCTCCAAACTTAATTCATTGCATTGGTCCCCTTAAAAAAGGGGGGGGGGCGCTGGTTTTCAGTTGACCTTTGAAAAAACCATCTCCTGCACTCCCAGACTGAACAGAGAGATAGATGAAACTATTGAATCCCTAAATCTGTAAAAAATAGAAAACCCCAGCAATTTTTAGTTCTTTATCACCCACACTGTCAGGGGGAGCCTCTCTATAATCTTACTAAATCACCTTAATCTACGTTTTCTCTACTCTCAGGAAAGAATATGCTTGCATCCTTTTTTAGCAGGCACGGCATAAAAGTAATGGCCCCTCTTTTCACGCATAGTTGAAACAGTTCTAGAGACTGTTTTAAAAATTGCTAGTATCACTAATGCTAATATTGATCATGATCCATCTTCAATTCCCTTTTAGTATTTTCAAGGGCTGTGCTGTTACTCTAAGTCTTCTTGGTTTCGTCTTTTGCAGGGGGTGAATGGCGTTGTCCAGTACCCAAAGGGGTTTCTGAAGGAAGCCTTCGAGCTGGTGCGTGAGCGGGGAGGCGTGTGCATCGCAGATGAAGTAAGTGGTCATGGTGAGATTCAGTGCAGCCAGGACAGGAAAAGCACAAGGAGAAACTTCTTTAAACCCTCCTCTGTGGTCCAGGCAGAAAGCATCTACTCTGGGGATTCCAAGACGTGGGTATAAGTTAATGAAGCTTTGGCTAGTTGACTGGTTAGTTTGTTATTGGATTAGTTTGTCCATTTAATCAAGTACAGCAGAACTTAAACATCCAAACTGAAGTTTACGCTTTTCTCCAGAAAGTGTGCATAGAGGGAACCTACCTCAACATAATAAAGGCGATATATGACAAACCCACAGCAAACATCATTCTCAATGGTGAAAAACTGAAAGCATTTCCTCTAAAATCAGGAACAAGACAAGGATGTCCACTCTCACCACTATTATTCAACATAGTTTTGGAAGTCCTAGCCATGGCAATCAGAGAAAAAAAAGAAATAAAAGGAATACAAATTAGAAAAGAAGAAGTAAAACTGTCACTGTTTGCAGATGACATTATACTATACATAGAGAATCCTAAAGATGCCACCAGAAAACTACTAGAGCTAATCAATGAATTTGGTAAAGTTGCAGGATACAAAATTAATGCACAGAAATCTCTTGCATTCCTATACACTAATGATGAAAAATCTGAAAGATAAATTAAGGAAACACTCCCATTTACCATTGCAAAAAAGAATAAAATACCTAGAAATAAACCTACCTAGGGAGACAAAAGACCTGTATACAGAAAACTATAAGACGCTGATGAAAGAAGTTAAAGATGATGCCAACAGATGGCAACATATACCATGTTCTTGGATTGGAAGAATCAATTGTGAAAATGACTATACTACCCAAAGCAATCTACAGATTCAATGCAATCTCTATCAAATTACCAATGGCATTTTTTACGGAAGTAGAACAAAATATCTTAAAATTTGTATGGAGACACAAAAGACCCCGAATAGCCAAAGCAGGCTTGAGGGAAAAAAACGCAGCTGGAGGAATCAGACTCCCTGACTTCAGACTATATTATAAAGCTACAGTAATCAAGACATTATGGCACTGGCACAAAAACAGAAACATAGATCAATGGAACAGGATAGAAAGCCAGAGATAAACACACGCACCTATGGTCAATTAATCTATGACAAAGGAGGCAAGGATATAAAATGGAGAAAAGACAGTCTCTTCAATAAGTGGTGCTGGGAAAACTGGACAGCTACATGTAAAAGAATGAAATTAGAACACTCCCTAACACCACACACAAAAATAAATTCAAAATGGATTAGAGACCTAAATGTAAGACCAGACACTATAAAACTCTTAGAGGAAAACATAGGAAGAACACTCTTTGACATAAATCACAGTAAGATCTTTTTTGATCCACCTCCTAGAGTAATGGAAATAAAAACAAAAGTAAACAAATGGGACCTAATGAAACTTCAAAGCTTTTGCACAGCAAAGGAAACCATAAACAAGACAAAAAGACAACCCTCAGAGTGGGAGAAAATATTTGCAAACGTATCAACAAACAAAGGATTAAACTCCAAAATATATAGACAGCTCATGCAGCTCAATATCAAAAAAAAACAAACAACCCAATCCAAAAATGGGCAGAAGACCTAAACAGACATTTCTCCAAAGAAGACATACAGATGGCCAAGAAGCACATGAAAAACTGCTCAACATCATTAATTATTAGAGAAATGCAAATCAAAACTACAATGAGGTATCACCTTACACCAGTTAGAATGGGCATCATCAGAAAATCTACAAACAACAAATGCTGGAGATGGTGTGGAGAAAAGGGAACCCTCTTGCACTGTTGGTGGGAATGTAAATTGATACAGCCACTATGGAAAACAGTATGGAGTTTCCTTAAAAAACTGAAAATAGAATTACCACATGATCCAGCAATCCCACTACTGGACATATATCCAGAGAAAACCATAATTCAAAAAGACACATGTGGGCTTCCCTGGTGGTGCAGTGGTTGAGAGTCTGCCTGCCGATGCAGGGGACGTGGGTTCGTGCTCTGGTCCAGGAAGATCCCACATGCTGCGGAGAGGCTGGGCCTGTGAGCCATGGCCACTGAGCCTGCGCATCCAGAGCCTGTGCTCCGCAATGGGAGAGGCCACAACAGTGAGAGGCCTGCGTACTGCAAAAAAATAAATAAATAAATAAAAGACACATGCTCCCCAATGTTCATTGCAGCACTATTTACAATAGCCAAGTCATGGAAGCAACCTAAATGCCCATCAACAGACGAATGGATAAAGAAGATGTGGTACATATATACAGTGGAATATTACTCAGCCATAAAAAGGAATGAAATTGGGTCATTTGTTGAGACGTGGATGCTTCTAGAGACTGCCATACAGAGTGAAGTAAGTCAGAAAGAGAAAAACAAATATCGTATATTAACGCATATATGTGGAACCTAGAAAAATGGTACAGATGAACCGGTTTTCAGGGCAGAAATTGAGACACAGATGTAGAGAACAAACGTATGGACACCAAGCCGGGAAAGTGACGGGGGTGGGAGTGGTGGTGTGCTGAATTGGGCGATTGGGATTGACATGTATACACTGATGTGTATAAAATTGATGACTAATAAGAACCTGCTGTATTTAAAAAAAAAAGAAAAAGAATGACAGAACAGCAGTGTAGAAAGACAAAGATAGCAGAAAATGAGGGAGCAGAAGAAAATCCCGAGTGTGGGGCCAGTGCTGCCACTCCGTGATCTTACATGTCTTCTTAATCAGCTCACCTTGGCTTTCTCTTCTTTAAAATGAAGAATATGGAATTTGAATAAAAACAGGCCACTGCTGGGACCACAATGGGCACTCAGTGTTTGCTTGTCTGGCATGGGCTGGGTTTAAATTTTAAATTCACTGCTTTTAGGCAGGGTGTGCATGCCCATAGTTCCATCCCCACTCATTGATGTAGACCCAGCCTGCTTCTCTCAAGACGATATGCTCCTCACCCCTGAAGACATTTGAGTTTATGAACCTTAGAATGAATCATCTCTGTTCGACTAAACGATTCTGTGCAACTGATACTTCCTAGGTGGCTAAACATGGTTTATGGTCCTACATAATTTCACGTGTTGTCCAAGCAGTCTGATCTTTCACCATTTATTGATGGTACTTTGATAGATGAAGTGAAAAATTAAGATAGGCAGAAAGGCAAAATGGATGGATTTGCCATGAACTCTTCCTACGTTATCTCATTTGGGCAAATTCGTCAGCTTGTCCAGAGGCCCATAACTAGGAAGTCAGAGACCCAGGATTCGAGTCCACATCTGTCTGATTCCCACATCTAAGCTCTTCTCCTATGTTGTTTGCTCTCGTCTAATTGTAACCCCCAACACCTGCCTTTGCAGCAGCACCCTGGAGAGAGCAAGAAAATAATCAGGAAGCCTGAGAAGGACCCTTGCTCTTTCAAGTGCATTTCAGAATCAGCTTCAAGTGTCCACACCTCTACCCCAGACCTGCAATGTGTGTATGTGTAGAGAGAGAGATAGACAGACAGCCCAGGAGACTGAGAACCAGAAGGAGATCAAGGAGCCTTCACCAAAAAGGCTCTGGCAAAAATTTACATGGAAATATTGGTGTGGCTTTATTCACTTAGGCACTTCCGCCACTTTTTTATCCATTTACAAACACTGTCTACTTTTATCAGGCACTCTGCTAGGTATTGTGGATAAAGAGAAAAATAAGATACGTGTATGCTGGTGATAATTGTCCAAGGTGAGAGGTTCTGACGGCGGCTTAGGTGTCTTGAGTGGGGGTCCTAGTGCGGCTCAGGAGAATCTTCCTATCCCGAATAATGATGAAACTGTGTTTTGAAGGAGAAGAGGAGATAGTGAGATGAAGAAGCGGGGAGAGGGCTTTCTAGAAAGAGGAAACAGCATGCATAAAACAACTAAGTTCAATTTAGTTCCATCCTGACTTAACTGACTCAGCTGGGTCCTCCTCATGGCTAATTCTCAAGAGGAAAAAGAAATCACAGGGAAGAGGACGACCAGCCTGTCTGGGCTGGGTGGTGGGCACGCCAGTGCCAATTTGCTTACTGTAACTCCTGCTTCATCCAGCCTGGGGTAGATGCAGCCTTACACACAGGAGATCCTTATCAATGATTGCTAATCACAATCACCTTTTTCACATGCATTATGTATATGACCCTCACAGCAGCCCTGTGATGTATTGCTATTGTTTCCACTCAACAAAGTTAACATGGATTCAGAGGAGTTAAAAAGCATGTCTAGAATCCCACAATGCTAGTAACTGGCTTTTGGTGCCTAAAAGGTCAGGCGCAGAATAAGTGCTTTCTCCATAATAGTAAGAGGATGGTGATTTGGGACTTGTTTTCACAGGTGCAGACAGGATTTGGAAGGTTGGGTTCTCACTTCTGGGGCTTCCAAACGCATGGTGTCCTACCGGATATTGTCACCATGGCTAAAGGGATTGGGAATGGCTTTCCCATGGCAGCAGTTGTCACAACTCCAGGTAGGAACTACAGGCAGTTTGTGTCTGCTTCTGGGTCTCCTGCATCAGCCATGGTAGAAAACATGTGTATTGGACCTTGTGTGGGCTAGAGACAGTGAGGGGATTCCCAAGCAATGAAAAAGGGAAACTGTCTGCCAGATGGTGGAAGAGATGGAAGAAAACCAGCCCTTTTTGCTCTTGCTGTAGAGAAGACTAATTCTCCCAGACCGACAGTGAAATGCAGGTTTCTACTCTACTGACAAGGTCTAGGCAAACGTGCCACAAAAACAAAACCAACACAAGAGATCCTTGCTAAACAACCTGAAGCCAGTGCTGAAGTTTCCAAGGGAATCATATTCTTGAAGGACACCCTGACCTAGTCTTGCCACACCAATAAGCTATAGACTCAAGGTCCAGGTGATAGTTTTCTCTGTTTACCATCAACAAAACAGCTAAAGACAATACAATCTCACTTAGCTATAACATTCTATAAAATGAACATTAGAATTAACTGTATTTCCCATTTTAGTGAGGTTTTACAGAAAAGAATTTTATGAACCATTTAGTGTTGAAAATCTTAAAATTATTCCATTTGTTTTTCCAACCAATAGTAAGCATACTTGAGAGGCTTCAAAGGATAATTAAGTGCCTTGTAATATCTCAGTGTTTTTATTGAATGAAGAAAGGTACTAAAATGTGGTGTAGAAGGTGAAGTATAATGAACCGAATATATACTAACCCTGAAACAATCTTGAAATTATATTATGAAATCCTTGATATGAGATTTTTTTTTTAATATTTCCTTCTTAGTCCCAAGAGTGGAATATAGAAAAGAGGCTTAGCTAATGAAGGTTCCACGTAAGTTCCCATAAATCAAGTTTTAAAGTACTTTTCAATTCATACAACACATTAAAGATTTTTATTATTAAACTTCTCATTGAATAAATAAGCAATTTTTCCTTATTCACTGTATTAGTCAGCTTGGGCTTATTCTCTCACAGTTCTAGAGGCTGAAATCCAAGATCAAGGTATGAGCAGCGTTGGTTTTGGGTGAGATCTCTCTTGCAGATGAGATCTCTCTTGCTGTGTCCTCACATGTCCTTTTCCACAGCTAGAAGGGGCTCTGATGTCTCTTCTTCTTAGGAGAATACCAATCCTATTGGATTAGGACCCCACCCTTATGACCTTAATTACCTCCCTAAAGGCCCTGCCTTCAATTACAGTCACATTGGGGGTTAGAGCTTCAACGTATGAATTGGGGCGGAGGAGGGAAGAGACACAATTCCAACCATAACATCCACTATCTGGTGAGTGAAGAATGAATTGGATGCCATGAAATATATTACACATACATATACAACATGAAGGTAAATATAATCCAAATGCATGATGGGAGATTACAGATAGGAATGTGTCACCCTTTATCCACTTTTATTCTCCACCCCCTCCAGAGATTGCCAAGTCTTTGGCTAAACGCCTGCTTCACTTCAATACCTTCGGAGGGAACCCCATGGCCTGTGCCATTGGATCATCGGTGCTTGAGGTACTTTCCATCAACCGCATCAACATCACTCATTTCACCAAACGACTACTTCAAAACTACACACACATTATCAGAACTCTATCACATTTCATGATTAAAGTGAAGAGTTAATTCCTAGTCCATGAATTTAAGTTAGATTTCCAGTTATTATTCTGCCCCCTCCCCCTTTTTAAGATCTACTGTGAGTGCTTCAAGTATTGGATATGAAATAATATGTAATAAACCTCACACACATGGGAAATATAAGAATTTCCCTAGGGCTTCCCTGGTGACACAGTGGTTGAGAGTCCGCCTGCCGATGCAGGGGACACGAGTTCGTGCCCCGGTCCGGGAAGATCCCACATGTCGCAGAGCGGCTGGGCCCATGAGCCATGGCCGCTGAGCCTGCGCATCCGGAGCCTGTGCTCCGCAACGGGAGAGGCCACAACAGTGAGAGGCCCGCGCACCGCAAAAAAAGAAAAAAAAGAATTTCCCTAGCTAGCTGGTAGCACTGAAATTTCTTTGTCATTTGAGTGTTATTTTATGGATAGTTACCAATGGCTATCCTTGACTTCAGTTTAATTTTGGTCCTGTCTTGTATATGCTTCCTTATTTTTGTTGTACTGTCATAAATTAAAAGAGTAAAGAGCAAGGGAGTTCTATGCAATTCCAACAAGGTGATTCAGCTGTGGTTCAGCTCCAGACCATTGATTTTGCCTGGGGTCTCATCTGTTGAAAAGATTTTTTAAATGCCCTTGCTTATGTGTATAATAATGTTTGCTTAAAAGTGTAACATATTTCTGGAAGAATGTCCAAGAAATTAATAACAATGGTTGTTTGTGGGGAAGGAAACTTGGTGGCTGGGGAACAGGGATCAGTGAGGCTCATTCTACTCTATGCTTCTGTACTTTCTGATGTTTGAATGAGGCACATGATTCACTTATTCAAAAAAATTAAATTTAAAACTATTTTTCAATAAAAATAAGTAAGTAAAAGCTGCCCTTGAAAATTAAAAAGTATCTTCAAATATGATTAAATCTCAAAATGAGAAAGTGTAGGTAAGATGTGTCATTTATTTCATTCTGTAGACATTGCCAGCTTACACTTTTCAAGTCCTGCGTCACCTCAACCAATTTAGCTGATAAAGAGGATTTAGCTGAACAAGTAGGTCTTAAAAACATCAGGTTCTGCCTGGAGTCATGCAGTTATTATCAGCTGGTTATAAATGTAGTATACTGCTTGTGTTTGGTCAGGAATCACAAGTCTCTGCTATGGGTGGAAGTAGGTGAAAATCCTTTTATTGAATATATATCTCAGGTGCCCTGACTCTGGGCCCACAAAGAGCTCAACACTGAGACATCTCTTTTATTTTTTCCTAAATTTTTACCCACCCCTGAAGATGAGGAGGGTAGGGGGGAAGCATTCCCTCTACAAAGAATTTTTTTTCTCCCTACAGCAGATCTTTTTGTAGGACAAGTTATGGCCATACTAGACTTTGGGTTCCATTTGTCTGGTCAAGTTTTCGTAAAGAGGGTCACATACATTTATTTCTCCATGTTTCTCAGTTCGTTTTAAAACTTTTTTTTTTTTTACATCTTTATTGGAGTATAATTGCTTTACAATGGTGTGTTAGTTTCTGCTTTATAACAAAGTGAATCAGTTATACATATACATATGTTCCCATATCTCTTCCCTCTTGCGTCTCCCTCCCTCCCACCATCCCTATCCCACCCCTCTAGGTGGTCACAAAACACCGAGCTGATCTCCCTGTGCTATGCGGCTGCTTCCCACTAGCTATCTATTTTACGCTTGGTAGTGTATATATGTCCATGCCTCTCTCTCACTTTGTCACAGCTTACCCTTCCCCCTCCCCATATCCTCAAGTCCATTCTCTAGTAGGTCTGTGTCTTTATTCCTGTCTTACCCCTAGGTTCTTCATGGCATTTTTTTTTCTTAGATTCCATATATATATGTGTTAGCATACGGTATTTGTCTTTCTCTTTCTGACTTACTTCACTCTGTATGACAGACTCTAGGTCCATCCACCTCACTACAAATAACTCAATTTCGTTTCTTTTTATGGCTGAGTAATATTCCATTGTATATATGTGCCACATCTTCTTTATCCATTCATCCGATGATGGACACTTAGGTTGTTTCCATCTCCTGGCTATTGTAAATAGAGCTGCAATGAACATCGTGGTACATGACTCTTTTTGAATTATGGTTTTCTCAGGGTATATGCCCAGTAGTGGGATTGCTGGGTCATATGGTAGCTCTTAAAACTTTTTTAATGCAAGGTCATTTGGGGTTTTCTCTCAACAGGTGATTAAAGAAGAAAATCTACAAGAAAACAGCCAGGAAGTTGGCACCTATATGTTACTGAAGTTTGCTAAGCTGAGGGATGAATTTGAAATCGTTGGAGACGTCCGAGGCAAAGGCCTCATGATAGGAATAGAGATGGTGAAGGATAAGGTAGGTTGTGATCTGCTGTTCTCTCTGCAGCTTCTTGGGGGCAGCAAGAGCTAAAGTAGGAAGCCTCAGCTGCAAGCTCATTCATTCTCAGGAAGAGAGCACACAAGGACAGCAAGACTCAGCAAAGCTCACTAGCGATGAGTCGGGAGTGTTGAGTATGAAGGACAGGCTAGCTGGTCATCGAGAGTCCTAGAGCGCAGAAGAGCATTTGCAAAAGGGAGCTGATGTTAGTCTTGCCAGACAAGGCAAAGAGCAATGGTAATGACTGAATATTTTGAATGAGAAATATAAGGAAGGGAGGAAATTATTGGGGGAGGGGCATGGGAACAGAGAGTTGGCGGAAGTAAGGGGGAAGGGCCGGGAGAAGGTTGTGGTGTTGGTTTGGGGTGAGGATGTTAAAGATTTATAGGTTTTGCGTTTGTTTGTTTGTTTGTTTGTGAATGGACTTCAATTTCCCAAGTAACAAGGGCGGAATGTGACTTTCTGATGACCTACTGCCAGGTGACCTCAAACTCGATATGACAATTGAACTTAGCATTTCCCTTAAGCCAGTGATTCTTCCCAAGGTCACTGTGTCTGTTTTTCACCCTCCACTGTTCTCCCAATTCCCTAGCCTCAAAACCACAAGATAATCTGTGACTCCTTCCCTCTCCTTATTTCTAACGTCAAGTTTTATTGATTCTTTCTTTGCCGTGTTTCTCAAATCTTTTCCTCTGTTGTTACTGCTGCCCCTAGGGTCCATGTCAGTAGGAAATTGGCCCAATCCTCCATAAACGCAAAATCTAGATCCTCTGAGGGGAGTGACAGCAGGGGAATCTTGGCACAGGAAGGAATAGTCAGACCAGCCCCTTCACCCTAATTCTTATCCGTGGGTGACTTCTTGCTGTTTGCTCTCTTCACACCCACCTAGTTTAGAAGGACCGTGTTCAGTTCTCTCAATATTCAGACTAGACCATGGATATAACGCTCTCCCATTCATACCACACAGCAGAGCCAGTGAAAAGCAGGAACGTTTGAACCAGATTTGAAAGCTAAGGGAAGACAGCAGGAAAATAAGAGTAACGTGAGACTAGGCCCCCTGGCTCACAGGCCGTAACATACTTACCTTCAGCTTGGGGCTCCATCAGGGGCTGTTTTAACACTCAGAAGAGTCCATCCCAGTTCCCCCCCACAAGAGGTCCCTCGAGGATACCTAGATGCCTCAAAGCCCAGACTCCACCAAAGAAAGCCCAATGAAAGAGGAGGCATTCGTCCCTTTCTCACTAATCTAAAGCTAACTTCTGTGTACTCCAAGACGTGTGAACAGAGAAGCTCTTCAGAGCTTGAGCTGTCATGGTAAAACATCAGAATCTCATTGATACAGAACAAGCTAAAGGATGGTATGTCCATACTACATGGCATAGAAACATATGTGACATGGAAAGATGTGCAAACTGTATTATGGAAAAAATTAAGCCGGCTATAAAATAGTATGTATAGAATGAGCTCTTTTTCTCTTCCCTCTGCCCTTCAGTAGTTTTTTTTTTTTTTTACAACTTTATTGGAGTAGAATTGTTTCACATCTTCAGTAGTTTTAAGCATGGGCTCTGAAAGAGCTTCTCCATTCCTTAATTCTATTCATTGTCCCCTCAATACCATTCACTTTCCTACATCCAAAGATCGCTCAAACTTTTCCCTAAGCATGGAATACAGTCCTCTCCTCTCTGTCTCTAGCTATGAGAATCCTAGGCCTTTTCAAGATCCAACTCTTCACCACATCTCCTCTTGCAGCTTGCCTTTGCTTCTCCCATAGACAGGGCTGCAGCCTTCAGGGAATCTCTCTCACACTCACTGTCTAAAAAACTCCTTTGAAAGGCTCTTTCAAATCATCTATTTGTTGACTCGGTTTTCACATATAAATACCTTCTTTTCCTAAATAAACTGTACACTTTTGAGGTCAGGAAATACACAGACAGTGAGTGCTTTATCCATGTTTGTTGAGTGATATCCATGTTTGTTGATTGTTCCCCTGCAACACTTCAGACCACATTCATGTAATTAAAACAGCTCAGAACTTGGCTTTAATGCTATACAGTATAACCCAGAATCAAAACTCCCATGAGCAGTTAGTAAGGATGTGAATTGGATACAGCCCTTTGGACAGAAATTTGTCTGTAGCTATCAAAATTTTAAATGTATACATTTTGACCTAGCCATTCCTCTTAGAGTGATGTGTCCTAAAGAAATATTCACAGAAGTGTGTAAAGATATAAATGAGTGGGGATGTTTGCAGCATTCCTTATGATCATAAACAAAAATTGAAAATAACATAAATGTCCAAAAATAAGAGATTAAACAAATTTCTCTACCAACAAACAACAAAATACTAGGTAATCTTTAAGAAGACTAGGTCCAGGGACTTCCTTCGTGGTCCAGTGGTAAAGAATTCGCCTTACAATGCAGAGGACACAGGTTCGATCCCTGGTCAGGGAACTAAGATCTCACATGCTGCAGGGCAGCTAAGCCCATGCACCACAACTACTGAGCTTGCACATCTCAACTAGAGAGCCTGCGTGCCACAAACTACAGAGCGCATGCACTCTGGAGCCCGTGCACCACAACTACAGAGAGAAAACCCCCAAGCCACAACTAGAGAGAAGTCGTGCTCCACAACGAAGAGCCCAGGAGACTTAATGAAAGATCCTGAGTGCTGCAACTAAGACCCGACACAGCCAAAAAGAAATAAAATAACTAAATAAAATTTAAAAAAAAAGAAGACTAGGTCCAAATACACTGACATGGAAAGATGTTAGGGATACATTGTAAATTGTTCAAAGCAAATTGCAGAACATTATAAAGTATGACTTTTTTAAAATATGCATTTACATGTATGTATATGCATAGAAAAAGTGTCTAGTTCCCACTAAATTACCAACAGGTGGTATCCCTAGGAGTAGGATTGGAGAAGGGGAAACGTTTCATTTTTACTTAGTGCAATTCCATATCGCTTTCAGGAGTTTTTCCCAATAACCCTGCATTACTTTTATAATTGTTTAAATGAAGACTTATCCCTCAAAAAAGACAAAAAATAAATAAATAAATAAACACGAAGCTACATTACATCCCTGAGAAGAGGTTAGTTACTAACATGCCCATTTGATTATGGAGTGATTGGGACTTAGACTCGAGCACAGGGCCCAGGCAGGCTGTGCTGTGGCTTTGCCTCATTAGCTTTTCTGACCGTGCTTTTCTCTTCGGAATGCCTACAAGATGTTCAATTAGTCATAGCAGTTGAGCCCAGGGGGTAATAAAATGGACAAAGGAGCAGGGATGGTGCTGGCCCAGACCAGGCTAAAGTCAAACAAAGTCCACCTCTCCAGACCCTTGATAGCCACCAAGGCCCACCAACCCAACTGCCCCTTTCTGACCTCTGACCTCTCATCCCCCAAACCATATTTGACTTCTTTCCAGCTTTCACAGTTTAGCCCTAAATTATATTGTCATGTTCTAGTCTTTCCTCATGAGAACATCAGGGGCAAGCAGGATGACATTTTAGGATCAATGAGGAAATGCTGGTCTTTTCCCCATCCTGGTCCTCCATTATCTAGTAGTGGGAAGGTCTGAATAGTATTTTCTTTATCTTAATGCTTCACAACAGACTTGACTAAGTTGGAGCATTTGTGCTCCCAGACTCAGAAGTCCCCAGCCCAGTGTCATCAAAAGGGTACTGGAATACCTGGGCCCACAGGAAGCGACCACCTTCAGATGCCAAGTGACCTGAAACAGCCTCTAGGCTCCAGAGAGCTTACCTTTCCTGACCCTGGAGGATTAAGTCTTGGGTGAGAAAGACCAAATTCCACAAGCAGGGAAGATGAGAACAAACAGACCCACCCCAGTTGCCCAGGCCATACTATGGCCCAGAGAAAGCTTGGACCGTTTATGCCCTTGTGCAACTTCAGAGCCATTTCCTGGACTTGGAAATGAATTTTTTACATGGACAAAACAAAGTGAAGAGCTGAGGACAATTTCCACATAAATAAAGCAAACTCCAAATATGGCTATTAAAGAACCAAGCTCCCAGGGTAACCAACTGCAGAGTCAAGATTCACCGACGGTCTGCATTCAGCTTCATCTTGTCTTTGTGAATTTGGGATGAACTGGGATAAAAACAAATATTTTCAATAACACCCCCCCCCAGAAAGAAATCCAATTCAGCAATTAATAGCTTTATTCAATTACAGGGGGAGAGAGGTTGAGAGGGAGAGAAGAGCATTGATTGCTTGAGTTGCTTTGTATTCCTCTTAGAAATAATGTCTTGAATCATTCAAATGCCAAATATTTTTTAAATGTATTTACAGACGAGCCGCCAGCCTCTTCCCCGTGAAGAAGTAAATCAAATCCACCAGGACTGCAAACGCATGGGGCTTCTGATTGGCAGGGGTGGCACTTTTTCTCAGGTAACAAGAAGGCTGGCCTTTACCTATCACTTTAGGTAGGCATCTCCCTGAGGTCCCAGTGCTGGCCCCTTTTCTTCACCCCTATGCTAGGGGACCCAGTTCCGCTTCCTCTAGGCTTAGTGCTCATACGTTTTCAAAAGAAAGGGACAGTGAAGCCCTCGGGCCACTAGAGGGCGCTGTGTGAAATGGTTTGGTTACCGCGGCTCGGCGGGGAATATACACAGAGGACAGTCTAAGGAGGCAGAAAAAGCGGCACAGACAAAGCAGAGGACTTACACGACAGGTCCTAATAGTGTCATAACAGTCATGCGTACCCAGTTTGTCTCACGTGTGAATTAGTTCTAACCTCTGAAAGCGCAATCCTAGTCTTTTTAAACTCCGCCCTGGGCTCTGACTCTGTGATCCGCAAGCCTGCTAAGCCTTAGTGGCCGCTGTGGCCAGGAGCAACGTCATGGTGCTGACAGCCTGGCCAGGTCCCTAATGCAGAACTCAAAATCAGCCACTCCCAGTGCCCTTCACTCTCAGGCTGGCAGAGGCAGAGAACAAGCTCTCCCTGCCCCCTTCCTGGGAAAGCCAAGTACAAGCCCCACAGTCGGGACCCTGGTGTGGCCCTGCCGTGGGCATGGGCTGCTACTGTAAAGTGAGCTGCCCCTCCATCCCTCACACCAGCAGGACCCTCTCCAGGGATTCGCTCCGGGGCCGAGATTTAAGATGTAGGGTCACTCCTACTCCTCCCCTAAATTGTTCTTGGCCTTTGGCATCCTTTTCTCCTGTTTTTTGTTTGTTTGTTTGTTTTGCTGTACGCGGGCCTCTCACTCTGGTGGCCTCTCCCGTTGCGGAGCACAGGCTCCGGACGCATGGCTCACGGGCCCAGCCGCTCCGTGGCATGTGGGATCTTCCCGGACCGGGGCACGAACCCGTGTCCCCTGCATCGGCAGGCGGACTCTCAACCACTAGCGCCACCAGGGAAGCCCCCTTCTCTCTCGTTTGAGACATGTGTCATTCTTCCTAGTTTCCCTGCTTCACTGCTGCGCCTCACTTAACTTCAGCGAACACCCTCGCCTGGTGCTTCTCGGAGAAAATGGAAACTATCAGGCAAGATCCCTATAGAAGCTCATCCGTCCCCCGAGCCTTTTCCCACCTCCTTCCCTAAAGGTTAGAGAATAAGATGCCTCTCCATGCTCTTGACCCTCCACACTCCCTCCACTTAGGGAAACAGGTCTGTGTTCTCTTGTTTCTGCAGTTTTTTTTTCAACTTCCCCTCAGCCTGTGAACAAACAGACTGAAAGCTCTTCCAGCCCAAACCAAACCACAGCAAACAAAAGCAGAATGAGCGCTTTTGCTGGGAAATGCTGACTTTTTTCTAGTCCTGGTTCCAGATATTTTCCTATATGAATCAGACAGAGTAAGTTAATGATTCAAAATCCTAAGATGGGCTACTTACAAAGACAGAAAACAATTCATGGTTTACTTGCTTAGTTAGTCCTTAGTCATCCGGCACACGCTTGAGTCCTCAGCAGCCACTGCTTGGCTGGATACTAGAGCTACCATGAGAAATAAGGTCTGTCCCTCCCTCCATGGAACTGGCAGAGGAGAAAGACTTAAACAGAAAATGATAATACAATCTAGTAAGCTTGCCGATAACCATACGAAGGGATAGTATACGCTGTTCTAAATGCTTTGCATATGTTGACTCATTTAATGCTCTCAACACGCCTATGAAATAAGTACTCTTATCCTTATTTTACAGATGAAGCAAAAGAGGCACAGAGAGGCTAAGTAAATTGCCCAAGTCACACAGTTAGTAAGTGGCAGAACCAGGATCCAAATGCAGGCAGTCTGATTTCTGAATCTGTCCTCGGAGGAGAACAAACCCAAGGGGACGAGACTGGAGGCCGGGAGTCCAGGTGGAGGCTCATGTTGCTGTCCGAACTTGAACAGCAGCCGTAGGGATAAAGGAGACATCCAGAGAGCAGTCTGGCAGTGAAGTGCCCAGGACTTGGGTATAAAGGGATGAGTGCAGCTTTGAACTTGCTCTCCTTCTATCTATAGACAAGTCTGTAGCTCAGAGGAAAGAATCGAGGTGAGGATCACGATTTGGGGGTCATCAGCATAGAAGTGGGGAGAGGAGGAAAGCTCCTGGGAAGGGAGTCTAGACGCGAAATGCAGAGAGATGAGGATAGACACCTGGGTCACGTCAACTTTTAAAGGGCAGGTGGAATAAGAGGTACGCAGATGGAGACACTAAACGGGTGGAGAGCTGTGAGGAGAGCTAGAAGGGTGTGGAGTCATGGAAGCCAGAGAGTGGCGGTGAGGGGGGTTCTGGAAGGGGGAGCAACAGAAGTGCCAAATGCAGAAGAGAAGGCCAGAAAGGATAAGGGCTGGAATGTGCCCGTCGGATTCCGCACTGAGCACCTCACTGGCAGCTTTAGCCAGGGTGGGGTCAGAAGGTTGATGGGAAAGAAACTAGGCTGCAATAAGTTGAGATGTGAATAGAGGGAAGGCAGAGTGGAAGATAATGGCCAATAGCATCAACCAGTCCTTTTATTTTTACAAGTTTGATGAAAGGAAGGATAGTATTTGTATGGTAGCTGGAAGAGACCAGGAGGGTCAACACATTTTTATCTGTGGTTTTATGTGTAGTTTGGATTTAGATTATGAGAGCTGTAAGCCTGCTTGTTTATAGGCTGAGGGGAAGTTGAGGACAAGGTGAAGATGCAAGAGAATGCAGGGATGTTGCCTGGAGGGAAGGTGATGGGAGAAGCAAGGGCCAAAGGCACAGGAAGAAAATTTGGAGTCGAATCGTAGATGGTTTGTTCCTTGAACCTTCAGGCTAGGATATAAGAATGCACGTGGGAGCAAGCAAGTTTATAGAAAGGTCTTGCTTGACAGCTTCTGAGAAGCATGAGGCAAGATTGTCTATGAAACGGAGTGAGGGGTGTAGGAATTGAGTGAGGAAATTGAGAGGAATGGAAATTAGAATGGCAAAGGAGAGAGGACCTGAACTTTTAGGATACCAGCAGAAGTAGGACCCTGCATTCCTTGTGGTGTCTGTCCACCAGCGGTGTGATTTTCTTTACCACTTCTCAGCTCTCTGTGTTGGAGCAAAACAGTTCTATTATAGCTTTGGTCGGACCTGGGACTTTGCTGTGTGTGTGCGGCAGCGGAAGGGTAGGAAGGCAAGCAAACTGAGGGGGTAGGTGAGAGAGGGGTTCATATCCTCAGCCCTGTGTGCCAAGCTGGGTAGGAAAAGGAGGACGAGATCTGAGTGGGGTGACAGACCTGAAGATCATGGAGGGAGCAGGAGACTGAAGTTTTCATGGAAAAGGGCAGATGCAGTGGGAATCAGAAATTGAAGGATCCCTAGTGCAGAGGAGGCTTGTGGTGCTGGCCTGGGGTGTGAGTAGATGCAGATGAAGGTTCCTGGAGTTGTGGCGATCAAGAAACTGAGACGCTAGTTTGTTGGGCTGCACACAGGGACACAGAAGGCAACCTCGGTGATGGCAGAAACGGAGGGTAGATAGAGGTGTAAGACCTCAGTGGAGGTGGTGGAAGGACCAGGAGGTCAGCAGGTGACAAAAAGGAAAAGGGGCCAAGCGGATGGTACCAGAATTTTTGAGACTAGAGGATGAATGGCCTGGATACAGCATGGGGGAGGGAGGAGACAAACGTTTGAGGGAAATATAAGGAATGTCATGAAAACAAGGTGTTCGATTCTTAATCTAGTGCATTTCCTTGAAGTCGTAGTTGATTCTATGATGATCCGTTGCTCTATTTTCCTTTATCTCCTCAGACATTCCGCATCGCACCCTCCATGTGCATCACTAAACCAGAAGTTGATTTTGCAGTGGAAGTATTCCGTTCTGCCTTAATCCAACACTTGGAGAGCCAAGACAAATAATTTTTTGAAAATAAAGAGCCACAAGCCTCAAGAACTTCCCACTTATGTTCAAGGGTTAATTTGAGAAATTTCAGAACCACTGGTATACGTTGTAAATGGTTGACTGCCTACCAGCCATATTTGTTAACGGAGCCCCTGTTACCTTGAGAAAGCCACCCCTCAAGAAAGGATCTGTATCCCTAGCTCAGAGAATAAATCCTAATTAGTCTAGATTAGTTATGCTAATTGTATTCTCCTTTGCGGTGAATGTCTACACCTGATATGGGACATGATTCCTGCAGGAAAATCTTTTGGTGGAGGTGCCTTCGGGAAAAGATTTCTTCACCCTCTGCTCTTCATCTCCGGAAGAGATGTGTTCGTCTTGCATTGAAGCATCAGATGTCACGATAGGACTGCTCCAACCACCGTCAGCCACTTTGCGGCCCTGAGGACAAAGCTTATTTGCTGAGGTTGGAAGTTGGAGCGAAGCTGAGTCCTTAGTGATGTCAATGGGCCACTGATTTAACCAATCCTGGAGCCCCCTTACCTTGGGGCTTCTTGTTACATGAGAAAATAAATACAGTGCATCGCACAAGCCTTTTTCATTTAAGTTTTCTCTTATTGCAGCCATAAGCATCCTGGGAAATGATGCAGAAAATACCCCACGTAGATAACTGTCCTCTCCTTTAACTCCCCTAAAATGTGTATCAGAGCCTCCTTTGTTTCCACTGCCATCATCCCACCCTGGACTAAATTCTCGTTGCTCCTATTATAATAGTCTCCAAGACCAGAAGTTCCCAAACTTTATAGTCATTAGAATGCACATTCATATTGCTTCTTTCCCATATGTATGCACTATTTGTCTTAAAATTGACTTAATATTTTTCCTTAATCTGACTTTTTTTACTTAGATGTATTTGATAGTAATGTTTCTATCATTATAATTGATGAGAAATCAGTACTACTTGTCACAACTGGAAAGTGCTCATAAAATAGAGTGAACACAAAGCAATGTAATTCAGGTCTAGCAAAATACAGTTTCTTGAAGACATTCTCGGCATGAGGCTTGTTCTCTCTTTGTTCAAAAGGGAGTTTAGGGGGGAAAAAAGAGCTTACAGAGTGTTTGAGGGGTGTAAAAAGATACTGGCAAGAGGGAAGAGATATGGGAACCTATGTATAACTGATTCACTTTGTTATAAAGCAGAAACTAACACACCATTGTAAATCAATTATACTCCAATAAAGATGTAAAGGAAAAAAAAAAGATACTGGCAAGCTGAGTGCGTCTCCTTAACACAAACAGAAGAAGATCCACAGAACTGAATGGGAAGTAACTTTCTCAGCATGTAATTTGCTGTTTATTTAAGCTGTGTCCCAGGTTGAAGCCACGTTCTAATGATTTACCCCTGAGGTGTCTGTTCCACTAAGATAACCTACACCTCACTGCCAGATTTGTCTCCCTCCAGCATTGACTTAAACATGTCCTTCTCTTGCACAAAACCTTCCGGTGGCTCCCCATTGCCCCCCAGATAAGACCAAAACCCCTATGAGAAGGAGCTTAATGCCCTCTAGTATCCAATATCCAAATAGAGCAAACACTTTAGAAATGCTCTGTTTGGGCGCAGTGGAAAGATGATTGTATTATGAGCCAAATAACCTGAATTCTAAACTCAGTTCTCCCATTTATTTGCTACAGATGACCCTGGGCAAGACCTTTAATCTCTTTTTAACCTCATTTTGTTCCCAGGCAGATCAGTACTTGCCCTTCCTACCTCCTGAGTTGTCCTGGGAATCAAGTAGCCTAACAGATGGAAAAGTGCTTGCAAACTAGAGAACTATGCAAATAGCAATTTCTTCCTTTCAAGCCACATTTCCCTTCTTTCCTTCACTACAGAGTCTCCCAAGAGCAGCCTTTGTGCTCCTGTATGCTTCCTTGCTTCCCATTCATGCCTCAACAACTAAGACCCCATTCTGGCCCCTCGTTCCTTGACAACTGCCTTCTCAAAAGGCCACCAGTGACTTCCTTATGGCCAAAACTTAACGTTTCCTTGGAATGTTCTTTCTAAACAACTGCTCCTTCTTGAGTTGATTCCCTCGGCTTCTGCAATGTGGTCCTTTTATCTCAGATGGCACCTTCTTAGTCTCCCCTGGCAACTCCTCCGTGACAGGGTTCTGTCCTGGGCCATCTCTTCCTCCATGCTAGACTCTCTCCCTATGGGCAAGCTCATCCACTTAGGAGATTTCCCCTATCCTGACTATACTGATGACTTGCAAATATTCATCTTCAGTCTCAACCTTTTTGCTGAACCCCAACTGCAAGGTTCTAACTGTCTGGACACTTTCATTTGGATGTCACAAGGACACTTCAAATTCAACATTTCTAACACAAAACACACTAAATTTCTCTCCTACAATGAATTCCTTCTTGATTAATGAGACTTTTGTCTGAGGCTCATCATTTAGGGCATTATTTTTCTCCAAGTTATCTTTTTGCCTTTCATATGACTAAGTCTCATAAATATTTTCTCCAACATAATTTTTCCAATATGGCTCATTTATACCAAAACTGCCTTAATTTATGCCGTCATCATCTTTCCTGAACTATTTCAACCACCTCCTAACGGGTATTCTGGATGCCTTCCTAATCCATTCTCTACACTGATTCCAAAGTCAGTTAATTAAAGGGTAAGTATGATCACATCTCTCATCTTTTGAAGGCTTTGAGGGCTCCCTATTACTCATGGAACAAAGTCCAAATTCCAACTATTATGACATTCAAGAGCCTTCACAACTTGTCCCCAGACAAGTTTTCATGCTTTACTCCCTTTGTTCCTTTCATGTCGTGTATATTGATTCTTAGCTCCTATAATTCACTCTACCTGGTAAGTTCTTCTGCTCTTCTTTGTGAGTGAAAATTATGGGATCAGGGAGATTGGACAAGAAAGCCAACACTTCTCTGTTATTCTTCAAGGCCTTCCCATTTTCAGTATTTCTTTCCTTTCAAGATAAAGAAGGAGGGGGAGGGATTTCCCTGGTGGCTCAGTGCCTAAGACTCCACACTCCCAGTGCAGGGGGCCCAGGTTCGACCCCTGGTCAGGGAACTAGATCCCACATGCATGCTGCAACTAAGAGTTCACATACCACAACTAAGGAGCCAGCTGGCCACAACTAAGGAGCACATGTGCCACAACTAAGGAGTATGCCTGCTGCAACTAAGACTCGGTGCAACCAAATAAATAAATTTAAAAAAAGAAAAAGGGGGAAACATTGAAAATAATGTTTATGATAACCATTTAGAAATTTAATAAAAGATGAAGGGAAAACAACAAAATACAAATTTAAAACAAAATAAAAACAAAAAAAGGTTCCATGCTTAGGCCAAGATCCTTACCAGGACACCCTCTCCTGGAAGAAGGAGGCTGAGGGATTTAATTGTTCAGATAAATTCATAGAACATATTCCTTGTGGCTTCCTGAGTCCTACAGGATCTTGTGTACATCTAGGAGTACACCCTGTTAGTCTCCCACCTCCTGGAATCTTTGTAGAGTAAAAGCCAGCAATGGAATTCTGAAATGTAGCCAGGTCCTAGGTCTCATTTCTTGACTATGATGTTTGTATAACTCTATCTAAGTGCTTTGACCAGGATAAACTGCTCCTCTTTCTTGAAGAGCATTTGGGATTTAAAATGTGTAAGCCATCGGAGGTATGGAGCAGAAAGGGCAAACATTGTGGCCTTGGAGCATGTATTCATTTCTTTCACTAGTTTATAAACATGATGGATTCCTACTTCTTTCCATCTGGAACCATGGGTAGGAGTTTAGCACCACCATTTCTTGCCCTTCCATTTTCTGCTCTACCCACAGGAGGTGGGATGTAAGCCAGCTTACATAAGACAAGAAGCCCACATGCTTGCCAAGCTCTTTTTTATTTCCTTTCTTGTTGAAACTGCCTGAAGTGAAGATAATGAACACTCAGCTCACGTAAACTTTTTCCACATAAGGAACATATTGACAGTTATCATGTAATGAGAATATAATATTAAAATGTTGGCAACTGTTTAAAAACCCTTGAAATGACAATCCACTCAGGAGGGAGTAATTAAAAAAAAACCACAATCAAACTTTGATTATACCATTAATAATAATAATTATAAAGAGATGTAAAATAACACTGATAAATTGATAATACAGTAATAAACTATGCTCTTATTTGTATTTTAAAGCTCCATCTTTTCCATCAGTGTAGTTTTTAACTTTCCAGTAATTCAAAGTAACCTCAAAAGGTATCTCTAAACTATGGGAGGACTTGATCCTTCTTCCACCTTTAAATCCCACTTAAATCTCATCAACATTGTCCACTTCATCATCACTTAATTCCAGAGCATCACAGTCAAGTTTCAAAGGTAGGTTTGAAGACTCTGGTCAGTGCAGCAGCAGATTGCTCGGGTTAATGAAAGCTGAAGCCTCATTTCCAGCTGAGGCACAAACAGTAAAAATGGTGCAGCTTTGCCCATTAAAAACAGGAATACTAGAATAAAACACCACAAAGTATCTCAACAAAAACAAAAGGGCCACCTAACTTAGCAAGAGTGAAGACACAGAACCAAGGTTCAATTACGTCAATACCTTTAGGTTTAGTTCAGATAAAGGTAGGTCAGCTTGGTCTGACTGGTGACAGACGTAAAGAGTGCTGGCAGAACCAGAGGCATTGTGCCAGTAATCCAGGACGGAGAACATAGAGAGACGTCAAAAACACAATGTAATCAAGAACTGGTTGGGGGAGTCATTGCAGACAGCAACTAATGAAAACACAATGTGCAACAGAGGGAGCCTGCACAAGCTCTCCACCTGATTTGTTTTGGGCAAATTAACCTCTCTGAGCTGAAGCTTCCTTGGGTCCAAAAAAGAGGATAATATAATCCCATGGATCCCTTGGGAGGATTTAAATAAGCAAATACACTGACAGCTGCTCAATTAATATTAACTCTTTCCTTAATGTCACTTTCCTTTTGATACAGAACTTCCTTAGTTGCACTTGGCTCTCACCATCTTGGGATGTTGATTCCTGTGGATACATCTTATTTCCTAACCAAACTCTAAACTCCTGGCAAGGTGACCTTGTCTTCTCCATTCTCATATCATCAGGCCTAACACAGTGTCCCTCACTGAAAGGCAAAGACTAACTCCTGATGGTGCTGTATGCATTTTATCCATAGGTGGCACAGTGCCACCAACAGCTTAAGGCAGCAATTATCCATCTGAAATAAACAGTTAGCCATCTGGGAGCTGAGATTGGAAATGACTCTGTGTTTGCAGCCGTGTTGTTGACAGGGTGTTGGTGTTCTGGCTGGGTGTCAGGCCTGAGCCTCTGAGGTGGGAGAGCTGAGTTCAGGACATTGGTCCACCAAACACCTCCCAGCCCCATGTAATATCAAATGGCGTAAGATCTCCCAGAGATCTCCATCTCAACGCTAAGACCCAGCTCCACTCAACGACCAGCAAGCTACAGTGCTGGACACTCCATGCCAAACAACTAGCAAAACAGGAATACAACCTCACCCATTAGCAGAGAGTTTGCCTAAAATCATAACAAGTTTACAGACGCCCCAAAACACACCAACAGACATGGTCCTGCCCACCAGAAAGACAAGATCCAGCCTCATCCACCAGAACACAGGCAGCAGTCCCCTCCACCAGGAAGCCTACACAACCCACTGAACCAATGTTACCCACTGGGAGCAGACACCAAAAACAACGGGAACTACAAACCTGCAGCCTGCGAAACGGAGACCCCAAACACAGTAAGTGAAGCAAAATGATAGACAGAGAAACACACAGCAGATGAAGGAGCAAGGGAAAAACCCAACAGATCAAATAAATGAAGAGGAAATAGGAAGTCTACCTGAAAAAGAATTCAGAGTAATGATAGTAAAGATGATCCAAAATCTTGGAAATAGAATGGAGAAAATACAAGAAACATTTAACAAAGATCTAGAAAACTAAACAGCAAACAAACAATGATGAACAACACCATAAATGAAATTAAAAATTCTCTAGAAGGAATCAATAGCAGAATAACTGAGGCAGAAGAATGGATAAGTGACCTGGAAGATAAAATAGTGGAATAACTACTGCAGAGCAGAATAAAGAAAAAAGAATGAAAAGAATTAAGGACAATCTCAGAGACTTCTGGGAC
This sequence comes from Hyperoodon ampullatus, assembly GCF_949752795.1. Classification (NCBI taxonomy): domain Eukaryota; kingdom Metazoa; phylum Chordata; class Mammalia; order Artiodactyla; family Ziphiidae; genus Hyperoodon; species Hyperoodon ampullatus. The sequence continues at coordinate 147,299,509 of NC_136917.1, forward strand.
AACATTAAACACACCAACATTCAAATTATAGGGGTCCCAGAAGAAGAAGAGAAAAAGAAAGGGACTGAGAAAATATTTGAAGAGATTATACTTGAAAACCTTCCTAATATGCATAAGAAAATAGTCAATCAAGTCCAGGGAGCGCAGAGAGTCCCGTACAGGATAAATCCAAGAAGAAACACGCCAAGAAACATGTTAATCAAACTATCAAAAGTTAATCACAAAGAAAAAGTGTTAAAAGCAGAAAGAGAAAAGCAACAAATAACATACAAGGGAATCCCCATAAGGTTAACACCTGATCTTTCAGCAGAAACTCTGCAAGCCAGAAGGGAGTGGCAAGACCTATTTAAAGTGATGAAAGGGAAAAACCTACAACCAAGATTACTCTACCAAGCAAGGATCTCATTCAGATTTGATGGAGAAATTTAAAACTTTACAGATAAGCAAAAGCTAAGAGAATTCAGCACCACCAAACCAGCTCTACAACAAATGCTAAAGGAACTTCTCTAGGCAGGAAACATAAGAGAAGGAAAAGACTTACAATAACAAACCCAAAACAATTAAGAAAATGGTAATTGGAACATACATATCAATAACTACCTTAAATGTAAGTGGATTAAATGCTTCAACCAAAAGATGTAGACTGGCTAAATGGATACAAGAACAAAACCAGTACATATGCTGTCACAAGAGACCCACTTCAGACCTACGGACACATACAGTCTGAAAGTGAGGGGATGGAAAAAGATATTACATGCAAATGGAAATCAAAAGAAAGTTGGAGTAGCAATTCTCATATCAGACAAAATAGACTTTAAAATAAAGACTATTACAAGGGACAAAGAAGGACACTACATAATGATCAAGGGATCAATCCAAGAAGAATATATAAAAATTGTAAATATTTATGCACCTAGTATAGGAGAACCTTCATATATAAGGCAAATGCTAACAGCCATAAAAGGGGAAATCGACAGTAACACAATCATGGTAGGAGACTTTAACACCCCACTTTCACCAAGGGACAGATCATCCAAAATGAAAATAAATAAGGTAACACAAACTTCAAATGATATTTTAAACAAGATGGACTTAATTGATATTTATAGGATATGCCATCCAAAACAGTAGATTACACTTACTTCTCAAGTGCTCATAGAACATTCCCAGGATAGATCATACCTTGGGTCACAAATGAAGCCTCAGTAAATTTAAGAAAATTGAAATTGTATCAAGTATCTTTTCCGACCACAATGCTATGAGACTAGATATCAATTACAGGAAAAAATCTGTAAAAAATACAAACACATGGAGGCTAAACAATACACTACTGAATAATCAAGAAATCACTGAAGAAATCAATCAGAAAATCAAAAAATACCTAGAAACAAATGGCAATGAAAACATGATGACCCAAAACCTATGGGATGCAGCAAAAGCAGTTCTAAGAGGGAAGTTTATAACAATACAGTCCTACCTCAAGAAAGAAGAAACATCTCAGATAAACAACCTAATCTTACACCTAAAGCAATTAGAGAAAGAACAACAGAAAAACCCCAAAGTTAGCAGAAGGAAAGAAATCATAAAGATCAGATCAGAAATAAATGAAAAAGAAATGAAGGAAATGATAGCAAAGATCGATAAAACTAAAAGTTGGTTCTTTGAGAAGATAAACAAAATTGATAAACCATTAGCCAGACTCATCAAGAACAAAAGGGAGAAGACTCAAATCAATATAATTAGAAATGAAAAAGGAGAAGTAACAACAGACACTGCAGAAATACAAAGAATCATAAAAGATTACAACAAGCAACTATATGCCAATAAAATGGAAAATCTGGAAGAAATGGACAAATTCTTAGAAAAGCACAACCTCCTGAGACTGAACCAGGAAGAAATAGAAAATATAAACAGACCAATAACAAGCACTGAAGTTGAAACTGTGATTAAAAATCTTCCAACAAACAACAGGACCAGATGGATTCACAGGTGAATTCCATCAAACATTTAGAAGAGAGCTAACACCTATCCTTCTCAAAATCTTCCAAAATATAGCAGAGGGAGGAACCTTCCTAAACTCATTCTATGAGGCCATCATCACCCTGATACCAAAACCAGACAGAGGTGTCACAAAAAAAGAAAACTACAGGTCAATATCACTGATGAACACAGATACAAAAATCCTCAACATAATACTAGCAAACAGAATCCAACAGCACATTAAAAGGATCATACACCATGATCAAGTGGGGTTTATCCCAGGAATGCAAGGATTCTTCAATATACACAAATCAATCAATGTGATATACCATATTAACGAACTGAAGGGGAAAAACCATAAAATAATCTCAGTAGATGCAGAAAAAGCTTTCAACAAAATCAATACCCATTATGATAAAAAAAAAAAACCCAGAAAGTAGGCATAGAGGGAACTTACCTCAACATAATAAAGGACATATATGACAAACCCACAGCCAACATCATTCTCAGTGGTGAAAAACTGAAACCATTTCTTCTAAGATCAGGAACAAGACAAGGTTGTCCACTCTCACCACTATTATTCAACATAGTTTTGCAATTTTTAGCCACAGCAATCAGAGAAGAAAAAGAAATAAACGGAATCCAAATTGGAAGAGAAGAAGTAAAACTCACTGTTTGCAGATGACGTGATACTATACATACATAATCCCAAAGGTGCTACCAGAAAACTACTAGAGCTAATCAATGAATTTGGTAAAGCAGCAGGATATAAAATTATTCCACAGAAATCTCTTGCATTCCTATACACTAATGATGAAAAATCTGAAAGAGAAATTAAGGAAACACTCCCATTTACCATTGCAACAAAAAGAATAAAATACCTAGGAATAAACATACCTAAGGAGACAGAAGACCTGTATGCAGAAAACTATAAGACACTGATGAAAGAAATTAAAGGTGATACAAACAGATGGAGAGATTTACCATGTTCTTGGATTGGAAGAATCAACATTATGAAACTGTCTCTACTACCCAAAGCAATCTACAGATTCAATGCAATCCCTATCAAACTACAAATGGGACTTTTCACAGAACTAGAACAAAAAAATTCACAATTTGTATGGAAACAAAAAAGACCCCGGATAGCCAAAGCAATCTTGAGGGAAAAAAACGGAGCTGGAGGAATCAGGCCCCCTGACTTCAGACTATACTATAAAGCTGCAGTAATCAAGACAATATGGTACTGGCACAAAAACAGAAATATAGATCAATGGAACAAGATAGAAAGCCCAGAGATTAACCCACTCACCTATGGTCAACTAATCTACAACAAAAGAGGCAAGGATATACAATGGAGAAAAGACAGTCTCTTCAATAAGTGGTGCTGGGAAAACTGGACAGCTACATGTAAAAGAATGAAATTAGAACACTCCCTAACACCGTACACAAAAATAAACTCAAAATGGATTAGAGACCTAAATGTAAGACCGGTCACTATAAAACTCTTAGAGGAAACCATAGGAAGAACACTCTTTGACATAAATCACAGCAAGATCTTTTTTGATCCACCTCCTAGAGTAATGGAAATGAAAACAAAAATAAACAAATGGGATCTAATGAATCTCCAAAGCTTTTACACAGCAAAGGAAACCATAAACAAGACAAAAAGACAACCCTCAGAATGGGAGAAAGTATTTGCAAATGAATCAACGGACAAAGGATTAATCTCCAAAATATATAAACAGCTCATGCAGCTCAATATTAAAAAAAACAAACAACCCAATCTAAAAATGGGCAGAAGACCTAAATAGACATTTCTCCAAAGAAGATGTACAGATTGCCAACAAACACATGAAAGGATGCTCAACATCACTAATCATTAGAGAAATGAAAATCAAAACTGCAATGTGGTCTTACGTCACACGGGCCAGAATGGCCATTATCAAAAAGTCTACAAACAATAAATGCTGGAGAGGGTGTGGAGAAAAGGGAACCCTCCTACAAGGTTGGTGGGAATGTAAATTGATACAGCCACTATGGAGAACAGTATGGAGGTTCCTTAAGAAACTAAAAATAGAACTACCGTACAACCCAGCAATCCCACTACTGGGCATATATACTGAGAAAACCATAATTCAAAAAGAGTCATGTACCACAATGTTCATTGCAGGTCTATTTACAATAGCCAGAACATGGAAGCAACCTAAGTGTCCATTGACATATGAATGGATAAAGAAGCTGTGACAAAGCGAAAGAGAGGCATGGACATATATATAGTACCAAACGTAAGGTAGATAGATAGTGGGAAGCAGCCGCATAGCACAGGGAGATCAGCTCGGTGCTTTGTGACCGCCTGGAGGGGTGGGATAGGGAGGGTGGGAGGGAGGGAGACGCAAGAGAGAACGGATGTGGGAACAGATGTATATGTATGAATGATTCACTTTGTTATAAAGCAGAAACTAATAAAAAAAATAATAAAATAAAATATGTATATTAAAAAAAGATGTGGCACATATATACAATGGAATATTACTCAGCCATAAAAGGAAATGAAACTGAGTTATTTGTAGCAAGGTGGATGGACATAGAGACTGTCAGAGTGAAGTCAGAAAGAGAAAAACAAATACCGTATGCTAACAGATATACGGAATCTAAAAAAAAAAAAGGTTCTGAAGAACCTAGGGGCAGGACAGGAATAAAGATGCAGACATAGAGAATGTACTTGAGGACACGGGGAGGGGGAAGGGTAAGCTGGGACGAAGTGAGAGGGTGGCATGGACATATATACACTACCAAATGTAAAATAGATAGCTAGTGGGAAGCAGCCGCATAGTACAGGGAGGTCAGCTCAGTGCTTTGTGTCCCCCTAGAAGGGTGGGATAGGGAGGGTGGGAGGGAGACGCAAGAGGGATGAGATTTGGGGGTGTATGTATATGTATAGCTGATTCACTTTGTTATACAGCAGAAACTAACATACCATTGTAAAGCAATTATACTTCAATAAAGATGTTTAAAAAAATTTAGTCATCTGACATGCATATGTGTGTATTCAGAAATATAAATTATATATATTTAGGAATACATAATATATATTTAGAAATGTATGCATAATTAGAGACATAATATATAAAGAAATCTGTATTTAGAAATATTATATATATATACATATATATATATTTAGATTTTGGTAATAAAGTACCAGAGGTAATTTTAGAAAGAAAAGGAAACCACTCTTGGATGAATTGTGAGGTCGTAATATCTGAAGGTGGAATGGAGAGGGCTCCCAGGCATCTCTTATTCATCCTCCAAGGGGGCTGCACTTCTATGCACTCTCCTCAGGCCCCCAGCTCACAACCCTGCTCTTCTCACTCTCAATAAGTGACTGTTGTTTATCAGAAGTACATTGAAACTATCCAGCAAGGATTCTGATCATATCACTCTCCTGCTTAATACCTGTTTGATGCCTTCCCTCAGGCCTGTCTCTGGCTTGCGTCCTGGCCTGGTGGCCCTGAACCTTTCCCTGGCTTCTGCATGCCTGTCATGCTGCCCTCCAGCCGCCCCCCACCCACTGCCTATCTCAGGGCTGCTGCACTCTGTTCTCTCCTCCCAGAGCCCTCAGGCTTCTTCACCTGCTACTTCTTCCTCATCCTTCACAGAGCTGATAATCACATTCATGGTCAGGTTATTATTTTACATAAACCTTCCCCCCAGCACACACATATTCTCCAGGATCTTACAGCTTGAATTGTTCATTCTCTTCTGGATTTTCAGTTTCTATATTCTTATTTCTTCTTCCTCTCAGACTAAACACATGCCTCTCCCTCCATTAAAAAAACAAAAAACAAAAAAAACTTCTTTCAAATGTATATCCTTTTCCTAAAAGTGATGCTTCTAAAAAAACATCCTTGGGGCACTGCCACGCCACTGCCTCACTGCCACTCTCTCAGTACTCCTCAGGCTGGCTTCTGTGAACCTATTCTTGCAAAAGTAACCTACAACTCCTGTGATGGTTAATTTTATGTGGCAACTTGACTGGATCATGGGGTGCCCAGATATCTTATTAACGTTATTTCTGGATGTGCCTGTGAGGGGGTTCCTGGAAGAGATTATCATCTGGATTGGTGGATTGAGTAAAGCAGATGGCCTGCCCAAGGTAAGTGGGCATCACACAATGTGCTAAAGACTTGAATAGAACAAAAAGGTGGAGAAAGATTGGATTCGCCCTCTCTAGCTGACTGCTTGAGCTGGGACATCCAACTCCTCTGCCCTCAGCATCCCTGGTTGTCAGGCATTCAGACCCCCAGTGAAATCTACACCAGCAGTCCCTGAGGCTCTTGGGTCTTCAAACTACACCACTGGCTCTCCTGGGTCTCCAGCTTGCAGACAACAGACCAGGGCACTTCTGTCTGCATAGTCACATGAGCCAATACCTTATAATAAATATAGATATAGATAACATATGGATATGTAGATATTGATATATAACTATTTTCATCTACATAGCTGTGCACATCATTATACACTTTATACACATATGTATATTACATACATAGCTCTCTCTATATATATCTGTATATATATATATCTATATCTATCTATCTATATATAGATATAGATATATATATGGCTCCTATTGGTTCTGTTTCTCTGAAAAATCCTGACTAATATAACCTTCTAACTGCCAAATTCAGCCCTCACCTCACTTAGCATCTCTGTGGCATCTGAGACTGGTCATCTTCCTCTCTTATTTTTTTTAATGGCACCATGGTCTTCCAATCTTGTACTACCTCTTTATTTTTTAAGATTTTTTTTTGATGTGGACCATTTTTGTTTTTAAGTCTTTATTGAATTTGTTACAATATTGCTTCTGTTTTATGTTTTGGTTTTTTGACCACGAGGCATGTAGGATCTCAGCTCCCCTACGAGGGGTCGAACCTGCACCCCCTGCATTGAAAGGTGAAGTCTTAACCACTGGCCCACCAGGGAAGTCCCTCGTACTACCTCTTTAGTCCTTTTCATTCTCATACATTGGTTTTTGTTTAGTTTGCTCCTTAATGCTGGTGTACCCACAGGATTTTTATCTTGATCTCTTTTTTTCCCCTCTCCATATACTTTATCTGGGTGATTTCATCCATTATCCATGATGGCTTTACTATCTAGATGCTGATGATTCTCAAGCACATCTCCAGGGCAACCTCCTTCTGGCCTACAGATTCACATTGTCAGCAGCTCTTTGAACATGTTCCCTGGGTATCTACTGCGTTCTCTTCCTCCCCCTGGAGCACATATGCTCTCCTGGCCTCAGGAGGTATTGATTGAGCCAACTACCTTCTTGCCGTAGATGCCTGGTGCCAGTAATTCCCCCACTCCCCCAAGCCAGTCTTAACCAAACTTCTGATTCTTGCTTGCCTCCCTGCTATCCTTTTTTGCTGCCCCATTCCCCCTGATTACAGCTTTCTTGCCTCCTCTAACTGCCCGGACCTGGCTGTCATGGCTGATTGGGAGTTTCATTGCTGGCCCTTGGCACACTTTGGGCCTTCCTTGCCTTACTTATTGCTCCGTTCCCTTTCTTGTCTCATTGCCCAGCCTGAAAGTCATTACCTCATCCTCACTTAGGAGGAGTGAAGCAGCTGGCTGTTCCTGTTATCTAACTCTTTCTCTGCTCCAGCAAAAGTCCCAGATTGCAGGCATCACTGATTGCCACTTGATGCAAACTTTTAAAAAGCAAGGAGGTAGGAGGAGAGAGTGAAAATTATGCCAGAAATAAAATATTTTTAGGAATATTTTTCTTCCTGTGATGGTACTGGGTATGGGGAACATCGATGTAGTGAGTGAACTTTAGCAGAGGTGTCATTAGAAACCACTGTTCCGGCTGAGCTGGTCTCCAACTAGTTTCACTCAGCACTGCCACACACCAGAACCTGGCACAGGGGCCTGACCGATGCTCCTCAGTGGTCCTGTGCCCATTCCACCAACCTGGGCAGGAGGGTCCTCTTTATTCTTGGTAACTTCCCTGGAGTTACTCCTAGACCCTGGGAGCCATCTCCAGTAAACCCTCTGCTTCCTTCTTTTCAGCAATATCCTACCCTCCATCCTCTGTTTAGCAGGGAGCTCGTTTCCTTCTCAGGAGCATTGCCTTCCTCTACCTATTCACCTCTTCTCCTGCTTCTTCAAGCAGAATCAACTCCTCCCTTACTCCTCTAACACTTCCAGAGAGATTGTGGGGAGAGGAGGTGGGTTTTGGAACAAGGAAGCAAGATGTATTGTCAGTTAGCCTGTTTAGTGCAGCAAAGAAAGGAAAGAAAACAGTTTAGTTTCTGTATTAAAGTTTTAAAGATTCTGATTTTGCCACTCTTGAAAATATCTTTCAGCAATGCATGCGGTCTAAGTATGCAATTTAAAAAGAATATATTTGAAAAAGAAGAACAAAGTTGGAGAACTAAGATTTCCTAATTCCAAAACTTACTACAAAAGCTACAGTAATCAAAGCAGTGTGGTTCTAGCAGAAAGACAGACATGTAGCCCAAAAGAATAAAATAGAGAGCCGAAGATAAACCCTCGCATATATGGTCAGTTAATGTTTGACAAGGGTGCCAAGGCCACTCAATGGAGAAAGGATAATCTTTTCAACAAATGATGCTGGGAAAATTGGTTATGCACATGCAAAAGAATGAAGTTGGAGCCTGCCCTTGTAACATATACAATAATTAACTCAAAATGAGTTAAAGACTTAAACCTAAGAGATAAAACTATAAAACCCTTAGAAGAAAACATAGGTACAAATCTTCATGATATCAGTTTTGGCAATGATTTCTTAGATAAGGCAAGAAAAGAAAAAAATAGATAAAATTGGGTCTATTCAAAATTAAAAACGTTTTTGCATCAAAGAGCACTATCAAGAAAGTGAAAAGATAGCCCACAGAATGGGATAATGTGTTTGCAAAATCATATATCTGATAAGGGCTAAATTTCCAGAATCTATTAAAAAGAACACTTACAATTCAACAACCACAAAACAACTCAGTTCAAAAGTGGGCAAAAGATTTAAATAGACCTTTCTCCAAAGATGAAATACAAATGGCCAATAAGCACATGAAAAAATGCTCAACATCACTATCTGTTATGGAAATACTAATCAAAACCACAGTGAGATACCACTTATACCCATTAGGATGGCTATTATATAAAAGAACAAAAAACAAAAACAGCAGAAAATAACAAGTGTTGGTAAGGATATGTAGAGATTAGAACTCTTGTGCATTGCTGGTGGGAATGTTTTCCATTATGGAAAACAGTATGGCAGTTCCCCAAAAAGTTAAACACAGGATTACCCCATGATTCAGCAATTCCACTTCAGGGTATAGATCCAAAAGAATTAAAAGCAGGAATTCAAACAGATATTTGCACAACCATGTTCATAGCAGTATAATTTATAATAGCCAAAAGATGGAAACAACTCAGATGTTATCATTGAATGAATGAATAAACAAAATGTGGTATATGGACACAATTGAATGGTATTCTGTCTTGAAAAGGAAGAAAATTCTGATACATGCTGTAATATGGATGAACCTTGAAAACATGGCTAACTGAAACAAGCCAGTCACAAAGGAAAAATATTGCCAAGAGTTGCGGGTAGGAGGGGATGGGAAATTATTGTTTCATAGGTAAAAACTTTCTGTTGGGGATGATGAAAAGTTCTGAAAATGGGCCAGTGGTGATAGCTATGCAACATTGTGAGTGTGCTTAACGCTACTGTACACTTAAAAATAGTTAACATGGTAAATTTCACAATTTTCAAAAAAAATTTTAAGAATATATCCATGTATGAGAACATTCCTTCCAATGAAGACAGAGTGAAGGATTAATAGAGAGATTTAGAATGCATAAATGAATGGAATGATAGAGAGATTTGGTTGCATTAAAGCAAATAGGCCTCACTTCTCCATACCTGGGTGAGAAAAATGTTCACTGTAGCACAGAGAACTCATGCCTTTTCTTCATGTATGGGTTTCTTAATACCAGACGTTTGGTCTCAATCCTTCTTGGAACAAGGAAAGGAACAAAGCAAACTCCCTCATCTGTAAAACGAGTAGGTTGAACTAGATAGATAAGCTCGAAGGTCCCTATCAGCTCTAGCGTTTTGCTACTCTCTGAAACTGTAAAGCAGCAGCATGGCACAGTAAGAGGGCTTCTATATATTCTTTTCTGGAAACAGAGCGGAAGTGAGTGAGTTCTCAAAAGAGTCTGAGCTGTGTGGCTTCGGGGCTTTGCAGACCCCTGGCAAACAGGCACACTCCTAAGGGACTAAGGATGCTGGAGTGGCGCTAATGACGTGAGAAATTGGAAAGTGAGTCTCACGGAACTTCATCCTGTAATGAAGTGTTTATGGCACATAAGTTAAACCCCAGACACAAATGATAAATGATTAAGCTGAAGGGGAAATTTTGCTTAATAACATTACAGTGCATTAAAAATAAATAGTAAAACTTTAGACATTAAGGCTTCCATAGGGGTCATGAATCAATTCCTAAAATTCCAATAAGTCAATTCCAAAATACATTCATTAAAAAAATGTATAATGATATTATTAGGACCGCCTCCCCCATAAGGTGATTACTTTGGGAGAAGCCCTGACTGCATTCTCTCCTGAAGTATGGCTGTGCTAATACTGATAGGATGATAAAGAATTAAACTTGCAGTTAATTAAATTTTAAAGAAAATAAGACCCGGGGTCTAAGAAGCCGAAGTTTCCATTGAAAATGGATCATGGGGTCAAAACAGATAGCAGCCTTCACTAAGTATTTCTGTTTGCCTCTTGCCTCCAGTACAGAGTGATTCCAGAGCTGGCCCCCAGCAGTAAGGAATGGGGTGTATCCTTCCAGAAGTTCCATTGTTTTGTTCTTGTGGCAGCATATAGTAAGTATCAAATGGTCAAGGAGGTCAGAGGAAGAAACACTTATTGAGAGGAGATATTGGGAAAGCTTCATGGAAAAGGAGTCACTTAAATAACATTGCTTGAAAGCTCAGGTAATAGGGCCCCCTGCTCTGGGCCCCCAGTTTTACAGGGGTCCCATTCTGGCTTTCCTTTGGCCAGGCCCTTCTCCAGGGAGTAAGGAATCCACAGACCCCAGAATTCCAGAAGCCCCTGCCCCCAAATGGCTCCAAGCTCAAGTGCAGGGCCTACCTTGGTCTCCTGGTGCAGCTGATTGCAGGAGTTTAGATGCTTGGACATGAGAGCTAGGATAGCTACATGGACACACACGAGGCAGGATGGAAGTGAGCATGGGAAGAAAGGGCGAGGAGAGGTCAGAGGTCAGGCTTTCCATGCTACCACGTTCTGGTAGGAAATGCAAGGTATCTGAGAACTGAAAGTTTGAACCCGGCCTTTTGGATGCTTATAAGTCATAATGACCAATGTAGGAGGGTAAAGCATACTTAACTCAATCGTTTGTCAGCTTGATATAATTTTGAAACATTTCAACATACGGTGTGTGGGTGTCCGTTTGCTCTCCTCCCCCAGGTCCCAAGAATCCGAGGGGTGCGCCTACACTTCAAGTATGACTTGAAGGAAGGGTAGGAGTTGGAAAAGCGGAGAGGAGGAGAGGTTTCAGACGGGTGGGATGCAGAGAACAAAACAGACTCCTAGTTTGACTCCCTCGGGATGTCATTTCTCCAGCTAAATATTGCTAAGTATTTTAATTAATTTCCATTATATTCTAGAATCAGTGTTCCCAAACCTTTCAACTATTCCTGACATTGCCACTTTCAGTGCTCCTGCCCAAGGTGCCTTCTTTAGGTGCAGCACCCAGAACTGAGCACAGGGTGGGCAGAGCAGGACCTCGTCCTAAGGGCAGCGGACATTCCTCTTCACCCAGTCTCACGTGGATGTTGCCGTCAACGCTAATCCCCACTTCATTTCCATGTCTTGTGGTTGAGTCATGTTTTCCCTATTCTATTTTGTTCCAGTTACATTTTTAATGCAAGTCATCTATTTTTCATTTATCTTTTATTTTTTTCTAGAACTCATCCATAAGCATTTCTTTTGGATCCTGAGTCTGTCTCCTGTAAAGTAGGAGAGAGTTTGAGGAGAGTATTAGGAAGCTAGTAAATTTCAAATTTCCTTTAAAAGAAAACCAAATTGGATGCTTCTGTCATCTCAAAGCTGCCTGATTTTGCTTTAGAAGGGTCATGCCAACACTGATGGAGGAACCTGTGTTCCATCCCGAGCCTGAGGGAGAACGCTGGCTTCCTACGAACCTCGTAGTTTGAATATTCAGGAGGTCTTTGTGGTTCAACTTCTCACCAAGTGTGTATAGAGCGAGTGAGGGTCTGTCTTCCGTTGGCGGAGACAGGGCACTCTCACTGGATGCCCGTGTTGAGCGAGCACAGCCAGGACCCGGCTCCGCTAAGTGACCGTGACTGTGGAACCGACCCACCTGCAAGCGGAGCCACTCTAGGATTCTGCACTTAAAATACCCGACAAGGGCTCCCCTGGTGGCGCAGTGGTTGAGAGTCCACCTGCCGATGCAGGGGACACAGGTTCGTGTCCCGGTCTGGGAAGATCCCACATGCCGCGGAGCGGCTGGGCCTGTGAGCCATGGCCGCTGAGCCTGCGCGTCCGGAGCCTGTGCTCCGCAACGGGAGAGGCCACAACAGTGAGAGACTCGCGTACAGCAAAAAAGAAAAAAGAAAAAAAAAAAAAAAAACCTGACAAGCGGCTTGCTGAGGCCGTGCTGTGGCTCCAGCACTATGCTAAGTATGACAGAGGGCAGAAAGGAGGACAAGCCACTCTCTGCCCTCAAGAAGTTCACAGTCTACCTGAAGCCCGAGACCTGCCAGCAGGGCAGCTGTGCAGCGGGCAGAGCGCTGCTGCGTTCCACCGGCACTGTCACTTCGGTCTCTACGACAACGCCTCGAGTGAGGACCCTGTGGTCGGCAGCGTGTGCACCTCCTGCCCCCAGATGTCTACCTTCTCATCCCTGACACCCGTGAACGTTTCCTCACGTGGCAAAAAGGCCTTTGCAGAGTGATGAAGGGTCTTGAGGAGATTATCCTGGGTGATCCAGGTGGGCCCAGTGTAAGTGCAAGGAAAACACTCAGTACAGGGGGAACTGGGTGAAGAGCTGGGCAACTAAACCCATGTCCCTTGGGGTACTTCACGGGGAAAGGGAACAGAATAGAATGGGAACGAGGATTGAATAGTGAGTGGCATTATTTGGGGCAAGCCTTCGTGCGGCACGCATTCTGCTGGGCTCTTTGTATGTGAGAGTTTCTTATCTTAACCACTAACGTATGACACGGATATTACCATCCCCATTTAAAGGCAACAGGCTCAAAGCTTTGGTGTGATACGACCTAGTTAACAAGCTTATAACTTTGGAGCTGGGATTTGAACCTATGTGAATCTAACTTCAAGACCCATACTCTCTCCACACTGATCTCCTGTATAAGTGGAGGAAATACTATCTCTGCCTTTTGGTTTTGAGGCACCTCAAAAGGCTCCCTCTCATGCCTACCTTGATTCTCAAACTGTTGCTGTTCTGAGGATTCAGTTATCCAGGACCTGAGGTGGGCAGGGTCCTTGGGCAGTAGGGCTGGGAAGGCCCCAGGAAGAGCGGCTGGGATTACGGAGCAGTGACTGGATCTCCCTGGGCCCACCTCCAGCCACCAGAGGGCACCGAATTCTGGAAGACAAAGGGGGCCTGGTTTAAAGGCACCTACAGAGGGTGTGTGGAGAGCACCAAAGACGTCTCTCTCCAGCTGCACAGCTTTCTCTCAGGTGAGCCCAGATCGCAGAACACACACAACTCAGCTAAAAAGTGCCTGCAGATGGGCCCGCCCACTTGGGATAAGTTTTCGCCTCAATCTCCTTGCAGTGATTTGCCATCTGCATTGGGCCTGCGCTTTCAAAACCCAATTCAAGTTTGGAGAAAAAGCACATGCACGCAGCACCGGTTTTTTAAAAAGATGTCCAGCGGAGAGTGGTGTGAGCTCACTCACCAGAGCGCTCATCAAGCTGTTGGGCTTCCCTGGAGCTGCAGGTAGAGAACCCCAGCCCAGGATCCTGCCGTCACTCAGGGAATCCCCCTACCCCCAGGGCAGGCATCCTTCTATGGCATTTCCAGCAGAGAACCCTGACTGGACAGTTACAGGAACATCCTAAGAGACGGATTCCACTATTGGATGGAACTGTTGGAAGTTCTGCTTCATATACGCTGAGACTACTGTTACCTCGTACACAAAAGTATGAGTTATTATTAAATTTGAAAATAAGAAAAGTACCTGAAGATATATTAACTACATACCATTTTATCTAAATGCGGAGAGACACCATGACCTTTTCGTTTTAGAAACTGTTAGAAACTTTAAGTGACATTCAAATAATTTATACTGCGAAGGATCATTTGAACCCTTCCTGTTTTCAGAAGGCATTTTGTATCCGAAGGGACATCAGTGATGTTGGGACCCTGTCTCATTTTAATGGCAAAGTAATTCTCTGTACAAATGCACTGAGTCTTCTAATATAATTAGGATCAATGATCGTCAAGACAGTTTCCATTGGTATCACACAACCACAGTGAAATAGCATATTTTCAGCTTTAGCATGTAAAAATTTTGAGCCAGAAAGAATTTCAATATATACACTAGTACTTAAAAAAAAAAATACACCATAGGGTCAATATAATCATGGATTTCTCTGCAAATTACCATTCCATTAGATGATTTCAGAAACCAAAGTGAACAGTTAAATAAAGCAAGAAAACGTATAAGCAGAAGAGATTACTGAAAACAAAAGCTAATAGCTACTGAATGCCTATCATGTGCCAGGCACAGTGCTCACACTTAAGTTTTCACCTTTACAATTCGGCAAGGTTGATTTCACCCTTATTTTACAGATGAAAAAATAAAAAAGGCTTAGAGAGTTTAAATGACTTGCCCAAGATCACATAATCAGTGCTGCCACTGTAACTTGATCCCAGATCTCTCAGAGCTAAGAGTCTACGTCCTTGCCACTGTTGAAGCTATACCTCTCATATGGGGAGGGAACAATACACACGGTGAAATAAGAAGCGATTGGCTATATTCAATAGCCTGAGATAAACCATAAGGGAAAATAATATAAAAAAGAATGTATATATATGCATGACTGAATCGCTTTGCTGTACAGCAGAAATTAATACATTATAAACCAACTATCCTTCAATAAAAAAAAAAAGCAATCAGGACGTGAGTCACCTGCAACAGGAAATGTAAAACAACAGAGGCTTCAGTAACGCAGGAGTTTTATTTCTCTCGAATGCAGAAGGAGGTTGTCGGGCTTATAGGGTCCCTCTACGTGTCAAGGATGGAAGCTCCTGGGCTTCAGTTTCTCTGCCCTGTGAGGATTCATGGTCCCAGACAAGGGAAGAGCGCCAACCATTACCTGTTCGTTGAAGCTGGCGGAGGAAGGAATAAGGACATCCCACATCTTTAAGGACATGTCCCCAAAGTTGCTCAGATCACTGGCCAGAACTTACAGACTGCTAGTTGCAAGGGAGGCTAGGAAGGTAAGATTTTAGGTGGCTTTGTGCCCAATGAAAAATCAGAATTATAAGGAAGAAGGAGAGAATGAATATTGAAACAAGTAATAGCCTCTGCCATAGTGAGCTTATGGAATATGCTAGGAATAAAATGTAGACCTGAAAGCCTTTATCTCCCCTTTCGTGCAAGTGTATTTTCTATTAACAAAAAATGGAACATTAATTTGTATTTCTCTGGATATTTGAAGTACTTCATGAAAACATGTTAGTAGAGTAATAAACCCTCATTACCCACCACCCAGAATTAATAATGCTAACATCTTCCTTCAGATCTTAATTAGAAGTCTTGGCTCAGATGAGGCCCCTTTGCTGCCACGCCCCCATTCCACCCCTCTCCCTCCCTTTCCAGAGGCAACTACTTTTCTGAGATGTGTTTCCCATTGATGGTTCTATATTTTCTCTCTATAAATAACAACAGTACTTTAAAAAACTATATATGTGGCATACATGTCACCTTCTGACAGCTTGTTTTCATTCAATATTTTTTTAAGGCTACCCATTGGTATTACATATCCAGTTCACTCATTTGAACTGCTTGTTTGCCATCTTATTGTCCATTATACAATTTATCCACTTTATTGTTCACGGAGATTTAGGGTCTATCTCCAACCTTTCCCAGATACAAGCAATTCAGCTGTGATCAGCCACTAAGACTCCTTGTCCACATGCGCCTGGGTTCCTGAGAGCACTGCTTCTCAAGATGCAAGAAGCATGCAAGTCACCTGAGAAGTCTTGTTAATTGCAAATTCTCACTCAGCAGGTCCGGAGTAGGACCTGGGTGACAGTCCTCAGGTAGAGCCCATGCCGTGCCTCTGCAGACACTGTGAGACTCTAGGTATACCCCTGGAGTTGTCAGGTCAGGGGGTACGTCTTCAACTTTCATAGCCACCATCAAATTGAAGCAATTGTTCCCATTTCTCCATTCTCACCAACACTTGATCTTGTGAGACTTTTTGCCTTTTGCCAATCTGAAAACATGAAACAACTAAGTCATATTTCCCTGATTATCAGTGACAATGATCACCTTTTCATACTGTTTTGACTATTCGAGCTTTTTCTGTTCATATGTTTTATCCATTTTTCTAATGCAGCGGTTCTAAGTGTGGTCTGAGGACCCTGGGAGATCCACAAGGTCCTTCTTTTTCCAATTTCCTATCCACATGAGGCTCAATTTTCTTCACATACTTTAACCAAAACATACAGCAACAGACTGATTGAAGAAGCAGCTATCAGAATCCAGCTGTCTTCTATTGAGCCAGACATGAAAGAGATTTTCAGAAATGTAAAACAAATGCCTCTCTTCTCATTAAACTTTCATTTTGAAAAAGTTATTTTCCATAAATGTTATCTAACATGTATTATTTTAAATAAGGTAATACTTCAAAAATTCCTCTATTTTCATTTCTAATAGAGTAAATATCAGTAGATATAAACTACATACACAAAACCACTTTGGGGTTCTCAATTTTTGAGAGTGTAAAGAGGTCTTGATACCAAAAACTTTGAGAACTGCTCGGTATTAATGCATAACTGACAATTGCTCACTGATTTATAGGAGGTTCTTTTGTCGTTAATGTATTCTGGATACTAATCCTTTGTCAGTTATACGTATCAAAACATTTTCTCCCAGTCTGAGGCTTGTCTTTTTACTTATGTTGCCTATTGTTCTACAGAAGTTTTCATTTTGATGCCGTCCTATTTTCCTATAGTGCTGTGCTTTTGGTAAGGATACTGTTCCTATTTTGAAATAGGGAAAGTCTCACTGGGCTTTATGGAGAACCCTAGCTTTGGTACCACTGAATGAATGATGGAGGAATAAACGGGACTTCCCCTAACCCTCTCCTTCCAGAACCCTCAAACTATGCACCTTCTACACTTGAGCTAACTTCAGTCAAGATGGTAGTTACCACTGAGCTTTAATGAGATTAACGTAAAATATGTGCTCATGTATTTTTGAATATTCTGCTCTACCTCAGACAAACAAAATCGAATGTCTGTGATCCACCAAAAACAACACTTTACCCTTGGCATAACATATGTTTCTGTTTTCCTCTTCCGAAGTAGACTGGAAATTCCCATAAAACTTAAAGCGCATTTAATTCAGCACATACAGTTCTATCTGCAAATATTTTAACTGAAAAAGATTTAACTAATCTAAATTCAATAACATTGTGTATAAAGCTTTTGTATTTAAAAAACGTTTTCATATGTACTATTTTGTTTGATCTTCATAATAATCCTGTGTGATAAATGGAGACAATATTATTATGCTAACAACTGTGTTAGAGATAAGGAAAGTGAAGTTCAGAGAAGTTAAATGACTTATCAGCATCACACACAGGATTAGAACTGAAATCTAATTTCCAATCACAACTGATGAAGATTTCTTAAAAAGTATGGATGGCTTTTGTCAATGAGAATAAAAGTGACAAGAAACCCCAATCAGTCCTCACATGTAGCAGGAATAAATTTAAATATGCCTGCATGGTTGGTACAAGGGAAAGCAAGGAAGATCTGAGGGGCATTTGCAGGACATTCTCTACCTTTCAAGATGACTTCCTATTTTTTACTGAACAATAAATAACATGTGACTAATATGACTAATATTCCTATCCATAATTATGGCCAATTCATCTAGTTCAAATTAGAGGAAGGTGGTGAGTGTTCAGATGAAGGCTGGGAGGAAAAGACCAAAGATAGAAAACTGGCTGGCATTTCCCCTGAAGGGACCAAGAAAGGGGGGAAAACAATTAGGAGGAATTAGCATTAGAAGTTAGAAAGGGAAGAAGGTAAAGAAAATAAACATCTATCTAAATGAAAAAGAAACAAACTAAAAATTAAGCTACAAATGCATATTTTCAAGTCCATCTCACACAATGATCCATATCATCAATACTATCCATGAAGCTTTCAGAAAAGACCTCACCCTCGGGGACCCTGTGTTTTAGAACTTATGCATAACTGAAGACTGTTTCATTTGAAGATCAAGGATATAAGGAGAGAAATAACTTCACTGAACAGCAAGTACTTATTTCAAGCTAGTGAGTTCAAAGTTACTTTCAAGACCAACTAAAAGCATTGCCTATTTAATCCACCCTAAAACCCGACTCATCACTGATCCATATACTTGACCACACTCACTTATAAAGATTCTCCATATTTCTTTTAATATTCATCTTTGCTACAGAGTAGATAATCTAGGGCATAAATATCAGCCCTAGTGAAAAATCTTTCATTAAAAAAGTTTCTCTCTTGGGGCTTCCCTGGTGGCGCAGTGGTTGAGAGTCCGCCTGCCGATGCAGGGTCACGGGTTCGTGCCCCGGTCCGGGAAGATCCCACATGCCATGGAGCAGCTGGGCCCGTGAGCCATGGCCGCTGAGCCTGCGCATCCGAAGCCTGTGCTCCGCAATGGGAGAGGCCGCAGCAGTGAGAGGCCTGCATACCGCAAAAAAAAAAAAAAAAAAAAAAAAAAGGAAAAAAGTTTCTCTCCACTGAATGATGGAAAAAACAAAAAAAAACTTCTGAAAATAGTGAAAAACCCAAGACAGAATATCCCTTGTTAAATAGTCAGAATAAATTCTGAACCACGGGCTACCTTGATCCATCACACTTTTCAGCTGTCCCTATGCCTAAGGAGGACGCACCCTGTAAATTAATTTGTTCCATCTCCATAAGCCAAATCAGAGTGAAAAACTAAAAGATATATCTTATTGATAATTACCAGTAAAATCTCAAGTTAAATCAATATAATTATACCTTGAAGAGATACTATTCTTGAAAAACAACCATGTATGTTCAATTAGTTTCTACTTATCATTGTCCTTGAGGGGGAAAAAAAATGCAGTAATAAACAACAGGTTATTTAGAAGTAGTTTTAAAATCAGAACTGGAATCATGGTATCAGGTGGAAAAAATCCATGACGATTTTTAAATGATCTGAGTCTTCAACAGATCATGAAGCATAACAAAACACAAAACCACTGAATCATACAAAAATGCTTATCATATAAAAATACTTTCACTTAATGTGAAATTCACAAAATAAAACAGAACGGAGCATTTGTACGTGTTAAAATAATTTAATTCTCCCTGTACATTTCTGTCCACGTGATCCAAGAGAACTCAAGAATGCATACTTTACAATATTTACCTGTTCTGAGAAATTCAAATCAATTCAGATGGTGAAAGTCGAATTCAATCACTAATGAAATGTTTAAAAAATATATATTAAACAAAAAAATGTTTTAACAAGATAAAAATAATTTCCCACAATGCAATAAATTGCAGATGACTGAAATTTTAACTCTTGAGATGATTTCAGTTCAGTTTTTGGTGTCAAAATCTAGAGACAATCAAAAAGATAAAGCACTGGCAGGATTTCTATCTGTTTTTACGTTTCTCTTTTTTGCTTCGACTATCTGTTACACTGTTTAAAGATGATGATGAAGGTGCTCTTGCATGCCCTGTGGCCTTTAGATGGTCAAAAAGTTTATTCCGGGATGGAAATTCACTATGGCAGGTTGTACAGCTGATAAGAACATCTCTCTGAGAAGGGAAAAACAAAAACAAAAACAAATAAACAAACAAAAAAACATAAATAAGAGCAAGTATTATTATCTGAGAGCAGTGTTTTCACGCTGAGATTAAATATCAAACAATTGCAAAATAAAGACCTTGTAACACAATGGACAACTACTAAGACAGGCTCAACAGAGGTAGTTGTTCTTGGAAGTCGAGTTCCATTAACCAACACCATCAACTTTAAGGGTCCTGAGACATTCAACAGGACGTACCACATGGATAAGGCTTTGGATTTCAGAGTAATGGAAAACAGAACAGTAACTGTTCTGGTACAATCTGTTATGTCCAGTGTGCTTCTGCTTACTTTAAGAAAAAAATGTCAGTGGCACATACATAAATTCTACGTTCGTCAAGGAAAACTGTTGATGGACCCACATCTATGCAGCAGGTGCAGAAGGGTTCACCAAATACACACTTACGTCTTCAGAATTAGAATTTAGATTATACTGTTTAAACAACAAAGTCCACTGAAGAGTTGTCAATATTATTTTGACCTACCACTGTCTGTGGTTCAGCAGGTACTCTGACAGATTTCTTAGTATCTTTGGCTTTCTTTCCTTTGGGTTTAGAAACACTGGAAAATAAATGAAAGAATTCAGTATAATCCAATAATAATGTACCCCTTTTAACTGTCACCTTGCTCCCAAGAAGACTCAAAAGAGTGACATGCATTTTAAAGGCTAATTCATTCATTTTAATGGCCAAGTAAATTAATTTTCACATCTCAAATGAACAGTTTTAAAAAACAACTTTAGAGATCATCAGATATCAAATTTGACACAAAAACAAAGGAATTTACTTAAAAGTTGAAACACAAGCTAAAACAAGAATGCTAAAATAGCTCCAAACTTTTATATGTTGTATTTTTGTAAAAAAGCTAATTAATACTCCATTTACTGAAGCAAACCATCTTCACGGCCAACCAGTAGTACTCACAAATAATCTATGACATTAAGTGTGCGTCCCCAAAGACACAACTTGTTAAACATGATCTAGTTGATGACAAACATTTCATCAGTTCCACAGTGAAATGAGAAAAAAACTGTAATGCATTTTTATAGAATTACATTTGTTAAATGTAAAGAATTTTCTTTTATTAAGATTATGTCCCTTCTGCTGATCTGTGGGTTTTTCTCCCCTGTATTCTATAACCCAGAAATTGCCAGCCAGTATCCTCCTGTTCTGCTTTAACTCCAGAACATCCCTCTGTTTAATCTTCTATATGAATTTTCATTTTCCTTAGTCCTCTCATACTTTTTCCCTCATTTGTGCTGACCAAATTCTTAGGGTAAAATCTGAGCACAACCGAATTTACAGAACAGAGGGAATGGGTTATAACCAATGAGTTATAATGCTGCCAAGCACTTGAGTATTCCATTCTTCGAGCAGAACCCAGGAGTCTGTATTAGGTTAAATGGCCTACACAGTTACACGATGCTGATTAGGAGTACAGCACAGCATTATGCAGTATTCAGCCAGGTTTGAAAGCATCAAGAAAAAGACACAATGACATAAAAGGCAACAGATTAACATTTACTAATTTACAGAATATCATCACAGATAGGCCACAAATATATCCCAGAAAATTCAGGATAATATTCCCAAAGAACAATTTACCTTATTATGAAAGGTAGCAGCTACATCTCTGAAGCTAATATCTAAGACCTTATCTTTAAAAAGTACTCTAGAGGATATAATGTACAGCATATGAAAATACTCAATAATACGGCCATGACTTTGTGTGGCGACAGACGGTTCCTAGACTTGTGGTGGTGATCAATTCGTAATGTAATGTATATAAATGTCAAATCACTATGTTGTATACCTGAAACTAAAATAACATTGTATGTTAACTATATTTCAATAAAACAATAAAAAGGAAAAAAAATAAAAATGTGCCCTAGATACACACCCGTGTTTTAGGTAGCTAGCATCCCCGCACTGCAGAGCAGCAGCAGAGGGGTCCAGCAGAAAGCGGGGCTGGACACCTGCCAGTGAGGGCGGGCTATCTACCCCAGCCCCGCCACTCCTCAGCAGTGAAGACGTCATTTGAATGCTCTGACTCTTTTCCTCACATCATTAAGTGAGAAAGCTGAACTTCACTACTTCACTAGTAGTTGCGAAAGTCTGAGTTTGAGCAATGAGAACCCTTTTTCCTCCCCCAGATGAATCCCACGTGGAGGTACTATGGAAAATGAATGAAAATACTTTGGCTCTAGATGACGGAGGTGCTCAGGGGCCTGGAGCCCACCTTCTGGCCCATCCCTCATACACCCAAGCAGCTTCCAAGGGACCTTCACAGGATGCTTGGGCCCCATGGAGTCAGCTGAACTGGGTCCTTCAAGTCGTCAGGCAGATGGGATTAAATGCCGGCTTTTCCACTTACCAGCTTTTGTTCTGGGGCAAGTCATTTAACCCAGACTCAGCTTCCTCATGTTTAACGTGGGAACACACACCACACATCAGAGTAGTGTGTAGCCTCCCCTTCCAGCTTTCCGCTGTCCAGAGTCTTCAAAGGCAGGCGTCCACGTTCCCCATTTATGCAGCTCCTTGTTCTCCTTTTCCTGCAGCTCCAGGCCTACTCTAGGCTTCCACGGCATTTCTCCCCTCATTTGTGGCACCTAAATCCCACAGCCCTCACTGTTACTCCAGCGTTGACCATCTTCAACTCAGCCTTCCACCTCACTCTGTCCTTTGAACTCTGTTTTCATGGTCCTGTGACAGGAACCTGCGGCTGCCTACTGTTCAGATCCTTCCTCAAGGAATAAGAAATTATTCCGCTCTAGAGGAACAGAGGAGGATGGGAGCGAGAAAGTCAGACAAGGAGAGGAGGGGAAAAGGACTGCCACCTGCCCTGAGCGAGACCTTCCCCTGGCCAACCACTGTGGCCTGTGCAGCGCCAGGACTCCTGGGCCTCTAGAGCACGAGGGCCCCAAGCTGTGCACATATGCCTTGACGACCTGCACTGGGGCTGAATGCAGGATGACTGGCCCGAGCATGGAGGTTTGGTCAGCAATACTCAGGCGAATGGGGCACAGTCTTGTCTGCAGTCTTGTTCTCAGGCAAGTGCCAAGGATTACTGACCCTGGGCAAAATAAGAACCTCAGCAGGATAAGGGGAACAAAAACTGGGTCCGCGTGACTCCTTTCTGCTTCGGGCCATGTTGCTGCAATGTCTAAGCACACTGTCTAGCATTCTCCCTCCAACGCCGTCCTCTGTAAACTTATGTGTGTAGGTGTAAATCACAGATACATCTGACTCATGGCGTCCATCACGGGAAAGGGGGTTTTATCTGATAGATGAAAAGCCATCCTCACCACCAGCATTAAGTAATTAGAAAACAACAAGCAACTCCGACTTACTTACCTTTTAGCTTCACTTTTGGGGTCATCACACAGTTCCACAGTCTCTGTAACACCGACATTTTCTTGGGGACTATCTTCCAATTCTTTGGTACTGTCTTGATTTAGGCTGTTATCTTCTGGATCAACCTTTACTGCTTCTCCAGTTCCATTTTCATTGAAATTATCATCATAATTCTAGGTAAGAAAACATGTGTGCCATTACAAAATAAATACTATAATACTACTGGCTTTTTATGTTATGTTGCCAAATAGCTACAATAAACAATGGTAATGTGCTGTACACTCTGGTAGGAGGATATCTTCAGGAAATAAAAAGGAGAGGCAGACAATAACTTAAGAACATGAATGCCCATTACAGAAATATTAAATTAGGGAAAATTGGAAACAATCCAAATATTCAATAAGTGAATGGTTGACTATATGAAGGAAAATTATAGAGCTCTTAAAAATCATGTTTCCAGGGGCTTCCCTGGTGGCGCAGTGGTTGAGAGTCTGCCTGCCAATGCAGGGGACACGGGTTCGAGCCCTGGCCTGGGAGGATCCCACATGCCGCGGAGCAACTAGGCCCGTGAGCCACAATTACTGAGCCTGCGCGTCTGAAGCCTGTGCTCCGCAACGGGGAGAGGCCGCGATAGTGAGAGGCCCGTGCACCGCGATGAGGACTGGCCCCCGCTTGCCGCAACTAGAGAAAGCCCTCGCACAGAAATGAAGACCCAACACAGCCATAAATAAATTAATTAATTTAAAAAAATCATGTTTCCAAAGATATTGATTCAATTATGTGAAAAATAGAACATATTAGCAAAAATGGTAGAGAGAAAATTATATATAACCTCTGATTACAACTCAATTCAACATTAAGTAATATTTATAGGCAGAATTAGGGATGATATTTATACTCTTCTGTATTTTCCAAATGATCTGCAATGAGCAACTATTTTACAATCAAGAAAAAAAAGAAAACAACAACAAACAGGCATGATAAGAGAAAAAACACTTGACTAACATATCTCCGCTAAATACAACTGGTTTGTTTTTGTCTCAGGTAACATTTTGCCATGTCTGCTTTCTCCCTCTCTTCTTCCCATGTTCCTTCTCTCTGCACCCACCCTCCAACTATGAAAGCAAGCTGCAGGTACATCTCATGTATCTCCTAAGAACAGAAACACTCTCCTACATATCCACAATTCCCTCTTCACACTCAAGAATTTAACACTGACATTATCTGTTACACAATCCATATTCACATTCCAGTAATGTCCTTTTTTGTAACCCCTGGATTATAGTAGATATAATCCAGGACCAATGTTGCATTTAGTTGTCAAATCTCTTTAATCACCTTTATTCCAGAAAAGTACCCCCCCCTCCATTTTTTGGTCTTTCATGATATTGACAATTTGATGGCTGTTTTGTAGCATGTCCCATAGTTTGACTTTAATTATTTCCTCGTGATTAGATTCAGGTTAAACATTTCTAGCAGGAATATTATAAAGATAATTCTGTGTCCTCAATACATTATATCAGGAAGCAAAATGTCAGTTCCCATTGTTCATTGATTAAAGTTTCATCATTTGATTAAGATGGTATTGCCAGATTTTTCTACTGTTAGGCACCTTTTTTGTTTTTTAATATGTGCAGAGTGTTACTTTGAGATTGTGTCAATATCCTGTTCCCTAATAACTACTTACCCAATGGATCTGGCATCTACTGATGATTCTTATGTGAACCATTTATTACACTGGTGGATACAGAACAGTGATTTTTCTGCTTCTATTAGTCCTGCCATTTGCATTTGTGTTAATTCATGTTCTTGGAATGAAGCATTCCCATCTGCTTCCTTTCTCCAACTCTCTCTTTTTTTAGGCTCAATATAGATACACGACTTTTTTCTTTAATAAAATCAATGTCTAAAAATCTATGACCACTATTCTTCTTGATGACTCAAATTTTCCCATATTCGGCAAGCCCTTAGGCTGACTCCTGGGTACTTCTGACTTACCCCATCAATTTCTGAATACCCCTTATATTTCTAGCATAGATAAATAATGCAGGCTTACCTTGTATTTTCCCTGTCTCAGCCCTAGAATCAGCCATTTCTCCAAGGACCAAACCCTGACTCCTTTTACTGGGGAAGGGGATTTAGAAACAAAGATGTGTGAACTACACATGCTCGTTGCTCCTGGGTATCACTGCTTCGGGGCTCTCAGTGTATACTGCTCATGCATGTATTATTTATTTTTTTACATCATGAGCTCATACTGATACCCCCAATTCCAGTCCAACATGAGTGTTCTTCCTCTCTCTTTCCCTCAATGGATACCTGTATTTCCCTTCTCCCACAAGAGAATCTGGCTCCCAACAACATTAGTATATTTGCTCTATCCTACAATACACATAAAATAGTTTCAGAAATACCACACCAATACCACCAAAATATCCCCTAAGTAAAGCTCAAGATTTCTTCTTTTAGAGTTAATTCTGTCTTTAGAGCATGTCCCAAGGATGGTGTTCAGAGTACCGCATTCAAAACTTTCTTGCGTTAACTCTTCCTTGCTGTCACCAAGGGGGTTTTGTTTGTTTACATTCAATTTCAGTTTTGGGGGTTTTCTTTTACAATCCTTGCCGGCTTATGCAAATTTTTTTGACAATACAGAAAACTCCCAATCTGAAGTTTCATGAGTCTCAGTATCTGCTGCTTCCTGCTCTTTTATCTACCCGAACGTGTCTCCACACTACCTTCCCCTTCAAAAAGAGCTTAGAAAATATCCAGGGAAAGTGCTACATAAAACTTGATCTGAATTGGGGCTTTCTCCCTGATATAATTAGAAACCATAAACAAGAGGTATCATCAAGGAATACATATAGCTTTGGAGGGAAAAAATGGGCTGGTAAACAGAAGCATTTTCCTTGGTAAGAGAATACAAATATATGTGCTTATTGTTGCAATCTTTAGGACCTATCAGGTATAAGTCCCTCTCCATTCTATTTTGTCTTTACTCCAGTGGTTCTGACACACAAGAAGAAAGTGTTCTAAACTAATGACTACAGAGTCTTTGGGTGGAAGATGATATGAGTCATTTTATAAAAGGAACATATAATTTGCTATGTGGTTTTGTAACTGAGGCAAAAAGTTCCAAGTCACAATTTTAATAGTGATTAACTCATGTGTCATGTATCATTTTGGAATATGAAAGACAAAATTATCAAACATATTATAGCCATTTGGATAAATAAGCCAAACCTAAAGATTTATGAAAAATTATTAGTGTGTTACCTAAGTTTTCTTAAAAACATTTCCAATTTTTAAAAAGAGCTACACTTAACATTTAATACTTAATATAAGCAAATACAATTAGATTATATTAAAATAGCACAGAAATCAATTCCATTCCCTGTAGAACCACCAAATATCCTTAGTAAAATGGGCAAGTTCATTTTGTTTTTATAGATTCAAAAACTCCACAAGACTGTGTTATACATATAACATAATACCCTTTCATTTAATAATAATTCTTAAGATAAGAGGTTAAGTTTGGATCCCCCAGTGTGAAATATTTAAACTTGAAAAAATATTTTTTTCAAGAGTCACAATCATTACAAGTTTCTAAGCAAATGTTCCTTTTTTTAACCACTTCTTTTTTTTTAATGAAGTATAGTTAATTTACAATGTTGTATTAGTTTCAGGTGTTCAGTAAAGTGATTCAGTTATACATATATATATATTATTTTTCAGATTCTTTTCCATTTACGTTATTACAAGATATTGAATATAGTTCCCTGTGCTATACAGTAGGTCCCTGTTGGCTATCTGTTTTATATATAGTACTGTGTACATGTTAATCCCAAACTCCTAATTTGCCTCACCCCCCCACCACTATCCCCTTTGGTAACCATAAGTTTGTTCTCTATGTCTGTGACTCTATTTCTGTTTTGTAAGTAAGTTCATTTGTATCATTTCTTTTGATTCCACAAATAGGTGGTATTTTACAATATTTGTCTTTGACTTACTTCACTTAATATGGTAATCTCTAGGTCCATTCATGTTGCTGCAAATGGCATTATTTCACTCCTTTTTATGGCTGAGTAATATTTCATTGTGTATATATACTGCACCTTCTTTATCCATTCATCTGTTGATGGACAATTAGGCTGCTTCCATGTCTTGGCTATTGTAAACAGTGCTTCTATGAACATTGCGGTATATGTATCTTTTCAAATTAGAGTTTTCTCCAGATCCATGCCCAGGAGTGGGTAAGCAAATGTTCCCTTTCCAAAATTTCATGTACATTATTACAATGATCAATCCCCAGATTTTCATATATTTCTGAGTTGAACTGTTATACTGATTTAAAAATCTTGTCATCACATGTGTCCAAATATTTTTTTAATATGGTCCCCTCAGCTTATCTGTATTATGGGAATTCCACATGCAAAATTTTTAAACACAAAGACAACAATAACTAGGTAAATTGACCACATATATATGATGAGGTAAAGCACTGAAAAACCAAAATATTTTCAACTCCTTTTAATCTGTTTTATAATCAACATGAAATTAGGGAGCGACAGTCCCTCTCCTCAATACAGATTATACTGAATAAACAAGAGCACTCCAACTTTACATCTGATATTAAATGTTAATAAAACTTTTTCAACATACCTGTGCTGGTTTCTGTTTCTTTTTCTTCTGTTTTTTAGAAAGCCTAAGAACAAACATAAATCAAAATGTCAAATACTTGACTAAGTGGAAAGAAAAAATACTGAAATACTAGTGATACAAATAGAAATAAGATATTAAAACATATTTAATATCATAAAGAATTAAAAGAAAAATATCCACATTATCATTTTAGAAAAATGTAACAGTGGTTCAATTGATAGTAGTTAGCATATCAATTACCCAGTTATAAAACTGCTTTTAATAGTCACAATACAGTCTATAAAAATTATATCTGACATCATGTTTTTAACCATTTCAATACTATAAAGTTCTCTTAACTAGAAGAAACGCAGAAAATATTAGCATAACAGAATAACTTCTTTGAGATAAAACAGCATTTAAATGCAATCTCTAATGTGCTAAGTAGGTGTAGTGACATTTTTAGAAGTACTTTTGTTTTGGTGCATCCTCCATTTCTTCTTCAGAATTGGCATTCAGACTGTTTTCATCAGTTTGAGGTCCTGAAAAATTTGCTTCCTCCTCCTCCAACTGTTGTTTTAACAAGGCAACCATTTCCCGATGCTTCTTTGATTTTTCATGATTCCTCATGCTGAAAGAACAAGCTGGTATGAGTGACTGCAGTGGGATTAATTCACAAGAGTAGTTTACCTCCTTTTGCTTTTTTCAAGAGGGGTCTCCCTTCTCACTGCCACTACCCTAAATGTAAACTAAGACACATCTCTACCCTTCTGTGTGAAACTCCATAAGCAATGTCTAGTTCAGTGCCCCCATGGGCAACTAAATAACACTTCACAAAATAGAACTGACAACACTTAAGCTATGAGAGTTATATAAACTAAAAAGTAGAAAACTTGTGTCGCCATTTTACCTCATCCTGTTCAGATCTGGATTTTTCTAGTTGGGGTTGCCTACTTTTCATTCCCACTAAAAT
This sequence comes from Hyperoodon ampullatus, assembly GCF_949752795.1. Lineage (NCBI taxonomy): Eukaryota > Metazoa > Chordata > Mammalia > Artiodactyla > Ziphiidae > Hyperoodon > Hyperoodon ampullatus. The sequence continues at coordinate 147,328,630 of NC_136917.1, forward strand.
TCTCTCCTTAAGACCAAGGTTCGTTAGAGAAATTGGAACATCTTGTGCCAGAAAGTAAGCGCTCAAAAATATGGCTGGGACATGTCAAAAGGACACAGGAGCCACGTTGAAGGAATTCTCACTAACCACATCTGGGAAATTTGAGCATGAGAAGGGCAACAATGAATTTTAAAACACTGAAATGAAATTCATATTGACAACAGACAGATAAATGTTCTTATGTACAGCAGAAGGTCAAATGATGACTTATGATGTAGGAGCACTGGCACCGGAAAAGCCTCATTTTGAGATGATTATAGTGAAGATTGGTACAAGCTGAAATCATCAGTGGGTGCTAAATCTAGGAAGGAAACTTTGATGAAGAGAAAGATATTTGCATGGCTTTAAAGTGTCTCCCCACATACTAAACATGCTGCAAGGGAAAAAATACTAACTATACAGTGGAAAAACAAGACGACACCTTGACTGGATGATCAAAATGATCACCACCAATGAGGGGCAGACAGACTTCTGTCCTTCCAGATAGAAACCCTGAGAGCAACACATGTTTACACAGTACTCCAGCTAGGAATGCACAACCTGAATCTAATCATGAGGAAATGGACACACCCAAATGAGAAATATTCTATTTTTAAAAAACATTTTAAAGGTCAGTTCTCTTCCAAAATGTCAATGGCACAGAAAAGGGAACTGGTCCAGATTAAATGAGACTAAATAAATAAATGCAATACATGATCCTAGACGAGATCCTGTATTGAAGTTGGGAAAATGCTACATAGGACATTAATACAGGATCAACTGACAAAAGCGAAATATAGGCAGTAAATGGAATAAAAGTACTACATCAACGTTATAAATTTCCTGAAGTTGACGGCTGTGATTATGTAAAAGAATGTCCTTATTCTTAAGGAATATATACTGAAGTGTTCAGAGGTAAAGGAGACTATGTATGTAACTTACTCTCAGATTATTCAGAAAAAACCTAGTCTGTGTGTCTGGAGAGAGAATGAGCACGTGCAAATGGGGCAAAAGATGAGCAACAGGTGAATCGGGCGCTCTACAGTCTATTCACGCAACTTGTCGGTAAGTTTGACGTCCTTTCCAAATACAAAAACTATTTTTAAAGCCTCCTTCATCGTTGCTTTTGTTTCCTTGCTTGTTTCTGCCCGCCTTGCGCCACTCCTCTGGCTACGCTATCGCTCTTCCCTGGGGTTACACAGTGATACCACTTAGGACTCCCAAGCTCCATTTCCATCCTTTGCCTCCTCCTTCTTTACTGCACGTGTTTTGCTTCTTTTCCCCTTGCTAACTCTACTCTCATTTTTTCCCACATTCTAGCCGGCCCCTCCCCGCCTGCCTTATGATAGTATCCTTTTTAATACTTCTCTCTTCGTGACTGTTCCCCTAAGATAAAGTCCTTCGACTTCAGCAACTATACTATAGGCAGGACACATCTGAAGTTCTCGGGCTGGCGGCAACGGTCTGCACGGGAGCGTGACAGCTGGAAGTGAGTTTGCACCAACCGTGGAGAAAGATGACTAGCCTCAGTTTAGCCCCCTTGCCTGTGTGACTCTGCCTTCCTCACCAAAGCAAGCAACGTTTCTTTCTGGAGACAGCGTATACATTTAAAAAGCAGCTATTACACAGGAACATCACATGAATGAGAATCAGTACAACAGGCTTAACTGCTGGTACAAATCCTTCTTCCTCCCCTGCTGGGAAGATATCCCCCAAGATGACAGGTGAGGGCCAGTGACCAACTGCTACAAGCATTTTTTTTAGGACTTTCAAAGTGCTACACTTCACCTCAAAAGAGGAGGTGAGTTCAAAGATATTAAACTTACGCCTTTTCCGTCTTGAAAGATTTGTCACATGCTGGGCAATAAAGGCTATCATAAAGTTCTGCATCCTCAGCCTCGTCACTATCTTTACCTATGAGAGGGAAGCCTACAGTAAGAATCCTGTTTGATTAGAACATCAATCTAAAACATGTTAACAAGTAACATCTCTTCAGTAAGTATCTAGAGTTGCACACATATCAGAAACTAAAATTTGTTGCGTCCTCACCAAGAAAAAACAATGTTACCGGGATTTGAGTTGGCCTTTTAAAAGCAGCACTGAATTATAAGGGAAGGCTTCCAAACAGATCACTTTACCTTTCAAGTTCTTTTCATCAGCCTACTTAGAAGAAAATTCAAAAAATTCTCAGAGTCCTAGGTGTGAGCTAAGTTCAGAAAATCAAATGTCACTTTCATAGTTCTACAACAAAGCAGTTTTTTCAACAAAGGTGTTTTAGTTTACCTCTTGAGCAAGATTTGGTGTGAACACATGTATAACTGTAATCTACTCTTCAATGCTTAAATAAGCTTAGTTTATGACATTCCATCATTATTAGAAAGATAGGTCATAAAATAGCATATTACGTGTAAAGTTTAACATTATCTTTACAGACTTTTATAAACTTGAAGCTTTATTACAATGGAATAATTATTATCAATATAGACCACAAAATCTAAGCTCAGTTGAAAGTCTTTGCACAATCCCATATTCTATCTTTATAAGAAATAAACAAGTAAACTGATTGCCATTTTGGATTTACTATGGGATCGATAAAGAACCCAAGGTATCTCTTCTATATTCTACATTTTTTTTAATAATAAGTAAAGGTAATATGATTCTGAAGGACATTCTCACTGAAATCATAAATGATCAAAATACCTCCAATGTTTCGTATAAGATACTTTCTAATTATGTGTACACTTTCAAATAGTTTGATTATTCAAATAGTTAATAAAGAATGCTGGATTTGAAGTCAAAATCTGGATCTAAGAATGTTCTCATATGTTCTCAGACATATGCCAGAGCTTCTCAGTAACAAAGAGATAACTATATGAGCAAAACCTACATATAAGGGCCACAGTGTGAGGATCAAGCAAGATCTTATATGTGAAAGCACCTTATAAGCTGTAAAACTCTACATAATTATGCCACCTCACATTTACACAGTGCTTCACAACTATCAAGGCACTTTCACACATACTACTTGCAATTCATTAAGAAAACATTTCATTTCCTAATCATGTGGAATAAATAAAAGTCTGTCATTTTATCATTTGAGCTATTAGTCTGAAAACCAACATTTGTAAGTAAGGTAAAATTAAGTAAACTATGTTTAGATCATTTACTTTTATTTCTCATGGAACAGCCATAGACAGTGGAGAAAGTCAGGAATATCAATCACTATTCTCAACAATGCCCAATCCTCTCCTTTTAAGGTAGTCACATGCCTGTGCTCTAATGATAGAGAAAGAGAAAAGACACATTTCAGGACACCAAGAGAAGCCCCTCTACAAGTCAGAAATGAGACAATTTATATATACCAGATAAGAGTCCTGCACAGTATCGGCTCTTCTGGAAAGAGTTACTATTAAAACTTGACCTACTGCTTAACTGCATTTTTAAAAAATAACCAGTTACACCTGACAATATGCCCACTTCTCAATATATTTATGCAGCCAAATGGTTCAAAACATGGTCAGAAGAGAGTTTGTTAATGAAATTACTGCAATTATACTACTTCCATAGACTACCTTCACTTGGCCATGCCAAATTATTTTTCATTTCAATTATCTGCCATATTTAAAAATTGGGAGATGGCACATAAAAATCCAGTTTTCCAGCCTCATTTTAAAAACAAACAAACCAAACAAACATGAAACTGGCAACAGTCGGCTGGAACCCAGGTGTCTCCAGATTTTCATCTGCCCTCCCGTCCGTTGTTGTCTCACACCTGAGCCCTTTACGGACATCTGTGAGCATCCTGAGTGAACAACCCCTGAGCACAAAAGCATTTATTTCCTACAGTTTCTTAATGAATGGAGGAAGTTACCATCCTGTCCATCTTGGAGTTTCTGTTCTTCCGCTTCATCTTCACCTGATCCATCTCCAAACTCCTTTTCATACTGCGCCTCCATCTCCCTGAGCTCCTTCTCCAAATCGGCCACCGTCATCCAGCTCTGCTCTTTGTACTGCTCTGCCAGTCTAGACACACACAGCACAGTCTCTGCATTGGTTTTATTTATTTTGGGGGCTTAAAACCCATCCCCTGGAGAGCTTCTTCCTCCCAAATTGTCCATGCCTACAAACTTAAAACCTGTGCTTGGCTGAAACAGGCAAAGTCACTTAAATCTGTTATCTGTTATGTGGTTGATTTTAATTGCTCCACTAGACAATGGGTTTTGAAAAATACAACTCTTTGCAACTTACTAAAAGTCTTCAGGTGGGGACTTCCCTGGTGGCGCAGTGGTTAACAACCTCCCTGCCAACGCAGGGGACACAGGTTCGAGCCCTGGTCCGGGAAGATCCCACATGCCACGGAGCAACTAAGTCCGTGTGCCACAATTACGGAGCCTGCGCTCTAGAGCCCATGAGCCACAACTACTGGAGCCCACGGGCCTAGAGCCCATGCTCCGCAACAAGAGAAGCCACCGCAATGAGAAGCCCACACACTGCAACGAAGAGTAGCCCCCATTCGCCGCAACTAGAGAAAGCCCGCGTGCAGCAACGAAGACCCAATGCAGCAAAAAATAAATAAATAAATAAAATTTATTTAAAAAAAAAAAAGGCTTCAGGTGGTTTTAAACCGTGTCATGTAAAGTGCTAATTTTTCAAAGATGAGGTGGGTAGAACTTTCAAGAAGTGAATAGTTTTTTAAAGAATGCTATAATGCTCTGGACACAATGCCTTTACAGTGACTCAAAACAACAAAACTTTAAAGGCACTGAGGTGAACTAAATATCTAAGAGTATACTGACAGAGTATTGTGTGGTACTTAAAAGCAGGGCACTGGGCTGACTTCTAGGGTCCAATTCCCACCTCTGCAATTTATCAGCTATGTGATCTTGGGCCTCATTTCCTCAAAAGAAAGGATAAAAACCAGAACTTACTTCACAGAATTGTTGCAAGAAAAGCACTTACAACAGGGCCTTGTACAGAATGAGAATTCGATTAACATTAGTTATTATTAAACATTACAAGAGTCTGAAAAGAATCTCAAGTATAAAGGGCCTCTGAAGGAAAACGTCCAACTCAAAAGAAAAATTTTTTCACAGTAGATGAAAAGACATCGTCCAATGCCAGGATGTAAAAGAAAAGGATGAAGGCAGAATGAGGATTAAACCCCCCATGAAAGCACCACGTCAGGTATCCACTGATGCTTCCCATGACCGGCACCTACTTATAGACAGGGTCCAGCCAGCACCACATACTTGGCCTGCTTTAGATTCTGCTGCCGCCTCATTGCTTCGGCTTTCCTCGCCTTCTCTGCATTCTGTTCTTCCACAAGTTTTCGATGAGCCTGCACTCTTCTATCTCTTTTACGGATGAAAGCTACCAGCTGACGGACAAGCTCATTCTTCTCTTTCCTTGCTTTGTCTCGAATCTTTTTGTTCTCTTTTTCCATGGCTCGTTTCTCCCAGTGGTTCGAAGCCTGTCGTGTATCATATTCTTCTTTCCAAGCAAAGTTCTTCTGAGTGCAGAAACTCTGCCAATAAGCGTAGAAAGGATGGACTACCTAGTGACAAAGAAAATAGGTAAAATGCTAGATTTTTATTTGGATCTCCTTTTTAGTAAGGCAGCAAATATTGCTGCTGCAAAACATCTAACCTCCTTTCTTCAAATATACAACTTTACTATTAATCAACAGAGAAGACAGTCCTTTGAAGGCTTTACAAAATAACTCTTCAGAATGAATTTGATGAGTAAATTAATGGAATGGGACCATGATCACTAAATAGTGAAAAGACGGGAGGTGATCAGGAAAAAAAAGAGAGGAAGAGAGTCACAGTAAAAGACCGAGAACTAGAACACTTTTTTTTAAAATAAAGAAATGGGGAAAAGATACATTGACAAATGCTAATTACAAAATGGCAATGAATTTTTCTTCTACCGTATCATAGTCACTCTGGGAGTCTCCAAAAGTTGGGAAATCCTCAACATCCTCTTCTAAAGAAGATTCTAGTTCTTCCTTGGCAATCATTTCAAAAACATTACGATACACTGTATAAAAGCCCTAAAAAACAGTAACAGAAACACAAACTCTTAACACTTTTGTAGTTTAATTATAGAATATGATTTTAAAATGCAACATGAAAAACTTTAATGTTACAGAATTACAGTCCCAAGCTCGGTCACTGCAAGTACATTTAGTTTTCAACTGAAGGTCTTTATATGCTGACAGTTTAAATATGAAGGCTCTGTTTTTCAGTTTCCAAAATGAACATTCTTTCACCTTCTATTGTAGAATAATTTTAAGAATTCTCTTTGCATTTGAGAGTCTTACTTAAGTGCTTGATAAGAAATTATCAGTGAGTTCATTTCTTACCTTTTCATCATCTCCATAACCAGAGTAACAGGTCACAGTGAAATAGTGAAGCAAATCTAAGCTGTCATCTTGATACTCTCCAGCAAGCCCACCTTTAAGCAGAGCCTCTCTATGATTATCATACCTAAACAAAAAAAGTTAGCGCCATCAGTGAAGGCTGAATAAATAAGAATTCAAAAGGATTCCTTACTCTGAAACAGTCAAAATATAATTATTGCACATTTTAACGTGGTCAACCCACAACCAAAAAATCTGAAGAAAAGTATCAACAGGCAAAGACTTAATAATCTTTCACAGAAGTGCTGACTAAAACTATGACTGCAACTCCCAGTACGTTACAGGCAGTATACGGTACTAGCCAATACGAAGAGGGGAATTTAATGAGCCAGTCCATGACTCTCCCAGAAAGGTAGCTGCACTTTCACACGAAAGAGACCTTACTATATAAGACAGTAGTGGACATCATCTGGTCCACAGACTAATTACACATTTGGGATCTGGGAATTTACCAATATGGACCAGAATAAAACTCTTCTAATGTTTATGTAAACAATCTAGGAGCTTCACACACATACAACTACCTCTCACTCTGTAAAGTTAGTTATTACCCTCGTTTGATATAACAGGAAATTGAAGCTCAGCAATATTACATAACATTGTCCACAGTCATAAAGCCAACACAAGCAGCAGAGCTAGAATTCAAAACCACGTGTCCTGCACCAGAAGGCCCATGCTCCTCGCCACTGTGCAGTACTGCCTCCAGATGACAGGAGAGTTAATAGGCAGGGCCTTTAAACAAAAAGACAAGGGAGGGGCTTCCCTGGTGGTGCAGTGGTTGAGAGTCCGCCTGCCGATGCAGGGGACGCGGGTTCGTGCCCCAGTCCTGGAAGATCCCACATGCCGCGGAGCGGCTGGGCCCGTGAGCCATGGCCGCTGGGCCTGCGCGTCCGGAGCCTGTGCTCCGCAACGGGAGAGGCCACAACAGTGAGAGGCCCGCGTTACCGCAAAAAAAAAAAAGACAAGGGAATCCTCGGGACAAGAAAACAACCTAAGATCTAGAGAAGAGCTAGAGCAAACGGAAGGCAGGAAAGAATTTCAAAGTTTCCAAAGGAAGGCAAAAGCATTTCTAAGGCCAGATGTCCAAATTCCTCAGGAGGAGAAAAATTTAGTATTCTCTGATTTTTATATAAAAGATAATTTTATAAGAATTTTCCTCCAGACGCAGCCTCTGAGTCGCCCGCACCTTCTGTTCGGTCAGCGGCGTGAAGGTCTCGCCAAGGCGTGTCGTCCGCGCTGCTCGGCCCATTGTACGCCCGTGCGCTCGCCCGCCCACCCGGCCTGCGGAGCTCCCGCCCGTGTCCCCCGGCTGGTCTGGGGGGTCCGGGCACCGCCCCGACGGACGGCGTCATGAGGCACCTGCCGTACTTCTGCCGCGGCCGGGTGGTGCGGGGCTTCGGTCGCGGCCCCAAGCACCTGGGCATCCCTACAGCTAACTTCCCTGAACAAGTAGTGGATAATCTTCCGGATGCATCCACTGGCATATATCATGGTTGGGCCAGTGTTGGAAGTGTAGACGTCCATAAGATGGTGGTGAGCATAGGATGGAACCCATACTACAAGAATACAAAAAAGTCCATGGAAGCTCATATCATGCATACTTTCAAAGAGGACTTCTATGGGGAAATTCTCGCTACCTCAGACCAGAAAAGAACTGATTCCTTAGAGTCACTTATTTCAGCAATTCAAGGTGATACTGAGGAAGCTAAGAAACAACTAGATTTACCAGAACATTTGAAACTCAAAGAAGACAATTTCTTCCAGGTTCCTAAAAGCAAAATAATGAATGGCCACTGATGGAAAAGCATCTTATTTATTCATTCACTGTTTTCTAATATTTTACTGCTCATAACTCTACAGTCTCATCTTGGTTATATTTTAAAAAGCAAACATTTTCCTACAGCTGTGAAGTAAACAGTACAATGTAGTTCATTTTAAAAATCAAGATTCTTTTTCATGTAATATGTTGATTAAAATGTACCACTAGAAAGGCCGTAAGTGTTTTATAATGGGAATGAAATATATATAAATATGGGTAACAGGCAAGTCACTAGCTTGAGATGAGAACTATAACTCTCATGGTAAAATTCTAGCATACATGTACCTGCATAGCATGCTTTGCTAATCAGAAGGCTTATAAAAGTAACTACATTAAGCAGAGGTTTGACAGTGTATTACAAACCTAAGGGGAAAAATCCAGACTTTGTATTTTTGATATTTTGCGCATTTATTATTATAGACATGAAGACATGTGAAATTTCATTTTAGTCAGTCATTTCCTTTAAGGGCTCAAATCACTGTACTGTGTTCCATTTTTGTTACAGCTGCCTCAGTTCTAATTGGTCTAGATGCTCTATTATTTTTTTGTTTTTCTTTTAAAACAGTAAAATGAGTGTTTTTCGAATCTCTAGTTCTCATTTTTGTGTTGTAAAACACTTCTCTCTTTTTAAGAGTAGATATTCTTCAACATTTTTCTTAACCTTTGTTTCCTGTAAACAACTGTCTTCCATTTAGAATATCCAACTCTACATTTACAAAATGTAGAGTTTCATCTGCGTCTGTATCTGCCATCCCATCCCTTCACTATATGAACAGTGATTAAGCGCGTATCTCTTGCATTTTAGAAAAAACACCCAAAAGTTCATCTGTAGGTTTCCTCAAAGTTTAAACGAACACCTAGCATTTCATTTATCTATATCGTTTCTTAAACAACACAAAGTACTTGTTTCCCCCCCAGGGAAACTATTTAAGAGCCAACTAAACTATGAACTACAAAGTTATTTGTTTTTAATGTGATTATATGTTCCCGAGCAAATGCAAACTGCTGTAGTTGTGTGTGCACAATGTAATTTAAGGCTAAAGAGTGTTATCTAGAATTTTAAAGATAACTCATTATAAAACCATTTTCCCCTAATCTGCATAAATGAGAGAACTGATTTTAACAAAACTGTTTATATAATATTTAGAAGAACATCTAAAGCTAATGTTGGAGAAGGGGGAAGCAGGAATAAATTCAGTTGGATTATTTGACTTTTTGGTGTATGAATTTATGGCAAATAATGTAGTATGTGTCTTTTTCATTTCTTCTTCATAGAAATACTTCGAAAATGTAATTTAATGTTAGAAATCCTATACTTGAAAGAAGCCTCAATTATCAGTGGTTCTATGAAGCAAAGTTAAAAACAAACATGGAAAGTGTAAAAAAGATTTGTGTTTGTGTGAGTAGCTTGCAACAGATTGTGTCCTCATTAAGTGTGAAAATTCTTTGATATTGTCACCTTACATTTTGTTAAATAACTATTGCTTTTGAAAAGCCTATAGTGTGTGGTTTAGGAGTTAGTTAATAGTGTCTACATTTTTTTAAGTTTTATATTATTTATATATTATAAGAAATTGCAGTAGGGCCATTTTCGATTAGTCAGTGTTTTCAGGCCTTGAAATAAATCTTGACCAAGTGAAAAAAAAAAAAGAATTTTCTTTACAGCCTTTCTCTCTTGACAGCTGGCCGTGCTTGTATGCTATCACACAGAAGACTTGCACAGGTGAACTGAACAACCACCTGCTCTGTGGGATCTTGCACAGTTATGTCAGGGCTTTGTAGCAAAAAGTTCACTGAGAATCTGGAAACCCAGAACTTCAAACGTAGAAATTTTTGTTTGGAAATGGCATTAAATGATCAGGTCATCATGAGTTAAAGAATCTGTTATAGATGTAGAAGTTTAACTCAATTTCTTATATAAAGTAGTTCTTGGGAAAATATTACAATTCTTGATGAAAACACTATATCTGTTTTTTAAGGAAAAGTCAACATTCTTCCTTTTCTGACATCAGTAAATTTGTCAGACATCAAAAAGACCTTATTCAAAGAGAAGGCACTTCATAAGTATCAAAATTATAACTATCTACGATTGCCAAGCTTTGTGTTTCATCATTTATAATATCAGAGTTGGAGTAATCATCTCTAAGGTTCCTTCCTACCAACACACTGCATTTTATATAATGAATAGGTGACTGGTGCTTTAGAAAACACCCCAAACCATTTAACATATTAAATTTTTTAAAAACCCTCTGTTGACCATTCTTCCCAACAAGATACACAAGGAGGGACAGTGTGATGCTCACCATGCTCTTTCCTGAGGGTCGCTCAGCACATCATACGCTGCTTGGATTAGTTTAAATTGTTCAGCTGCTTCTGCAGCATTATCCAGATTTTTATCTGTTAAAATAAAGGCATAGAAATTCAGTCATCAAAAAAGTAAAGGACAGACTCTAAAAGGGACCTCTTCCATCAGAAATGCCGTAAATAGATGAGTGTACAAAAACGAAGAAAAACAACTAAGGAAAAACAGAAAACGGATGACAGCTGATAATCAGGATCTGTTAGAATTGTCAACTTGAGTAGAAATTTCATGCTTTTCTCTAAATCTCAGTGTGTCACTGAGCAGCACTCAACCTGGATATCCACAAATAGAAAATGCTGAGTATTACACATTTTATTTCTAGAAGGAGTAAAATACATAAATCAATCATTTATAGAAAGGCTGTTACTATTCAGTGCTAGATTATGTTTAATCCATCTTTACCACCATCCTTAAGGTTTTCTTTCTTACCAGCATATACCAAAATAAATCTCATAAAGTTTAAAAAATATGTGCTAACTAATTACTCTTCCCTTAGTTGTGCTTCCTTAACCGTGGAATTCAGAAAGCATCTTTGCCTCAGGGTGGTAGCCAGCTTCCAAGATGGCCCCCAAGGACCCCCACCTCCTGGCATTCACGCCCTGTGTGGTCCCCTCCCATGTCACCAGGGTTGGTCTCTGTGACCGAAAGCAGGTGGCAGGAGTGGTGACGGTATAGGACATTACTTCCAAGATTAGATCATGAAAGACTGCAGTTTGCATCTTGGGCGCTCGCTCTGTCTTGGATCGCTGGGAGTAGCCAGCTGCCATAGACACTCCAGTGGTCCATGAGAAGCCCACGTGGTGAAGAATGGAGGCCTCCGGCCCACAGCCAACAAGGAACTGAGGCCCACCGTTACTGTGGGGGTGAGCTTGAAAGTGAGTTTTCCCAGACAATGGTGATTCAACCTGGTGAGAAAGCTTGAGCCAAACCACCCAGCTACACCATTCTGATTCTGATCCCCAGAAACTGTGTGAGTCCGTATTATGAAAATATTTGCTAAAAATTTGCTGTTTGTTGTTTTTAAGCCCTAAGTTTTCGGTAATTTGTTACACAGCAATAGATAACTAATACACTCAGAAAGCAAAATATTTTGAACCTACTATGGAGTACGTCAATGTTCTTTAAGCTACAACTCAATATTTGCCTCGAAGAAAAAAAATATGACAGAAATAGTCTTAAAACAAGGCCCTCAAGGGTACCCTACCTCCTCTTTTCAGATACCACTACACAGTCGCAAGTCCTTCAAGCGGCCTTCTGCTCAACAACTGACACGGACAACACTTTCTCAAGTGCAGCAATTTGCCATAGCTCTTTTTACTAAGATGCTTTAACACAAAAAGCTTTAGATATAGAATCATGCTCCCCTGGAATTAAAAAAAAAAGTAAGAAACAGAAACAAAAACCACTCCATCACAGGAGCCTAGCTGTATAAGTAACACAACGCTGGTCTAACTCCCCTTCCACAGAGCAGCCCACAGGTCAGCTCCTAGCCTAGCTCTTCTCTGGACTGAATCTCCCATTTCTTATGCACACTATAATACCCTCTACTTCAAATGCAGTCAAAGACAGTGATCATCAAGGAGCCATTCATTAATCCCTTAACATTCTACTCTAATCACTATGGCTAATTATATTAGCTTTTAGCAACAATATCACAGTAAGTCATACTGAATTTATAGGTGACAAACTTTCAAGTATTTTTCATATTAATTACTGACAAGAGGGACTTCCTTGGTGGCACAGTGGTTAAGACTCCATGCTCCCAATACAGGAAGCTGGGGTTCGATCCCCAGTCAGCATCTAGATCCCACATGCGTGCCGCAACTAAGAGTTTCCTGCCACAACTAAGACCTGATGCAGCTAAATAAATAAATAAATATTTAAAAAAAAAAATCCTGACAAGCCAATATAACTGTATAACAAATATTTTTTTAACTCAAACATAGTACTCAATCCATTCTGTGGGAGATACTAAAGGTTAGATCATCCAACACCTCCCCCTCCTTTCTCTCTTGCAGCCTTTACTGTGGAGGCTGGATAAGCTAAAAAGTAAGCAAGTATTTTGGCTTATCCAGCCTCCCTTGCTGCTAGGAAGGGTCGTGACACAGTTCTGACCAGTGAGATGAAAGCAGAAGTCTGTTAGTGTATTTTCTTTCCTTCCTCTTTTTGTCTTGTACATGGACATGAGAGCTGGAGCTTCAGCAGCCATCTTGAGACCATGAAGGAAAAGTCAAGAGATTCACAGTGACATTACTTAGTCACTGAAACAATGCCAGCAGGCACCTACCTCCAAAACTCCTTGTGGTGAGAAAAATAAATTCTTAACTTACTAAGCCACTGTGGCTAGGTTTTCCATTATTTCCAATGCATACTATCAAATTCCATCTTGTTGTGGCCCTGCTGCAATTGGATTCTAAACATAGGACACCCAGTATCCTGTTTTGATAATTTTAGATTTAATTCTTTTAGATTTTTATTACTACTCTGTGGCAAATACTACTAGTTGCCTACTCGATATCCATTCCCCTCTTCCTCCTAACAAAACCTGATTTTGCTCACAGTGGTAATATACACACTTAAAAAATTCACCTCCCCAGACTTTCTTGGGGTTGTCAGGTGACCCAGTTTTAGCCAATCAGATACAAATACAAATCTACTAAGTGAAGCTCCTAGGACAAGATTGTTTCTCCTGATGAAAGGGATGGGCCTGGCTGGCACTCACCTTATGCCCTTAACTCATCCCCTGTGTCCTGCCCAAAGCCCGGGTATACTGCCTGCAGGCAGATTATGAGGACTGAGGCAGAGACTGCTAGTTCATCCCCCTCTTCCGGTAACAACTGAATCCTGATTTTATGGGGGCACCTGATCCCCCAAATAAAGACTCCATTTCCAGTCTCCCTTGAAGCTTGGCATGACCATGTGACTAAGTTCTGGTCAATAAAATCTATAAAAGTATTCTATGGTGGCTTTTAAGACTTCCTTGAAAGGCAACCAGCACACACACTGTCCCTGCTTTAATCCTTCCTCCTCCACACTGCTGCCTGGGATCCCCTGCTGCCGTTTCAGATGGTGAGTGAGGCCTCATCTGACAGCTGCTGAGCAGAGTCCAAGGACCTCATGGAGGAGACCTGCTACACTGGGGCTCACCTGCCTCTCTCTGCACCTCCACATGAGTAATGAACTTCTTTGAGGCTTAAATGTTTACACTTGATGCAAGGACTCAAGTCTTATGGTCAGGATGATGGACCAGGTCTTTGATGGCTTCATCAAACAGCTGGAGCTACCAAGATGGGCCACCTCTGGATTTCTTGCTACATGAAGAAAGTAAAATGACTATTTGTTTTGACCACAATTGCCAGTTTCCTGTCACATGCAGCTGAACACAATCCTGATATGCCTCCAGGGTGACAGTCCAGCTCATGATTTCTGTGTCTTCGTCAAATCATCAATAACATTTTGGTCAGATAAATAAAAAAAAGCATAGTTCAAATAGCTAGCTAGTGGGAAGCAGCCGCATAGCACAGGGAGATCAGCTCGGGGCTTTGTGACCACCTAGAGGGGTAGGATAGGGAGGGTGGGAGGGAGACACAAGAGGGAGGAGAGGGCTTCCCTGGTGGCGCAGTGGTTGAGAATCTGCCTGCTAATGCAGGGGACACGGGTTCGAGCGCAGGTCTGGGAAGATCCCACATGCCGCAGAGCAACTAGGCCCGAGAGCCACAACTACTGAGCCTGCGCGTCTGGAGCCTATGCTCCCCAACAAGAGAGGCCACAATTGTGAGAGGCCCGCGCACCGTGATGAAGAGTGGTCCCCGCTTGCCACAACTAGAGAAAGCCCTTGCACAGAAACGAAGACCCAACACAGCAATAATAAATTAATTAATTAATAAACTCCTACCCCCAACATCTTCTTAAAAAATAAATAAAAATAAAACCCCTGGGTTCTAGTCCTAGCTCTGCCACTTACTATAAAAAAAAAAAAAAAAAAAGAGGGAGGAGATATGGGGATATATGTATACATATAGCTGATTCACTTTGTTATACAGCAGAAACTAACACACCACTGTAAAGCAATTATACTCCAATAAAGATGTTAAATTAATAAAAAAAAATTAAAGCAGAAAGGCAGAAAAAGCCAGCAACTGAATCTCCTGACATGAGACAAAAAAGGCGGCCGTTTGGGGTGGTACGTGGTGGTTGTCTTCCCCTTTTCATCTGTACTTTGTTGTCCCGTTTCTTCCCACTCCCTTCCTTCCTCCCTCAAAGAAGTCTGGTAAGAGCTAAAGCTTTTAAACATAAAAACCCACCAATGTACCATCTGAAAGTAAGATCTAATCATTTGCTGGAGCTTCTTTTTTAACTAGTTTTTCCAATCTGTCATATGGCTTTTTATTTCACTTAAATATACTTGTAACTGGTTGACTAGGAGGTTGAACATGACTGTAGTTGAGTTAACAAGCAATCACAAAAAATGGGAAGTCCACCTTAATTATTAGCCAAATGCAAAAGCCACAGGTAGTGCAAACCCAGTCATTGAAGTTTAAAAGGCATTCTCATACTATCCTCTGTGCTTTTCTCTTGATCCATTCACACCGTCTTCCACTTTGTCCCAAATGTTTTTACACTACCTTCTAGAACATTTCATGGACTGTGCCTTTTAAGTCCTGCCTTGACTGAAGCCAGGTTCCCTGAGAACACCACTTCCTGTAGGGAATAGGCCTGTAGGGCCTACAGGCCTGTAGGGCCTCTTGGGCTCCAGCACAGCTGTCATACAGCAAGTCTGGTGGTAAAGCTGACATCCTAGGGCGTACAGGCCTGTAGGGCCTCTTGGGCTCCAGCACAGCTGTCATACAGCAGGTCTGGTGGTAAAGCTGACATCCTCCTGGTCACTGATTCTCTATTCACCCCTGAGGACAAACCAGCATTCCGTCGAGATTCAGACCATTTGGCCATCTCTCCGTCTTCCCCTCCTTCTCACTGTCCACTCGCCTCCCAACTCCTCCCCCTACTCACTGAGGATTTTAGCACGTGACTCAGTCTCCACCCTCAGGTCCTATCGTCATCCTAGTCATGTCAGTGTCCCTGGACCTACTGGTCTCCCTACCTCCAGCCTTGCCCTCTCCAATCCATTCTCCCCACTACAGCCAGAGAGATACTAGAAAAATACAAACCTATCATTTCCCCTGCTTCCAACCCTTCAATGGCTTCCCAACACCCTTAGGTTAAAACCCAATCTGCCTAATGCAGGTTACCACAACCTTCAAGACCGGGCCCCTGCTCACCTGGGCAGGCTCACCTCTTTCCCTTCCTAGACTCTGCCGTGCCCTCTCTTGCCTTCCACCTCCTGTATTCCCTGTGTTCCCGCTTTAGGTCTCGACCTAGATGTCACTTCTTCAGGGATGCACATCTATCCCACCCACTAGAAAACCCAGTCCAGATTGGTACATGTGCCCATAAGCACCTTGTATTTGCCCTCATACTGCCCTTATCTCACCAGATGAAAAGTGACTGCTTTCCTCTGTGTCTCCCAGAAGACAGCAGGGCCAGCAGGGCAGGGACCACTCCTGTCTCGTTCCACAGTAAGGTGTTCAGGGAACACTCATCAGATGAATTACTGAAAGCCTGGCTTTCACAAGGAGTGACCTCACTACGCAGTGCTATTGACCCTACTGGAAATCATTCTCAGTTCCTCAATAACAGAAATAAAGGTAATCTCTCTTTTTTAACAATGAAAATGGGCAGCCTTTCTATATGAGGTAGATATTAGTCTTTGAAGCATAGCCCATATGTCTTCTAACATCTAACACAGTACCTTACACACAGAATGAAATTGAACATTTGTCAGACTTAACACTTAAATTAAACAAGTGTCAGACTTAACAAATTAATGAGCCAGCAAAGCAAAGCATATCAGAATCATGCATCTCCTGGGACAGTATTTATCCCTCATATGTATAGGCATTTTCAAACCAAGATATTTAGGATGTTATGAATTCTGATGACATTCAAAGAAGCTATTCACATTTAGTTACTAACACATTTGGTTTCAAAGTAGTTAACTGATATTTTAGTAACATTTGCCTTCTTCTTTGCACTGACTTCCAACTAGTCACAAATCTGGTAATTTTTCTTTTGCAACTTCTCTTCATCCCAGGCCTTACCCCTCCCACTGACCCCAAGCCTAGTTTTGGCCCATCGGTGCCCAAGGCGGACTCTACCTGACTTCTGTCTCCACCCCCCCTCATACGACTAAGCTGCCTTCATAGCACCTTCCCAAGACATCTTAATAAAACCAGCCTCAACTCTCCACTATTGGATAAACAAATTTCACAGTCCTTCGCCTAACATTCAAAGCCCTTTACAATCTAATCTCAAACTACTACTCAAAAACGTTTTAATACTGTCATCAAAATGATATATGCACTTAGTGACAAGCAGTAATCCTCTTTCCCACCCTTTCCCACCCAGAGTCAACAAATTCTTAACTCGATTTCTAACGGTAACCCCTATTACTCTAAGAATATGCTTCTACATTAATTTTGGACCTATTAATTTTGGATATAGCTAATGACTTCTTAATGAACATTTAGCTCATTTACCTCTTCCCTTCCAATATACATCAGATTTTTTTTAGTTCCTCTGTTGGTCATCATTACAACTTTAAGCAACAAACCCATACCTCCTGTTCCATCAACTATAACCATTACCTTCTGACTTTGGGTCCCGAGCCCTTCCTTCAGCTCTTCTCTCAACCCGTATTTTCAGACTTCCGATAAACACTGCCTTCGGTCGAACTGTCCCCTAGGCCATCTTTGGGCCACTCAGTGCTCTTTCCCATACTGTTATATTCACTTCTCTCAATCCCATTCCTCCAGGATACAGCTAATGGCTAGACTCCTCTGCCAAGGGGGAGCCTCACTGCCTTTCAGTACATAGTAAAAACTCCCTGCCCTGAATTCCTGGGGCAGTTATTAGTTGTTCTATCAACACAGCTACCAATTATATATGCTATGCTATTTTGTTTGCATTTGTATTTAACTTTTCGTGTGTGTAAGGCATGTTTTCCAAACAAGACTCTGAGGTTTCCATCTTAGCATTTCAGAGACTCTAGAAACATGCTTATGGACTAGTACTAATACGAAAGCTTCTTATAAACCTCAAAAAGCTGAGATTCAAATTCTGTCTTAGTTCCCTAGTCTAGAAGATCAAATTACTTCAAGACAGTCACAAAGGCCTGGACTACAACCAAATAAAGCATCCAAAGGAAGCATACTTTTAAGTAAACACGTGAACTTCACTAGGGAAAACACTCAAAATTCTTAATCTGCAGAACATCCGAAGTGAACTACAGGGTCACTCAGCCTACCAAAAGAGAAAAAAAAAAAAAAGGCATAGCCATTTAGAAGACATTTCACTAGCTCCTTTGTCTTAATTACACTTAAGCAGCTTGGATTCCTTGATGAAGCTGAGGGCCGCCGAGAAGCCCGGGGAAGCCGAGCTGCAGGGGAGTCCAGCAAGGGGACAAGCCTGAGGCAGGACTGGGTTAAGAGCTCGCGACTCCTCCCCGCTCGGGGCCGTCTGCGAAGGAGTGGGAGGGGCAGCGAAGTCTCTAGGACTTTATCTTTCCCCAGCCAGTGGCCACGCGGGAACCGGGGGCGGGGGGCGTCTAGGAAGGGACGAGGTGCTCGGGGCTCGAGTGAAGCCTGGGGGTGGAGGGCTGCGTCCACAGAGGAGCCGAGGACGCTCATCGCCAGGCCTGCGCAGGGGCCACCTAGCCGGGCGCCGGGTGGGCGCTGGCCCGGTTTCCAGGGCGAGGGGAGTTACCGAGCGGGCAGCTTCGGGCACAGCCAGGTTCCTGGAGTTACCCTAGGGAGAGGCGTGAGAAAGGTCGCGAGGGCCAAGGCTTCTGCGAGGGGCCACGGCGGTTGCGGAGTAGTTACCCGGGTGCCATTTCAGAGCCAGCTTCCGATAGGCCTTCTTGAGCTCCTCCTCGCTGGCGTCGCGCCGCACCCCCAGCGCCTCGTAGAGACACTCCATCGCCCGGCCGGGCGGGGGGCTCAGGCCGGGGCCCGGGGCGGGACCGGTGCCCGGGCCCGGGCCGAAGTGGTGGTGGTGGCGCTGGTGGTTCTCAGATCCTGTGGCAGGAGCCCGGCGCCCGCACCGGGCCAGCCAGCGAGCGCGGCGGCAGCGACGGCGGCGCGCAGCGGCGAAAGGCGGCGCCGGTTGCGGCACGCGGGAGCGCGGAGGGGGCGTTGCCGGAGGCCGCGGCTCCGCATGGGCTGGGGGAGGACCCTGTCCCGGAAATAGCCGCGCAGGAGGGAGGCGGAGCCGCGGCGGGAGGAAGGCGGGGCCACGGTGGGTGTTATTGTGAGGGACACCGAGGACAGTCAGAGTGACACCAACTTGACAGCCGACCTGAGAGCTGAGATAGGAGTCTCATGGGATGATATTCTGGAAAACATCTGGTTCTTTAATGTGAGCCCCGCTTTTACAGATGAGGACGACACTCAGGCAAGTGGTTTGCTCAAGCCTCCCCAACCAATCAGTGGCAGGATTCGGTTGGATCGGATACAGGTTTTTTAACTCTTTTCAGGTATCTTCGGTTACCACTTAATGAGATCTCTAATATTGCTTGTCCTGACCAATGTGCATGAGAAATAAGAGTAAATGACTTAAACTGAAACCATTTAAGAGGGAAGCATCAACACGTTTTGAAGTAACATAGTACTAAATGTTTTACCACCAATGTGAATGAAATTGTGCGGATTCACCCATCCATCACTCTTTAATCCTAACTTTCTGGCCTCTAAACCTACATTTCCAAGATTGGTTTACTTTAAGAATGAAGTTAAGGGAATTCCCTGACAGTCCAGTGGTTAGGACATGGCGCTTTCACTGCCAAGGGCCTGGGTTCCATCCTGGTCAGGGGAATTAAGATCCCACAAGACCAGCGGGCCAACAACAACAAAAAAAATGCAGTTAAGAAATAGTATTTAACCAATAGGTTTTGGTTGATCTAACTGATACACTGTACTATGGGATGTAAGATCTGAACAACTGTTCCAAGCAATTTGATAAGGTGTCAAAATACTATACTAATTGTCATTAAAATGCCTCAGTATAGGGCTTCCCTGGTGGCACAGTAGTTAAAGAGTCCTCCTGCCAATGCTTAGAGGACACGGGTTCGAGCCCTGATCCGGGAAGATCCCACATGCCGCGGAGCAACTAAGCCCGTGCGCCACAACTAGTGAGCCTGCGCTCCAGAGCCCGTGCTCTGCAACAAGAGAAGCCACCGCAATGAGAAGCCCACGCACCACAATGAAGAGTAGCCCCCACTCATTGGAACTAGAGAAAGCCCGCACACAGCAACAAAGACCCAACACAGCCAAAAATAAATAAATATTTTTTAAAAAATGCCCCAGTACACCAGAATATTTCACTGTAATGTGGAATGTTTACATATATCAGTTGTTAGATGTAGGTTGTCTTTGTCAACCACGTACGGTTAGAGAGAAGGGTTAGAGAGAAGGGCTGGCTCTGTTGCTAACAAATATCTATTGTACAGAGTTGGGTATCCAAAGTTTAGGAAGCTGTCCCTTTCTTCCCTAATACCCTGCCCCCTGCACAATCAAAACCAACCAACTCTAAACCTCATCAAGTTTCTAGGCACAACACTGTCCAACCCACTACTCAAAATTCATACTTGCCTCTTTTCCAAAGGAGGAAGATACTATATGGTCTTGGATTGTAAATTGGTAATAGGTAGGGATTGAGAAGTTTGAGTGCAATGAAAAACAGGACCTTTCCCCATCTGAGAATGGAATTAGGGGAGGGGGGGTTGGACAAAAAGTGAAAAAACGAAGTACTTTTTTCTTCCTCCAACTCCATCTGGTTTCGCTACCTTTTTTTTTCCTCCTGAGGGAAAAAGGGATCTATTTTTACTTATAACATTGTATCAAACTTTAAAGACAATTACACTGCATATAAATTTCAGTCTCAAGAAGATCTTCACTAAACAGGCTGACTTCTAAATGAACATGGACTTGGGAGATGAGGAATTCTCATTCAAATGAGTTATCCATATAAATGATTACAAAAGGGAAATATACAGCTCATTTTCAGTCTATATTCTATCGCTTAAATAATGGACTTTTTTCCCCTGCACTTAACCAGATTTGCCTTTCATTAGGCACATACAAGTACTGAATATTTCAAGTGAATCTCTGACTTGAATTACTTAAATTTCAAGGTAAGTAGCTTAACTTAGACCATTTCAAGATAAAGTAGCCTAATTATACACTCAAGGCCTTTCTTAGCAGAAAATTAGGAAAAAGTGAAATGGAAAAACTGATCATTCTGCCTACACAGATCTAAAATAAAGACAAAATCAAAACCCAAGTGACAAACTGGGAAAGATGCCTAGAAAAACCTCACTATATAAAAGAGCCCTTACAAATTCATGTAACTACCACACAAAAGACTAGTCACAAAAGAAAACCCAGTACATAGCCAAAAAACAGTATTCATTTTTTTACCTATCAAATTGACAAAGATTATCTCAGCAAGGGTGTAAGGAAATGAACACTAACCTCTGGTGAGGTACAGTATTTACGGGAACAGGTTCATAATTTTTGACCAGAGTTCTACTTATAGGAAACCACAAATATTGTAAAAACTATCTATAGAAAGTTTGCTGCAAGCACCTATACCAAAAAAGATAAAAGTGAAATACTCAAATATCCAACAAGGGACTGCTTAGATAGCTGTGACAGAGTGGAATACTATGGAATTACTAATCACGCTGCAGAAAAAGACAGGAGAAAATGATTAGCATGAAATTAGTGGGTGACAAAACACCACATCCATGACCCCTATCCCTGGCCACTTGCACCCAGAATCTTGTCTTTCCATTACTAATCGACTTCCAGGGTGGTAAGCCCAGTGCTCTTTACTTCAAGTAAAGTTCTTTCCTAACAGGAGAAATTCAAATCTTCTGGTGCCGTCTTAACAACTGTCCTGTTTTTCTTCCTTTTACTGTTAATTTGATAAGTAATTTACAGGCACTGCTTCTAAATTAAATTTGTAATCTACAAAAAGCTTTCAACACATATATTAACTCATTTGATTTGCAAAACCTAAGTTTTTTTTCTGTTTGTTTTGTTTTTGCAGTACGCGGGCCTCTCACCGTTGTGGCCTCTCCCGTTGCGGAGCACAGGCTCTGGACGCGCAGGCTCAGCGGCCATGGTTCACGGGCCCAGCCGCTCCGCGGCATGTGGGATCTTCCCAGACCGGGGCACGAACCCGTGTCCCCTGCATCGGCCGGCGGACTCTCAACCACTGTGCCACCAGGGAAGCCCAAAACTGAAGTATTTTTAGCATACATTTTCAAGGTAAGAAAACAAGATGAGAGGTTGGCTTTTCTGGGGCCTCACTGATTGGTGACTCAGGGACTCAAACCTCAGTAAGATGCTTTCCCTTCTAGCAGTCTACCCCAACTTTACCACCTGAAAGTATGCTCTCCAAGTGCCTAATGCTGTTTTACATGTAATA
Organism: Hyperoodon ampullatus; assembly: GCF_949752795.1. Classification (NCBI taxonomy): domain Eukaryota; kingdom Metazoa; phylum Chordata; class Mammalia; order Artiodactyla; family Ziphiidae; genus Hyperoodon; species Hyperoodon ampullatus. The sequence goes on from NC_136917.1 coordinate 147,350,797, forward strand.
ATGATCCGATAAATCTCTTTGAATCTCAGCTTTGCTAAACTCAAAATTTTAATCCAAGAGAGCAGGCCTAAACCTTAAGTGTGCTAAGTTTTTAATAATACAAACAAGCTTTGAAAAGAAAAACAGAAATTAAGTGATGAGTTCTGGTGATATTTTATTTAGAAAAACATAGGACCCGACCCCCCAAAGCCACAAAATCTTAATTTTTCTGTTTTAAATGTCACACTAATTAGATATAAGGTCGTCCCGAATAATAAAAGTACTTACACATTGAACATAAAATAAATATAAAACAAATGAGAACAAATTAGTTATCCATTGATTCATTTTGCATTCCCACTGTTCATCTTCTGTTTCATTTTCCTTTGCCTTTTATAAATCCTTTTCTTTCTTGCTTTCAAATCGACTTTTGGCTCTGGTTTTACCCACTGTATTTCTATCGGCTTTTCCTCAGCTGGTGTAACAAAAACATCTGCAGTGGGATCATGGGGAAGAATAGTCTTTGGCTCTTTCTTTCTCAGCTTCTGCACATCTTTCACTTGCTGTTTCTCTCTGTATTTTGCAGCTGTGACGGATCTTATGACACGCCGATGCTAGAAACAAAAAAATATTAAAGGTGCTTTTGAAATAAAAATAAACATTTTATATATGGCAAAGACATTCACTTATGAACCCTACTTCCCTTCACCCTGTGTCATCAAAAAAAAAGCAATTTGTAAGACTGTACGCAGCAAAAACCAAATTCAGTTCACAGTTAACAGAATAGTTACTTGACAGAATTATTTTGGCCCAAGAGTTCTGGGACATCAAGGACCACTGAACAAAAACAGCTTACCATGTTTGGTGACTGGTAGTGAGGATTTTCATACAAAGTTGGTCCTCCAAAACTTCCCTGGAAAATCTTTATGAGATTTAAGACAAAACGGGGTCCTATTTCTACAAGAGCAGCATCTTCTTCTATGATCTTTAATAAAAAGGAAACATTTCATTTTGGTTTGGATATACTACTCCTAAAACGTATACAGGCTATATCCTCATTACAAATGTGCCTAAAAGAACTGATAACCAATGAAGTTAAGGTGGAAGTGAAACTTGGCAAGTGCCAAATCATCAATACTTTCTGAAATACATTACTGGTTACAGATAGTTGTCATAGGAAAATATAAATGTTTTTTCAGTGTGTTTTTAAAATTGAGTCACTTCAATTTGGTCTGTATCTTGCTTCTCACAATGTGCATCTTCTTGAAAAATTGTGGTTAAATGAATATTTAAAACTGCAACCATGGGCTTCCCTGGTGGCGCAGTGGTTGAGGGTCCGCCTGCCAATGCAGGGGACACGGGTTCGTGCCCCGGACCGGGAAGATCCCACGTTCCGTGGAGCGGCTGGGCCCGTGAGCCATGCCGCTGAGCCTGCACGTCCGGAGCCTGTGCTCTGCAACGGGAGAGGCCACAGCAGTGAGACGCCCGCGGACCGCAATCAATCAATCAATCAATCATTCATAAATAAATTAAATAAATAAATGAATGAATGAATGAATGCATGCATGCCATGATAACAAAATGGATTAAAGCACCCTATGGGGCACCCTTTCAAAATTTAAATCAACCCCTAAATTGTTTTTATAAATTTAATTCAAATTAGATTAAAAGGCAGATAAAAAGACATTGGCAAAATTTATTTTTGAATGGTTACTGACTGTGGAATTAAGAGACAACTTCTGAACTACAAATATTACTATAGTTGGTTAAGGTATGCCTGCCCTCAGGGGTTAAGAAGGGGATATGTTTAACTCACACTGCAAAGTATCCAATATAATAACAACATGCAGAAAAGAGCCCAGTTTACTTCATAAGCTGTCTGAAATTTTGCCTTGCTGCTCTCTTCCACCTCTCCACAGATTTCCAGAATCACCTCTCTCCTCCTGGATGAATCACTGTATGACTCATCTAATAGTTCTCATTGAATGCTTTCTACAGGGGTTATGTTTTTCAAAGTCTTAAACCCCACCTCACCCCTGGTAGATTCTAACCTCTTGGGACAGAAACTTATATTTTACTCAATATATAGTGGCTTGTTAGAAAATCCATACACCATATTAGCTGATAGCCATGAACCTAAGTTATGAGATAAAGGTTATTTACTACAAGTCTGTGGGGAAAAGAAAGCGACGGAAAAGAAAAGAATTTATCATTTGCATTTTCCATGTCTATAAAAGCAATATATCCTAATTTATTTCAAAGTATAATTAAAAGTTAATTAAAGCTAACCTGAAAGTTCCGAAACCATATCCTATTATCCAAAATAGTGAACGTAAACACATGGTCCACAAATGGTTGACTTTTGGGATGATACCGTGGTGTACTAAAGATCTAGTGGGAAAAAGGGCACATTAGTTCCGTATTCTATGACATACCATGTGTGCTTTAGATAGCTAAGTTAAAAGGAAGACACTCATTTATAATATTTTACTAAAAATAGTTTCTAGTAAAGATATTTACCTGAATTAAGAGTTCTTTTAACAAAGCAAAATGTGGTAATTCATCAAAAGCCTATAAAAATAGAGTGAACATATTACTTGACAACATTAGTTTTGTTTAAAATTGTTTGTGTTTTTATATTAACTAAATTGAATTATACAACTCTATCCACCAAAAAGCAACCATGCACAGTAAGAAAATTAGACCTCATACACTAAATGAAAAACTTACAGGATCAAAAGACAAGAGGGGCCGAGAACCTTTCAAACAGTTTCCAGTCATCTTTAGCTCAGCTAGGGTATGAACTAGAAAAATTACAACAGCAACAAAAATAGTTATAACTTTGGCACGATTATCCCAAAAGATTATTTTCAATTTTCTCACAAAAACTTTTAAATTGAATCAACTTACTATTTTGAACAAGGAATTTAGCAGATGGTCCATGAGGTGAATTTGAAAGCCTAAAAAATATAAAAGCTTTTTCAACTAATTAAAATTTAGAACGTAGTAAAAGCTCACTACCAATTCAGTTTAGAAGACACCATAATGCGCTAATAATATTCACATATTCTCTAATCTTGTTTAATACATTCTCTTACCACATATAGAGATCTTGTTTTTTCTTAGCTTCAAAATAGATACATTTATTGCAGTTTTTCATTTCACAAACCTAAATGGAGCAAAGTATAGAAAAATGAAGTGGATAATAAAAATAAGATCTAAAGCAATTCAATGCAATGAATATTTAGATGCCTTCAAAAATACTTAAGCAGGTTAATAGGCTACAAAGGTCTAAATCAAGGTAAATTTATTCATGGAAACGTTTAAAGTTCCTCTTAGGTGTTCTGCCCACCTCTTTGGTGGAAGCAGCTACTCTTTCTGGCCTAGCATTTTTACTGGCCTCCCTTGGGGAACCTCTTGTTCTGACCATGGTCCTGTGTACAAACTACAAAGATTTAAAACAAATGCCCCAGGGATAAAGCACATTACAATTAGCCTCACCAACTGTAGAAAAATACAGTCCTTACAGAACCAAAAACATCCTTTATAATGGTTACTTTGATTTTTAACTCTTTAGCTTTTTGATTTTAAGCTCAAGAAATCTGTTTTTTCTTCCTTATCTGTACTACCATTTCTGTGATTTGGTTCTGTAAAATCACTAAGGAGCTGGTGAAAGGCAAGTATACAAAACCCATTTCAAGTTGAATTAAACTTCAACATCTTAAAGATTTACAAAGTCACAATTGAGAAATATACAAAAGGAATGAAGTCCTATATTATTGTAGTGTTCAAAAACTAATACATATACACTACCTGAGGTTTAAGAATTTTTTAGTCCAATGCTTTTGTTCCTTACTGGTCTTACAATAAACACAACTACACACTAAGTTGTGAGCTTTAGTTGCTGGCAACCTATATCCTGTTTATTTCTCCTATCTTCACTTGAAATTATACTACTTGTTTACGGCCTGTCTCCCCCATTAGAATGTAAGCTCCATGATGACAGGGGCATTTTTAAAAACACCGTTTCTATAGAATAATGCCATGATAGAGCAGCACTTCAAACATTTGTGCTAAACAAATAACAGAGGCCTTTCTAATAGCTAAAGAGAATTAACTTAAAACAATTCTTCTAAGTTTTAAAAGAAAATCTGCTCTAAAAACCCAAGTTTAGTCTTCAACAATACTTTGAAAATTTAACATATTACTAGTTTGTAATATCTCAAGAGCAAATATCACATGCACCTCTTTTAAAACTGGCAAAATACTTTTCAATGAGTTTTAAAAAATATTTAATGGGCTTTTTATTTTATTTATGTTGATAATTTTTATGAGTACCTACTATGAATTTAGCACTACTGTACTAGTCATAATGAGAAAAAAAAAGAATGAGATAATCCTTGTCCTCATGAAATTTCAGTATGCTTGTTGAGAGAAGACAAATATAAGAATGATCAAGAAATAATATACATTGAAGCACTAAACTGTGTAAAATAGACAACGAGTACTATAAAAATTTAAAAGGCAGATAATTAAAGTTCATAAAATTTGCGTTATCTTATACAAAACTTAAACGTCACTGAATGACTTATTTTTTAAATGAACTATTTCTAGTGTTCCAAATATTGTGTTCCTAAATACAATGTTGCTAGAATATTTTACTTTAATTAAAATTAACTAAAATTACCTCGTTAATCACAAATAACTTATCTTTACGATCCATTTTAGTATCTATAAAAAGAAAAAAAGGTAAGTAAACAAAAAATTTCAAAGCTACTTCAATCAAGTCACACATACTTTCTAGGAAATTAAATATTAAGTATTTTTATAATCTTCAGTTTAAATGAAATTTTATTAATCTTCAAAATAATTAGACCTGAAAACACATGACCTCTTTAAAAATCTTGTTCTTTAGAAATGTAAACATGAGTGATTAAAAATAGTCCTCAAGAATTATAAAGCTCTAAGCAGTGTCTCTTACTTGTGTACAGACATACCTCAGAGATGCTGCCGGTTCAGTTCCAGACTACCGTAACAAAGCGAATATCGCAATAAAGTGAGTCACGCAAATTTTTTTGGTTTCCCAGTGCATATAAATGTTACATTTATACTATACTGTAGTCTGTTAAGTATACAATAACATTATGTCTAAAAAAACAATGTACATACCTTAATTTAAAAATATTTTAGTGCTAAAAAATGCTAACAATGAAAAAGTTTGAAATATTGCAAGAATTACCAAAATGTGACACAGACATAAAGTGAGCAAATAAATGCCACTGAAAAAATGGCACCAAGAAACTCGCTCGACACAGGGTTGCCACAAACCTTCAAATAGGGGAAAAAATTGCAATAAAGCGAAGCGCAATAAAAAGAGGTATGCCTGAATTCTATGAATCCCTTTCAAAAATGGGAAAATTCTCACAAACCACATTTAGAGCTCATAAATCAAAATTCTCTCATTAGTTTCAGAGTCCTGAAGATTAACAGCAGACCTCAGTTTGAGAAACACTGAAGAACTAAAGAACTAAGTTATTACCCAGAATTAAAATCAAAAGCACCTCCCAACACAGGCACAAAAACACCTGCATGAGGGCGCTGTCACAGTTATAAAGCCCAAACTAGGTGTTCTTCACTTGCCTGTAAGATACCCCATTACTAAAAAGAAAAGCTTGGCACTTAGGACCAGACTGAGTCCCAACTTGAAGGTGCTTGAAATCCTACTCCTGGCGCATCAAGGTTTTTAATAAAAAGTTTTTTTAAATACAGAAAGCAATACATGGCAGTCCCAAATCATTTAGAAGGACAAACCAGCTCATGACCTCTGAGAACATTACACTGAACGCATTCCTGGACCTTTAAGAAATGTTTTGCTAGTTGGGATATCTGTTTAAGAAAGTGAAGAGAATGTTTAATGAATTTTGCAAAGAATTTCTAACAAAATATTAATTGGAAAAATCTTGGCACTGAACATACACTTCTCTGAGAAGTCATGGTTCTTTACCTGACATGGTGAACGAACAAAGTGTGACTCGAAGTGAAAACATATAAACAGGCAAGTTTACAAATACAAAATTTTACAGTATATGATATAAAGGTACCTGCTTTAGAATGAGGCATCAACATTCTCAAGTCTTGCATTAAATGTCTTGTTCTGAAATTTATTCCTCTAGAAGAAAAGATGAGAATCCGTTCCTTATTTTTCCACTTGCCCTAAAGAAAAAAAAAGTGAGATGAATTTTAACATTTCATAGTGAGTCTACCTTGTTTGTTTACAGATTAAGCATCCAAGTAGCAAGCCAAACAATCCTGACCTTAACCTTTAATCCAATATCTCTGTAGCACTCACTGACCCCAGCTGCTACCCAGAATCTCCTTGGCTTCCTTTCTTTTTGTTTTTTTTCTTCAATCTCTCCAATTCCTCCTCCTGACTCTAAAGATTCTTTCTTAGCCCTCTTTTTTATTTCTGATCTCTCCAGGACAGAGTTCTCATAATCATTCTCACAGCTTTGACTGTCAACTAACTCTACAGAAAGGTAAGGAACTCTTTCTAGCCCTAATAATCCAAGTATTTGGCTTACCTCAAATTCAACTCTAGAATACCAACCCTTAAAATCCGGTAAATTTCCTTGCTATTTATTTTTCTGATGATGTCACCATCATTTCAGTCCCCCACGCTTTGACTCTTCTGTTGGCCCTTGTTCTCTCATATCATAAGCACTAGTAAATGCTATCAATCTCTCTTTGCAACAGCTTAGTCCTCTCCTAGTGATACTGCCTTCAAGCTTCAGATTCTTAATCTCATATCAATTGCAAATCTTCTAAATGCTGGTCTTTCCAGCCAGAAGCTCCTCCAACAGAGAAGGCAGACTACCGCCTACATGCTCCAATCACATCTTTACCTTCCAGGGTTCTCTAAACAAAGTCCAAAATGACACAGCTTTAACATTAGATTCTAAAATACATCTATATTGTGACCGCCTGGAGGGGTGGGATGGGGAGGGTGGGAGGGAGGGAGATGCATGAGGGAAGGGATGTGGGAACGGATGTATATGTATGACTGATTCACTTTGTTATAAAGCAGAAACTAATAAAAAAATTAAAAAAAATAAAATACATCTATATTTCTACCTCACTATTGCCCCAAATAAACCCTACACTTTAACCAACTTGGCTGTACTTTTTAAACTGTCAGCATTTCGTCCACTTCAACACCTTTGATTAGTTTTTTTCCTCTCTCTCGCTCTCTCCCTCTTATATTGTTCCCTCTCATTTTTGAATATCAGAATTCTGCCCTTACCTTGGGATCCAGCTCAAAGGCTAAATCCTTCATGATCCCTTACCTGGTTATCCTAAAGTAATCTTTATCTCTTGCACTTCAGAAATGTTTTTTATATTGTGACTCAGATCATTGCTACTATCGTCTTTCTTTCTAGCTCGTAAAGGGAAGAGTGAGAACACGAACATTTACAGAAAACCTACAAGAATTCCAGCTTATTCTTCACAAACAGTAAATCACATTTCCTTGCTCTTAATTTGCAGGTGAGCAAAGAGTTCAAAACGTCCCTGATAATTAATATCAGGGCTAGAAGTCAAGCTCAGCTTTCATTACTAAAAGCTAACTCCTTTCCCAGTGCTTGCCACTCCACCACAAAGGGTCACTGATCTATCACTCACTACGTGGTAGACAAGAGGTTTACGCTTGGGAGCGGGGGAAGACAGAAATTAATAAATCAAACACAATTCTTGTCTCCACAGTATCTGATCTAGCTTACAGAGCTCTCAGTTGACTGAAAGTTAAGTCCAACAACTTGTGTTCGCCTTCTTTTGAATAAAAACCATCAACTCATATGAGTTCTTAGTTTTCTTCTGAACTCCAACATGTTAGGAGGAAGTGGTCATGTTCTAGTTTTGCAATCCCAAAGCAGGGAAAACCTAACAGCTTACGTGCCTGGCACGTTAAAACCCTGTTGAATATACGTAAAGGTCATACTATCTACTCCAGTTTTCGTTACCCCTTGAGAGTTAAAGATCAAACAAGTCAAAATCATAGTCCCAAAGAAGAGCAACTTTTAAACGACCGCATAACAAGCTTCAGGATCCCTAACTGACCGCAGCTCATTATGGCAGAATGTGGAATTCTGGAAGCGATTCACTGGAATTCATCACTGGAAGGGATATACTCGAGAGCGAGAAACAACTTTAGGGAAAAAGTACTATCCTCCAACGACAACAAAAACTGGAGTAACTGGAAGACCAAACACTGTAACTGAGTCCCCGTAAGTCGCTTCCTGTGAGCCGGTAAGAGCTCAGAAGTCCGCCCTGTTGCTCAGCCCGCAGCCTCCAAGACTGCGGTCACGAGCACGAGAGTTAAATGTAAACGCTGTAGGGGGTCCCGCCGGGAGACATGGGACCGAGCTCCCGAATCACCCGTGCAACTCGGAAACCCGCAGAGCCATCATGTGGTAAGCAGCCCCAACGAAGGCGCGTGAAGCCACGGCCGTAGAGCCTCCTCTAACCTTGCAAACCGGGCCTGGAATACGATCTCTCTCTTCCTCCTCCGCCTCCTCTGCTACGTCGCTCGGCTTAGCAGGCGTCTTAGCATCTTTTTCGTTTCTTTTTAGCTTTTTCGCCTGAAACCCCGGGCCTCCACGCCGTTTCCTCTTGGCCACCGCCATCTTACTCTCCACCTTCATTCTAGGCCTTCCTTCCGGCTCAGCCGCTCGCTCCGCTTTCCCATCTCTATGGTCCCGGGGCTCGGGCTCGGCAGTCCTCCTCCTGCTCTATGGTGCCTCTTTCCCGTCTCTGTGGTACGGCTCGCTCGGCTCTCTAGGCCTCGTCTATCTCTATGGTGACGGTGGCCGAGCTGGTCGGCCCATCTGAAAAGAGTGGCGGGAGCCGCTCCACTTCCCCAGTGTTCCGGGAGCTGCGTCCTGTCCCGGCGCAAAGGTAAGGTTTGGGTGCTCGGGATCCCGAGACTAGTAAGCGGGTGCCGTGGGCTGGTGAGCCGCGCTGTCTAGGACTCTTCGAGGACCTTCCGAGGACTCAAGGCCGCCCCTCTATCGCCTGTTGTGTTAGGAGTAAGGTTGGAGGTGCGGGACACCTCAAAACCGACCCTGGGGATACGTAGCCCCAGTTTGGTTGAAGCTGGCCCCGAATGACCGTGTTAGTTGGCCTATTTTTATCTTTCGTAACTTTTCGTGTGTTACTGTCTCCTTAGTAAGGACGACGAAACCGTAGCTTACAGACAGTAATTTCCCCCCAAGTTAGAGACAGTTAAGTGGCAGAGAGGTGGGGTTCAGTCCCTGCTCCGCCGAGTTTAACGTCTAGACCTCTTGCACTCGGCTCAGCGCCCGTTGAAATCGCGGGCCTCGTCAGCATTGACGCGGAGTTTTATCTGTCGCATCTCATCAGGTGTTTCGTGACCCCGCGGGAGCGGGTGTTGGCACCTGGAGCATCCTTCGGGGCCGAATGCGCCGTGGACCATGCCCCTCCTAACCCAGCAGATCCCAGATGAGAATGATTACAGCTTAGTGGCTAGCCTTGACAACGTCAGGAATCTCTCCACTGTCTTGAAGGCCATTCATTTCCGAGAACATGCCACGTGTTTCGCTACTAAAAATGGAATCAAGGTTACAGTGGAAAACGCAAAGTGTGTGCAAGCAAATGCTTTTATTCAGGTATGGAAGCAGGCACCTTTAAGCCTGTGACATATGATATTCTTCACCCAGCTCAATGAATTCCGAGAGTCTTAATAGACATCATTTAAGTTAGAGAACAAAATATCATTATTTGAATTATTTTTCTCTTCTGGTAACAAATTCTTTCCCCATCGTGTTTTACAGAGATAATGGTTAATAATAATAATGTCTAAAATATATTAAGCTAAACTATAGGCGAGCACTTTTCTGAGTGTTTTATGTTGCCAACAGTCCTGCAGCTGGCAAGTGGCATAGTTGGGATGAGAACCCAGAACATTTGTTTCCATAGTATATGCTCTTTTGCACTACCTTCCTATTATTAATTTTTTTCCTTGTAGTGGTAATAATCTATTTGTTCTTACAAAGTAATATTTGTATGGTTCAGATAGGATTTCAGATTTAATTCAGCATTTTTTTAGAACACCTAAGTGCACATTATGACCTCAGGTACAGAGGGATAAATAAGACATGGTTCCTGTCCTCAAAAGAAATTGAAAACCAGTATGACTCATGCGGTGTCTAATTGGCTGTTTTCCAAATGACCTTCGCTGAACTGATGGGCACAAAATGGAGACAAGGGAGAGTCATGTGGAGGATAGTTTAGCTCCAAGAAGCTAGATGAAGGACCTTTCATAAAGTTTCACACGGTACTGAAATCAGTGTAACTGAAAGTTACACTTTCAACTGTTGAGTAGCAGTATTCTAATGGATCACAATTGAAAAAGTTTAAGATGTTTTGATTGATAATCAGAAATTATTTTCATGGGGTTAGCACAATATTGTTATTTTAAAAACATATAAAGTGAAATCTAGAACCTTATATGTGAGTTTTCATTCTTTAATATATATACATTTTCACATTTACTTTTTTTCATAGGCTGGAATATTTCAAGAGTTTAGAGTTCAAGAAGAGTCTGTTACTTTTCGAATTAATTTAACCATCCTTTTAGACTGTTTATCTATTTTTGGATCAAGCCCTATGCCAGGTGAACTATTTTATTATCATTATAACATAAAAGCATTATATAGAATGGTCAGAAAAATACAGGCAAAGTTATTAGAATATAAGTAATATAAACATTTGTTTAGAAAATTAATTGCCAATTTATTTTTCATTTGCCACAATCATGGATTCTGATTTTTCACAGTGTTAATAGAAAGTGTGCTTACGGTTCTTTTCATATTTGCAAAAGTATTTACATTCATCTTTTTTTTAATTTATGAAGATTTTAGGATTTTAAATTTGAACTAACCAAAAGAAGACTTTGAACATGTCTTAAATATCTTTAACGTTGAGAAATATGTTTTAATTGCTTCTTTTTTCTAACTTGTCTAGAATTACAGTTAGTGGCAGAAAAAATAGATACCAATTGTCCTGACTCCCAGTTTACTGTGTTCGAAATTTGTTTGCCTTTTTTCTTTAATCTCTGTTTATACATTATGTTTATTTTCTTAAATGCTTTCCTTTAAAATATTTATATATTTTTAGGAATAGTGAATTTGGTTGCTCTAGATATAAAACAACAAGGAATCCCTAGAAGAATGATTTTTTATTTCATAGGAAAGGAATCTGGATATTTGCTAGGGAAAATTCAGTTACGGTCTTCTAGAAAATATATTTTAATTTTGTAATGACAATTCCATTATTATTGGAACTGGTTAAAATTATATTTTCTAATGCAGTGTTCCCCAGCTAGTTTTCCATAAAAGCATCTGCCTTCCCCCATTCCTCACTGTGGTTCTCCACCCAGTAAGGAAGAGGAACTGGAGTGTCCTGTCATATTCCTCCTTCTCTCTAGTGGTTTGCAGAGGTAAAACCCTAACCACCAGTAACCATCCTTTTTCTCCCAATTAGACCTTAAAATTTGAGGAAATGTAAAGACTATCTCCCAAAAGAAAAGGTTGGAAGGGTCCTTATCACAGTGAATACACTGATGATATAGTAAGACAATATCAAAGCAATCCATCGTTGCACAAATTGAACGTTCACTAATAGCATAGCCTGTTCCACAACAGTTATTACATGAAGTATTGGAACATATAGATTCTCCATCCTGAAGTTGTATATGTATAATCAACTATTTCTGAGGTGTTTTTTGGCAACCTGGAAAACGATTTCAAAGAGTTCCATTACATTTTGTTCCCAATATTTTACAGTTATTTTTGGAATTGTCTACAGACAGCTATCATCAGGGAAGATGTGATCCCTTCTTATAAGGATATACATACATATATGCTAGAAATGGACAGGATAAGATATTCTTGAGGAGTTTTAGGCATCATTTGAGGAGAAGCTGAACCCAGAGCTAAAAAGCTAAGCCCCAAGTATGATTTGTTTCCATTGCAGGGACTTTAACTGCACTTAGGATGTGTTACCAAGGTTATGGTTACCCTTTGATGCTGTTTCTGGAAGAAGGAGGCGTGGTGACAGTCTGTAAAATCAATACTCAGGAGCCCGAGGAGACTCTGGATTTTGATTTCTGCAGCACCAATGTCATTAATAAAATTATTCTGCAGTCAGAGGGACTCCGTGAAGCGTTTTCCGAATTGGATATGACAAGTGAGGTCCTACAGATCACCATGTCTCCAGATAAACCGTATTTCAGGTACTTGAAAGCAGTACAATGATAGTTAATGTAGTTTACTCCATCTCCCTACTTACACATTTGCTTAGGATGCAGAATTTTTATTATCCAGGTTACTAGAATTTTCAGAACTTCAGAGAGCTTTTACTCTTACTTCATACTTTTTTAGGTCAGGACACTAGGAAGACCCAGAAAGATGAACTCACTATTTAAAGCTTCATAGATAGTGTTGGTTTCTAGAAGAGTAGCCCAGTCTCCTAGTTCATAACCTAGTGGTCCTTTCATTGTTGTACTACTTAACTGTTGGAGATAGGTTGCATTGTGAGGAAAACTGGGCTTAAACTTTTGGAAAAGGTGTTTGTAGTATACGGCATCTCTTTTTCTTTCATTTCAAGTTAGTACAGGATGCAAAAGGAAATAGGTGTTTTCTATACATGGTTCATTCACTCTAAGTATCTATTGATCACCTACTGTGTGCACATTTGCCTTATTAAGCACTACAGGAAGGAACAGCTTAAAATCAAGGTGACAAGGATATATGTGAAACAGCTCAGAGGGAACAAAATTACATGCCATTAAGTTCCAAAATACTATACATAAATACTTAGGGAACCAGCACTTAGGCAGGAATGGTCGAGGTGAGCTTCCTAAGAGAGGGCAATTTTCATCAGGAATACAGTGTCAAAAACTATCAAGCTGCTTCTCATGTTTTGACCCAACAAATTATGAAATGGCAAAACTCTTTTCATGATTAGAATCAATTTAGAGAGAGAATTTAAATGTCTTCTCTTTTGAAATATTTCAGAATATTAAAGAGTAAAGGAGTTAAATACATATAGTATGAGAGGTGTAATTGTTCTTTTTGTATCTACTTTAGAAGAACTGCAGGCCTTTCTCATAGGTTAGGCAGTTAAAAATTTGGCTCAAGATTGGTTAAAATGTTAATCAAAATGGAAATCAGTGGAACCCTACTTAAGCAGTGATATGAATTAAAATTCCAGGCACTTAAACAGTATTCCAGAGGCTCCCCATCTAAATGATCTCTCAGCATGAGTAACTAGATGGATCATGATATCTTTCATCTCCCATATAGGAAATTATTTGATGGTGGGGATCTGGAAGTTGAAATATTTTTGGATATGTTGAACTTGAGGAGCCTGTGACACTAGGGAGTAGTTGGATATGTAGATCTAGAGCTCAGGAGATCAGGCTAGACTGGAAATTTAGATTTGGGAACCATCAGCATGGCTGGGCATGGACAACATAGCTGAGAGAAAGAGGTGATGTTAGAAGAGAGAAAAGGTGGATCCTGGGGAAAGCCAGCACCTAGGTCTTTATCACTGTGCTCATATAGTGCTCATCCATCCACATGTTAACCCCAAAGCAGATGACCAATACGTTCATGCAGATTAAGTAAACATATAAACGTTCATAAATTGTCTACAAACTGCTGATACTACCAAGCAAAGAAAACCATAAAACAGCCTGAAGAACAGTCTGGGATACAGAAAAGCCCTAATTGCTTGGTGGGGCAGTAGAGACAGGGAACAGGACCCCAGGCTTGCAGCTGATGAAGACCAGGGTCTTCTGTCACTCCTCAGCTCTCTCCTGTTATATGGTTCTGATTTCAGGAGGAGGAAAGGACAGTATCAGAGTAGAATTCAGGTAATGAAATTGAGGCAAACCCCTATGGATTCCTTTTGTGACTGGCTTTCTTCAAAGCCATGTATTAGTTGCTAGCTCTCCTGTACTCCCACAGCATCCTACAGGAATCTTTATTATGTACTTGTTATAGTGTCTTGTCAACAAGTGTTTACATACCTGTTTCACTCACCAGAATGAGCTTCTTAAGGAAGTGTTTTCTTATTTGGATCCTAATGTGGCTTATTGTTGGACCAATGAATAAACGAGTTGCTCATTTTCTACTATAGGTTATCTACTTTTGGGAATGCAGGAAGCTCCCACCTTGACTATCCCAAAGATTCTGATTTGATGGAATCATTTCACTGTAATCAGACCCAGGTCAACAGGTCAGTTCTTAATATAGAGGTTGCCACTGGTGATGAAGCTGAGGTTAAATACCACGTTTCTATTAAATAAATTTTTTAAAACGTTCAATGTGTAGATAAAAGTATAGCATTAAGAAAAATAAATAGTAGGTTGCTGGGTTTACTTGGGGATTTTGGATTGCAATAGTGGATGAAATTTTTAAAATGAAGAGAAAATACTAGCAAATTGGACAAGTATTTGATTTTATTCTTATATTTGCTACTTGGTAGTTCTTGGCTAATTTTTGTCCTTTACTTGGAATTATGAGCACTGCCCTAAGTGTGTCCAAATAACAGCTTTTTATTTATTTTTCTACAGATACAAGATTTCTTTACTGAAACCCTCTACAAAGGCATTAGTCCTATCTTGTAAGGTATCTATTCGAACAGATAACCGAGGGTTCCTCTCATTACAGTATATGATTAGAAATGAAGATGGACAAATATGTTTTGTGGAATATTACTGCTGTCCTGATGAAGAAGTTCCTGAATCTTAGTCTTAAGTATGGCAATCCACTGTGCTATTTATGTACACATTCATGATTGGTCATGTTCTCATTCTGAGTGTAGCACTCTTCGTGATTTCTTATTGGATTTTCTAAGGGGAAGAAGCATGGAAGAGATAGGAGCTAAGTCCCTGCCCCCTAATAGTTGCTGTATATTTTATAAGTAATGTTTTCACGTAGTCACAGATTATCCAATACTGGACTAGCCTGTGGTTCTGTCTTTCGAACTCATGGGAATCGTTATGAGCCAAGATGAGTAAGTTTTATGTTTTATTCTACTTAAGCAGGGCATTCCAAGTGTCTAAAAATTTAAAGTTTGGTGAAGCCATATCTGAAATGTTCTTTTATTTACTTACTGTTAGAAAAAGCAATGGCATACGGGCATCGCTCCCTAGTTGGAATTCTGGATAATCTGTCTTAAAGCAACGGTTCTCAGAGTGTTGTGCCTAGATCACCTGGAAACTTGTCAGTAACTCTGGGGGTGGGCCAGCAATCTGTAGTTTAAAAAGCTTCCCCCCAGGAGATTCTGACAAGTGCTCAAGTTTGAGAATCACTGTTTTAAAGGATACTTTTTTAAAAATAGTCTTTAATTGCATCGAAGTGACTGCTTTTAACTGTGATTTCTTCACAAATGTTCTGAAATTTAGGCTTTGTCAAACAAGTCTGAATAATTATATGATTTATTTTTCAAGTGTACATTTTGAAGACATCTGTGAACAGGCTATAAAATAGTCTTAAGAGTTACAGATTTTCATCTTGTTCTGAAAACTGTTCAGTGTAGTAAGTACTTATTAGATACCTTCTATTTGCCTATAAGAGTTTCTCAATCAAACCAAGGTGTACAAAACCATTAAGTGATTTTATACTTTCTTAGGTAGTTTTCAATGAAATAATTTTTGTGGTATGTAGGTTAAGAAAATATAACACTAAATTATCTAACTTGTTTTCTATTAGAAAAAGTATATAACTAAAATGAAGTTTCTGCACCACGTGAAAACAGCTCAGTGTCTCTCAGTGGCCAGGCACTTTTGGCCTTTGGAGAGTGTTTCAGCAAAGCACTTCAGGGAAAAGCTCCTCCAGAACATTATGTAGGCACTGCTTCCAGGCACGTGTACAATTTGTTCAATTCTGGGTGTCTAGTCCAGGGTGAGTACCTGATAACTAATAAATCTTCCAGGCAATCTCAGGGTACCCAGCTGGTACAAAAGAAGTTGGAGTTTTGTAAAGTATAGTATATGTTTGAGAAGGAAATGATTAAATCTACTAAATGTCCAAATATTTTTTTGTCTGGATAAACACAAGATCAAAACAAGTTTAAAACATAATTATGAAAATATTTAATCAGTAAACACTTCAAGGACTACAGTTTTCCTTTAAATTTAAAATAGGGCGGTTCTTTTTTTCATTGCCACGTCTAGTACCTAGAACAGTACCTAGGATGCAATAATATTTGTTAGGTGCAAGAACCTCCACTTTCAGATTATTAGTCACTATTTAATTCCATTATTTCGGTTTGAATTTATTTTGACCTAATGTATTTTTTTCAAGTTGAACCTATAGAGAATTTAAAACATGTATCAACTTAATAAGACTTTTTTGCACATCTAAGACTATTATTTTAGCCGCACATATCTGGAGTTATTTAGAATTCAGAAACTAATGAATTTAATTCTTTCTAAATCACCCTAACATCAAGGTGTCACTTAATAAAGAATTTTCTTTTTATGCATGCTCTATTTGTCTAGTTTAACTTTGTTCAAGTTCCTATGAAAGACCACTAGGGGGAGCACTTCCTCAGGCAGAGCAGGATGCTTTGGTGACTACAAATTCAGTTCATGTGTCACATATAGAAGACTGTAATCTTATTTTTAAGATTATCTTTGCCTGTTTGAAGTTTATCTCATATTCTTTCCAGTGAAATTGTGCTTACAAGGAATAGGTAGGTAATATTTTTTCCATTTTTTAATTCGTTTATTCCCTACTTGATGATGATGTGTTTCCACCTAGAATGAATGATTCAAAACAATAAAAATAAAATGATTTGTTAAATTCTATTGTTCTAATAAAAATAAGTCTTGTAACATAATCATTTTTACAAGAAGCCACAGAATTTCTGTGGTGCTATCGAGTAGTCCTGCTAAGAATTAGTTACAGTTGCTGAAAGGGCAGCATTTGGCGTTCCCTGTAGCTTAGGGTGAGGGGTTTTCAGAACAGTGTAGACTCCCTTCTCCCCTTCCTGTCTTTACACTGCTGGCCCTTGTCCCCACGTGAAACAAAAGCTGTTGGGTCCTGAGAAATTAGGGAAATTGTATGGTATTTTCTCTTTTCCCAAGTATGTATTAGTAGCGTTTTTATCCACGTGTCAGGCTACGTTCACCCCTGCGCCAGGCAGTTGGCAGCTGTACCGTGGGTTTCTCACTCCAGCAGTGGACAGCTCGTGCTCTAATCAGAAATGCCACAGGCGGCTATTACAGGTGTTTCTGGCATCCATATCTTAGTCACGGCCAGAAGTTTCGGTAATTAGCAGAGTAAATGTTTGAAGTAGGTTTTCTTTTGGAAATTAATAGCTCGTTGATCAGTATAATAGCTAACAGTAGTGGCTCTCATTGGTAAAACTAGAGGTATTCAGGATATGTGAACTAAAATATTTCAGAGTAGTTCCCCATCCTTGCATGGAAAGGATACAAGAATCTAGTGAGGCCTGTAGCCTGTACCCTTAGGCCTGGTGTATAAGGCTTGACCCCCCTAAATGGTCTTACTTCCTGCCATTTTGTCCAAAGATTTCCGGTTGCTTGTTACTGAATGGATTAGGACAATCCCATCTCTGGAATATTGTCAGGTTTGCCCTAAGTGGACCTTTCATGGAAAGTGGTGGGTAAACTGCCGAAACAGAGAAGTAAGGCTTCACTGAGCTTATGAAACAGGTTGCATAAACTCTTTGCATGCTTGCTAATGAACGTTTATTAAAATTTGTATGTGGGACAGTTGATCTGGGCTAGATTTTTTTTTCCCACCTTACCTACCTCAAATTTCAGTGGCCAGTAGCTAATTTAAAAGAATGTAAAAGTTGTATATGACCTTATTAACTAGGTCAGCTAGAAACATCAGGTGTTTGATTGGACTGTTATCCAGATTGCTGTTTCCTATTACTTTCTAATGAGCTTAGAAAGTAGTTTAGTTCTCATCTACAGTCTGCCAAGGGTGAAACTTTGTAGTAAGTTGTGTTGTGGTGCACATTTCCAATGTAGTTCCTTAAAACTTAGGGATTTCACAAAATAGTAAAATTTTAAAACTTTTGGAACCAAAATAGGTGACAACTTTCTATTTTGTCAGGTATGAGGATATTAAAACTATAACTGCCATTCATTATGACTACCATTTCATAAAACATTTTACAGTCAAAATCTCAGAAAGTGGACAGTTAGCAATTTTATACTGTCAATAAAGGAAAACTGGAAATATTAAAAATAATTTCAAATGAAACAAGAGGGTTACACCATAACATTTTATTTTACAGTGCTATACTTTGTGCTCTTGTTTTCTGGATATAGGTTTGTCAGTTTGGAGATGTTAAGACTTTGGGGTCTCACAAAATAGTAAAATTTTAAAAATCTTAGTGCCACCCAAAAATGGAGTCTGAATGGCCACTTCTTTCTGATAATTCGTTTTTATCACAGTTAATGTTGAAAATCCATTTTCAACTGGATATGTGAAAATGGAAGCAACTCTTCTGAGGCTGCCTTAGTCAATTCAGAGTATTCTGGGCAAGAACAGCAGTAGTCCCATCTCCAGACAGGGCTAAAATCTGCAGTGACTGACTGGGTGACCAGTTCATAAGCACTGCAGAGAAGGTCAATGGAATATAGGTGCCTTCAGCCAGGGCCACAACCTGAGACCTCAGTCCTGAGTGCCAAGCTTAAAGCATTCTGGGAATCAGCTGAGGGAGAGCGGCTGCAGCCAGGAAGGAGAGGAAGCCTAGCAGTCCAAGGACAAGCCACTGGATTAACTGGTGTGTGTGTGCTCCTGCCACAGCAGAACACTGCTCACTGCTAATACCTTGGGCACTGGCTGATTATTAGGATTTATACACTGGACAAATGACTGAAATGAAAAAATACTTTCTTAAATGAAGAACCAAGATGTGGCTCTAGGAGCACTGAGTGACAGAGATGTTGTCAGAGACAAATTCGGATCCCCAAAGACACAGGTGTTTGAGCTCTATTAAGTCAGCTCAGGTAACTGAGGAGTGATGAAAAGGGAAAAATAAAAGCTTTTTATAATATAAACGTGAATCTGACTTCTCCTTTGTCCCTGGGTACACAAAGGAATATGATTTGAGATTGCCTGTTTCCTAGATATACACTTGTTCAGGGGCTCAGGATTTTTTTTAACAACCTTGGTGAGCATTCCTTTCCTAAAACGAGCCCTTTTTTTTTTGCGGTACGCGGGCCTCTCACTGTTGCGGCCTCTCCCGTTGCGGAGCACAGGCTCAGCGGCCATGGCTCACGGGCCCAGCTGCTCTGCGGCATGTGGGATCTTCCCGGACCGGGGCATGAACCTGTGTCCCCTGCATCGGCAGGCAGGCTCTCAACCACTGCGCCACCAGGGAAGCCCAAAACGAGCCTTTTTAATCCAGTTTGGTGGGAGCAGCATAGTGGGATGGAAAGAGTCATCATCTGTGATTCAGGAAGTCTGCTTTATAATCACCAGATTGACCTTGAACAAATCAATTCTTCGTATCCCTGGTTTTTTTCATTTATAAGAATCAAAATGGCCTTTCTGACTTCAGTAAACCGGATCAGGCCAGTGTTTCAGAAGATCAAATATTTCCTCACAAAGCAGTTTTAATGACCTCAAACAGGTTATGGCTAAAAGTTCTTACAAATAGTATATTTAAATGTTTGCCAATAAACTGTAAGACTTAGGTATTGAATTTTCTTAAAAAGGACTGAAAAGAATGAAAGTAGGGGCTTCCCTGGTGGCGCAGTGGTTGAGAGTCCGCCTGCCGATGCAGGGGACACGGGTCCGTGCCCCGGTCCAGGAAGATCCCACATGCCGCGGAGCGGCTGGGCCCGTGAGCCATGGCCGCTGAGCCTGTGCATCCGGAGCCTGTGCTCCACAACGGGAGAGGCCACAACAGTGAGAGGCCCACATACCGCAAAAAAAAAAAAAAAAAAGAATGAAAGTAGAGTCAGAAAAAGGGAAATGGAAGGTAATATGAGTCCTGGTGACATGAAAAGCTAACTTAAAGCATGTGTCTAAAGATTTCTTCTCCCAAGTTACAGGAGCCTGGTTTCTAATGGCTCTTGGGTACTTTACCTGTAATGCTGCTAAGTGGACCTTTTTTTTTTCCAGAGTCCTTTGTTCTGCTTTTGATCTGCCACTGCTATCAGTGTTGGTAAATATATTTTGTGGTCCAGAATTTTTTTTATTAAGGTTGGCTTTATTGTTGGCTGTCTTGTGTAGAGGTTTTCTCTTTACTGTTAACAGAAGACCTAGAGGAGAGGAGAAAACCATTTGTGCATTTTTCTCAGTTCTTGCCTTCTCTCCCTCCTGCTAGCACCAATCACTGCCTTATTGACCTAGAAGGCTGACCTCAGTCTGAGACAACTACTTCACCGTGTGACCATCCCCCTAAAATGCTGATTCTGCTAATAGGCCTCCAAAATGGTACTAGAGTCTTGGGTTTTCTCCCTAAAGAACAGGGAACCCTTTGCTTGATTCAGATGGCAGGTCAAGGATATCTAGAATACGTGGATTGCTTTTAATCACAGCTGAAAATTTTTATCGAATGTAGGGCCTTTTATAGTGTTCATGATTTTCAGGTGATTTCTTCTCCTGAGCACAGAGATTTACAGCCCAGAGGCACTGTAAATGCTAAAAAGAGGATCTTTCATCCCTATTTCCAGCCATTAAGATTTCCATACTCCGTTTTCTTAATACTGGAGAAGTTGGGCAAGAGTTAGAAATAATCTGGTCCAAAAGACTGATCCAGAAACCCGGTTTCTATTAAGTGTTCTTCAGTTACCTCCTATTTAGACCACAAGCCTGCAACAAGTGTGGTTTGCATAGCCCCTGTTTGGAAAAAAAAAAATTTGTTCCACAGAAATATGAGCTACAAAATTTTATGAGCAACTTGAGGTTTTTTTACATGCAAGTCGCACTGACGACTGATTCATTCTCTACTACCGGACCATATGAAATACAGAAAGCTATCTGGCACTTTAACTTCCTTGTCAGTAAAGCAAGAGATACTGTGATTCCAAATTTGAAGAAGAAATAGGCACCAATTAAGTCAATTGCCCAGGGGTCTCATAAAATCAAGGGTCGGCAAAGATTAGAGAGGGATCTCTGCTTAGGGACAGCAACTAGAAAACAGCCTTGGGCCTAGTGCTCTCCCACCACAAGGTGGCACAATTCCCCTTG
Source organism: Hyperoodon ampullatus (assembly GCF_949752795.1). NCBI lineage: Eukaryota > Metazoa > Chordata > Mammalia > Artiodactyla > Ziphiidae > Hyperoodon > Hyperoodon ampullatus. The sequence goes on from NC_136917.1 coordinate 147,372,042, forward strand.
CCTGAAATCTTTGGTTACTGAAAGAACACTGACTTCCATAGTGTATATATCATCGTCTTTGCATATAAGTAATTATATCGGACTGCCTTGTCTATGATATTATGTTTCCAGGGGCTAAGCTCTAGCTCACTTTTGAGATACTAACCAGCAAAATGTTTTCCACACCAGCGTAGTGGTAGCTTTTCACAGTTACTAGCCCCTATCTCATTTTCCTTCATTGCCAATGGTGTAGCTAGAAGGTAATGAAGTCAAAGCCCAGGTTTCAGTAAATATGAAAATAACTTATTTATTACATGATAACCACTTTACATACATTATCTCATTTTCGCAGCATCACCAAGAAATAGGTACTATTCTCATACCTATCCTATGGAAAACCAGGATTACACATAGCCAGAAAGTGGTGGTTGTGAGATTTAAGCAGGCTTGTCTGTCTCCAGAGCTAGAGCTCTTAACCACCATGAATCATAAAGAAAAATTAGTTCATAGGGATGTGTTGAAGTCATGTTTCTATGATCAGATAAAATAGTTTATTGGTGAGATAGTCATTGTTCAGAAAGAACTTATGTCCTAAAGTGGGGCCCAAATCCTTTACCAAACTCCACAAGTATTCTTGTACCCTCAGTTCAAACATGTGCTCTACATACCTTTTGCTTTAAATAAAACCAGACCTGAGATATTTTCTCTATGGCTCCAAATAAGGTTTTATTTGTCAAAATTTAAATCACTGACCATTTTAAAAAGAATTCAGGTAAATAGAAATACAGTGGCTTTTTAAAAATTAATTTGTTCCCAACATGCCAGTAGGGAAGTTTAGTATGTCAAAAGTTCTAAGAAGTCCTTCAGGAAGTAAACCTGTGTCACTTTGTTTAATTCAGTTTGGTTTCTTCCTAAACTGAGTTCTTTCACAGAGGCTTTCTTCCCCCATCCCTTGGAATCAACATTGAAAAACCCTCTAGGAAGTGCTGCCCGGTACAGCAGCCTTGAAGAACTTACCATTCTTTCATACACTGCCCTCTGTCATGCCTCTGTGCTCCTGCATATAGAGTACCTTCTTCCTGTAATGTCTTCTCCTTCTGGATGAACTGTTACTCGCCCTTCAAGAAACAACTCAAATGTAACCCTGTCTGGGAAGTCTTCTCCAGCCTTCTTAGATTCTCTCTCCTTGCTGCTCTTGGTGCACTGAGACTTCTACTAGAGAATCTATATTTCACATTGTCATTATTTTTCATGTTTGTCTCTTGCACTAGATTGTTGTCTCCTTAAGAGTAATGGCCGTGCTTTATTTATCTTATTACCACCTGCAGCTCTGACTGCACCTAGCACTTAGTAGGAGCTCACCAGATAAATCTGTTGAAGGAATGTTGAGGAAAGTGAGGCTCAGAATGCTTAAGCAACTTAAGGTTACATTGCTGTTTCACAGCAGAGGTGGGACTCACACCCAGGGTGCCTTGACTCAAGGTGTACTGCTCTTTCACTGGGCATGAATAGCAAATTTGTGGCAGAAGTTTAGCTCTTCCCCCACCCATGCCCCATGACAGACAATAATAACCCAAGCTCCACCAAACCCAGCCTTTTGCTCTGGAACTTCAAGCGTCCCTCCAGGAAACCACTACCAGAGTGGGCCCAGGAGGTAAAGTATACTTGTTCTCCTTGCCCTATTCCACACTCTGCCTCCTGCCAATCTGTTTTTGTGGGCCTGGTAGAGTGGCTGTTGACTGTCGAGTTCCCCCACTGCTCTGCTGAAGACCAGGTACCCTGAGCGGGCTCTCTGTGGCTTAGCAGCCTCTGTTCCCCTTCAGTGAGACCGTGGCGGGGGGAGGCAGGGGCGGCGCTAAATGCCCCTAAATGTCCACTTCTCTATCTGCCCCAGTGCTGCCAGCCATTCCTAGAATCCTGATTTGGAAGAGCCGCTGCCCCTTGGCACCTAGAGATTAGAGCAGATTTTGCTCCTCACGCACTCATACACCAAGGTTTGGCAAATACTTTCTCTTTTAATTCTGTAGAGGCAGTGTTAGAATATTTACTGGTGATAGGAAAGAATATGAATGCAGCAGCCTGGAAACAATCTAGCTTATGGGTCATAAATTTCATCACTAAGGTCTTGCCCAAGACTGGTTTGGCTGACACAAAATTTACTGAGTGTATCACCTGTTCTCCTACTTAACTGCAGTTCTCTCTGGAAATAATCACCCCAGATCCTCCTTTTCCACCCTACTTTTCTTTGGCTTTCTCTCCCCAGCCCCTCAGCCCAGAAGAGGCTATTTCTGTTCACATGACTAAGAAGACAGTGGATCACTACTAGGTTAATGGGCATTGAGGCACCTTCCCTCTCCCCCCTCCTAGAAAGAGAAAAGGATGGTTTTCCTGGCTCCTTCTGTTGTCTCCTACAGCTTAAGACCTATCAAAAGTTATACCAAAGTAAGTTTTCAGCATGCAGCTGTCCTACAGGTGTCTAACAAGGACAAAGATGAAGCTAATGCTCCATGCCTTCATACTTCCAGTAAGTTTGGGTGACTGGCTACAGTTGCAAAAATAGCTAATATTTCTAGAGCAGTTACCATATACCAAATACCATGCTAAGTGCTTTATGTGAATAATCTCATTTACTCTTTATTATCTTTCCATAGTATAGATGCTATTCTAATCCTCATTAGAGAAAACTGAGGCTTAGGCTAACTTGCCCTACGGCACACAGAAAGTAGAGGAGCCTGGATTCAAACACAGGTCTGTCTGACTCTAAAGTCCATGACTTTGACTACTGTATTCTAACAGATCTGTCCAGTAATGGAAAGGGCCACCTGGACAGGTAATGAGCGAGTTCCTGATTTGAGGAGGTGTTTAAACAGGTACTGGACAAACAGTAATCTTAAAAATCTGTTCTACCAGTACAGCTCACTCTAATGTCGGTGATGATTTTCTATTTGCCTGTATGGCTTCTTACTAGTCATCATTATCATCATCACCTCTAATTAGCACATACTGTGTGTCAGGCATCTTTCTGAGGAGTTTTACTTACATTAACTCATTAACTCATTTATGAAGTAGGTATTATTATCCCCATTTTATAGGTGAGAAAACTGAGAAAGTAACTTGTGACAAGCTCACCCAGTTAATAAATAAACTGATTGTAACTCAGGCATCTGGCTCTAGTCCATTCTCTTAACACTACATTATATTGTCTCAATATCTGACATGTATGTGATACTCTTTTTAAAATTTTATTCTCTTTTATTATCAGAGGTATAATACATATTTGTTGTTTAAAAAAAAAGTCAAATACATTATTTCAACACAAGTTGAAAGTCCCCCATAATTCCATACCCCAGAGATTACTGTTACCCTCCTTAATTATATAGTCACATATATTTATGGGTTATACTATACATAATACTAATATCTATTTATGTGTGTGTGTTTACCTCTAATAATATATCTGGGATATTTTTCCATGACTCTTCAAAGCTCTACTTCATGCTTTTGAACAACCGTATTATATGGACCATTAACATGTACCAGTTTTCCTACAATAGACAGATCTACAAGGAAGATACATAGATATAGATATACATATATCTATATATAGAGATATATAAAACTCTAGCTGGTTACCTGTGGATATATATGTCAACCAGCAGTTCTATACCAGAGTACCGAGAGGGCTGATCTCCCCGTACCTTTGACAGAGCTGGGTTTATATGACCTGTATTTTTCATTAACACAAATACAGTAGGTAGAAAATGGTATTTCAGTTTCTGCATTTGTAAATTCTGTATGAGATTGGAAATCCTGTTTTGGGTTTATTGGACATTTGCATTCCCTCTTTGAACTGCTCCTTCATGTCTTTTGTGACATTGATAATGACCATTCCCTTCTCTGAAACTTTCTCCTCCTGTGAATTCCTTTCTATTTTTTCCTGACTCTTCCAATTCTCTAAAACTCCTCTTGAGTCTCCTTCCCAGTCCTCCTTCTGAATGACCCCTAGATAATACAATAATAATAATTACAATAATTAACATTTCACAGATGCTTAGTATGTGCCATACATTAAATAAAACCTTTAAAATAGAGTCTTATTGTTTGTATTTCATTAGCTGAAGAAAGGAAGATACAGTCTCACTGTAAGTGTAAAACCTCACACTTGAGCCCTCTCTATTTTGATCAAAAACACCACATATGTTCTCTCCAAAATAAGTGTAAACGTTCTCCAAAGTTCTTACCTAAGTTTTCTTGTTTAACATACACATATTCCATGGATTTCTTATCCATTTCTTTAACTTCTAATGCATCTCGAGTTTCCGGTCCATACAGCCTATTAGACAATGCTGAGTGGATGTATTGTGGGTACCTCAAATTTAACACATCCAAAAGACCTCCTAGCCTTCCTCCAAGATGACCTCCTCTTGCCAATATGCTCTCACTTAACAGCACTGCCATTCACTCAGTTGCTCAAGCTAGAAACTTCAAAGCCACCTTTGAATGGGCCCCTGCCTCCATTACACCTCACGTCTAATCAGCTCTAAGGTCTTGCCAATTTGAGACTCCAAATTGTTCTCAATCCATCCTCCATGTGCCTTCTACTATGGTTTTAGATAATTAAGGCTCTCAACACCTCTCCCTTGCACTATTGCATCTGCCTCCTAAGCGGTCTCCTTCTATGGTCTCCTCAGGTCCCATCTATCCTTCCATGGCTGACAGCTAATGTTTCAAAGCCAGTAACTGATCATGGCACAACCTGCTCAAAACCCTTTGATAGTTACCTTCTGTCTACTGAATAAATTCTAAACTCATCAGCATAGCACATAAAACATTCCATAATCTGACCCCAATTTATCTTTCCAAACTCATCTCTAGCACGTTCCTACTCAGGTACCTCCAGCTACAACAACTCAAGGCCACTTGCTTCTCCTCAGAAACATCAAGTCTCTCCAGGCCACTATGTTGTTGTTTGTGCTACTTGAAATGCCCTCCTCTGGCTTTTCTACCTGTTGATGTTTTACTTTTCTTTGAAGACCCAGCCACCTGCCTGCTGCGTACACACTGTCTCCCCCTACATTTCCAGCCCTACAATTTATTACTTGTCCTCTGTTTATATTTCTATTAAAGCGTTACTACAGACTAACTTGTAATCTGGTCATGTGTGTCTGTTTTCTTGAAAGGACTATATCTTAAACATCTTAGTATTTCTAGAGCTTACAGGGAGCTTGATATGTAAATGATTAAAACTGAAGTCCATTTGTGATTTAGGTAAAAGACTAAACAATCTCAAAGTTTACTTCCAAATCTGAGATTTTCTGTGCCTTTTCTTTATACTGAAATCTTATTTGAGGCTCTTGCAACTAACATTCAACCTTGGAAACCAACTCCTATTTCATGGAGCCAGTTCTGCTTTCACTTCTTTGCAGAGGCTTCAAAAGCCAAGAATTTGGGCTCTTGGCAATGAAAGTTCGGTAAATGTTGTCACTGGGTTTCCAGAGGAGGCGGGGTGGAAAGCACAAGAGCACATCAGGAAACTAGCAGAGTTCCAGGACATCTGGGATTGATGATTCCAGCAAGATGCTCAAGCCAAGAGAACAATTCCTGTACTGGGTTTTTTGTGGGGTTTTTTGTTTGGTGGTGGTGGTGGTGGTGTTTGACATCTGGGCTTTGGCAGCCACGCCTATGGCTTTGCTCAGCAATTCTTGAGGAATGAGATATGAGCTTGTTTCAGGACTCACATCTTACTGACTGGACTTCTGCTACAGCAGCGTCCTTCAAAAGACTCTTCTTTTCCCCTTACATGTGCTTTCTTGGTAGGTCTAGGTCTCATTGTCATTTACAGAGAGAAGAATTAGCCCCCGAGAACCAAAAGAAACTCATACTACCTGGGGCCTGAATTGGGTTATACCAATGCTTCCTAATTTCTCCTCCTCCTATCATTCTTTTCAAATCATGGACAAGGAACCAGGAACAGTAAAAAAAAAAACTCGAGGGAAAAGCAACCTCAAGCTACTGAGGAAATGGATTCACTCCAGCTATTCTGAAGTTTCTCTTTTTAAATACAAGCTGAGTAGAACTTTGTTCCAGTTTTGAGGACACATGCATTTCTTGTCTGAAGTTACAAGTTTTGTGCTTTTAGTTTCATTATTTTTACCTTCAGTGTACAAAATATACTTTAGATATGTTCAAAGATTCAAATTCTCAATCTAATTCCCAAACATACAAACATATTGTAATAACTGCCCAACGATCCATCACAATTAGGATTTCAAATATTCCGACCTATTACCCCGGAAGCAAAAGGCATGTACTGCAGAGGAAGGGGGAAGGAAATGTGTTTTACTAACATTCATTGAGTACATATTCTGCCAGGCACTGGCCTATGCATGTTATATATTTTATTGAAAACTCACAACAACTCTATGTCATATGCTATTATTTGCATTTTAGTGATGGAGAAACCAAGGCTCAGAGGTTAAGTGATTTTTCCAAGGTCATATACTTATTAAGTGGCAGAGGCAGGTTTAAGATGACAGGGCTGACTCCAGTAATATATACTCTTTACCCATCACTCTTAATATAAAATAATAATAGCGTGATATATAGAAGCTTCTTATCGAAACATTCTGACCTATTATCTCCAGCATCTCAGAAAGATAATTCTTCTTATTTTATTCTTATGCCAACATTTATTGAGTACTTAAGACCTGTCAGGCCCTGATCTAAGTGCTGTATTATATGTGATCTTATTATTTCTCAGAAAATCCACTTTTTGAGGAAGGTACTGTTATTTCACTGATGAATAAAGGTGCTGAGAGAGTAAGCTCACCTCGGTCAGAGAGCCTGATTTAAAATCCAGACAGCCTGCCTTCAGAGAGAAAGCTACACTGCCCACGGAGAGCACGTTCCGGAGCTACAGAGACCTGGCTTCACATTGCACCTCTGCCTCCTCCTGGGCAATTCAACTTGAACGTACCTGTCCTCAGTTCCCCCATATGTAAAACGAGGTTCTTGGGACTTGCCTGATGATCAGGTGTCCCCATATACAGTCTCAAATTCCTCAAAAGTCAGAATCCCTATTATGTAGTGAAAGGCAGTGTATTTTTGAACTATGACAGACCTGGGTTCAAATCTTACCACACTTACTGGCTAGATGATTTTAAACAAGATATTCAAACTTTCTGAGTCTCAGTTTCATCACCTGAACATAAAATATTTTTTATTTTTAATTAATTATTTTTAATAAATAATTATTTTAATAAATAATTATTATTAATAAATAACCCTACTGAATAGGGTTATTTATGAATCAGAAATAATACATGCATGTTACAATATCAGGGGATTGGAAGAAGTTCTACCTTATAGTTATTATTAATACTGTTATGGTTACTGACTAAGAAAACATACTTTCATATACACCAGAGGGCAAAGTTTCCCATATACCCTCCTACCGTGGGGATCACTGAGACAGGCTAGAGAACATTCTCTCCTGGGTAAGATCAAACAGGAGACAGTCTGCTGTTGGGCCTCCTTTAGGTGTGGCTCTGACTGAGGTGGATGGGGACACGATGGGCTGATGTATTCTCTATGCTCATCTTGTCCCCCACCTGGCCAATGTAGTGAGAAAGTACTGTGAGTCACCTCCAATGATGTGCAGTCAGAGTCCTAGCTCTAACCCCATAATGACACCCCTCTTTGTCAGAGGGCTCTAAGGGGAAAGCACATGGCCTTTAGAGTCACACTTGCTTGGGTCCAAACCTCCAAGACTTAAGTGAATTTAGGCGTGTTCTTTTACAGAACATCAGGCCCCCTTCTGTCAAACGAGAGCTATCATGTAGGGTATTTGTAAAACTTAAATACTTTATGAATAGGATCTAGCTCAGTTTTAGGGATTTAGTATACACTCAACAAAAGAGAACAGTTCAGGATCAGTATCATTCTGAGATGAACAAACAGCAATGATATGCCAAGGGTCAAGAAGGGGGCAGGTCTACACAAAACACTCTTCTTTGGCTGAAATTCTAAACATTTTTTAAGAAGAATCTGAAGAGGCTCTTTTATTTTTAACTTTGGAGACAACTGTTTCCCCCCAAATGTTGCCTTATGTTTAGGGACTTAGATTTTGTATGTTTAGCAAGAAAAATAAGTTTAATGTATTCACTTACTTTTTTTTCTGGCCATGCCCCCGGCTTGTGGGATCTTAGTTCCCCCACCAGGGATGGAACCCAGGCTCTCACCAGTGAAAGCATGGAGTCCTAACCACTGGACTGCCAGGGAATTCCTTCACTTGCTTTGTTATAAACCCAATTTGTATCTATCACAAGCTGTTAGCTGAAACAGTCTTGTAGGACTTGGTTATAATGCTCAGCATTGAAAGAGACATACATACTAAATAATATTGCAGCAGACCCCTGTAACATCGGGTTCTGAGAGACTACTAGAAATTGACTAGGTACCTCCAGTTTAGGATTTGGCCAGATCCATAGTACAGGTTGGCATTTTGCCTTACTAACAAGAATAACAGGTGAATCACCCCTAAATGAATGAATCTGGGTGAGGCCATGCTATCCGTATATCCACACTGAAGACCTGGTTGATGATCAGGGTCAGAACTTACCTCTGCATTAGAGTAAGGAGGTTTTTTGTGTCTCTGCTTTTACAGTGCTCATTTCCATATATGAGGATTTGAATCATCAGACACTGTAGGCGAGTTGAGAAGCATAACAGTTTAAAGAGGATCAAATAACAAGCACCTTCATTATAAACCAAACTCAGGAGAGCACCAGTGGAGCTGAGATGTCACAGGTTTACATTTCAGATGCCTGTACTACTCTTCCTCCTGGCTCCCTTCCAAGGAGGAAGGAGTCTGAATCGAAGGCTGTGTCCCCCTAGTGCTGTACCTGTATCACTCCACTTCACTGAAGCTTCCACTACCATATGTGGCTGTGGAAAACCAAAGTAACAGGCCTGAAAATTGACAGCATGCCTACCTAAAACCCACACTGGTTTCCACCAGGATTTTCCAAATAGCTGTAACCAAACGGGTAGATATAAATGAAATCAGTGTACGTGTCCCAAACTTGCATTGCATTCTCATGCTACATAACTTTACTCTTAGGCAGTTTTCCATTGTAAATTTTATTGCTGACCTCTCTATCCAATCAAGATGGAATTATAGGCACCAGATTTGCCCTCCCACGTGAAACAACCAGAAAAGAAAAAGTAGACGAAATATATTTGGAACGATCTTCAAGACAATGAACATTAGGCAACAAAGGACAGTGTTCCCCGAGAGAGGGAAAGCAAGTGAAATAAACGCTATGATTGCAGATGACTACTTTGAGACCATCTCCAGGCTGTGATGCAGGGAAGTGGAGCTCAGCAGACGCCCTGAATTGAGGATATGGAGCTGAGAGTCTCAGGAGACTCTCAGGGCAGAGAGGAGAGACAGCTGCACAGAAAGAGAATATCTATATCTGCAGTGTGTCCCCTTCAAGTGCAGTTGGCCCTCAGTCTGGGAACCTGCAGATACAGAGGGCTGACTGTACTGCAACATTTTATACTAGGGACTTGAGCACCTGCAGACTTTGGTGTTGGTGAGGGGGTCGGGTGGGAAGTCCTAGAACCAATCCCCCACGGATACCGAGGGACAACTGTATTCAGCAGAGTACTGATTAACACAGAGGTGTAAAAACTGCCCAAGGCTTGAGAAAAGAATCTGAAGGTACTGGAGGGAACAGTGCCCTGTGTTTATACAGGGCCAGGTATAGTGGCCTCTTCACATCAGCCAAACTGGAAAGCCTCATTGGCATGGAGCATTGGGTGGGCTACTCAGAGGTACTGAGGCTTTTGCTTCAGTAATGGGGGTTAATTAGCCCTTGACTAAATGCAGCCCTAGTCCCATCTAACAAATCTTAAAAGCAGGACCTAAAAGGACCAAAATGTAATTTAGCTGAATTCCACAACAAGGTAATTTAAATGATTTCCAGAACAAAGTTCAAGAATACTTACAGAAATACAAAAATATCCAACACCCAACAAGGTAAAGTACACAATGTCCGGCATCCAAACAAAGATTCATGTTGAATCCCTACTCCAAATGGAGGATGTAGACATGACATCAAACATTCATTGCTGGTAAAATCTAGATGGGGCTCTCTTTCATTGACTTTGTATGGAACATGGTAAGCCCTTACAATGTATATGCTGGGGTCTTTTTTCATTTCAGGAAAGTTATCTCCAATGATTTCTTTGATTACTGTTTCTATTCCAAGTATTATAGTTCCACTTCAGAAATACATAGAATTCTTTGGCTGAATCTCTACTTTGTCCTCCACATCAGCTACTTTCTCATTATATACATTCTTCCTTGTCCTCTGCATTATAGGAAGGCTTTTCAAATTTGTCAATAAGTCACTGATTCTTAAAACTCACAGGATATTACACCTCTAGAAGTATTAAAAATGCAGATTCTGGACACTAAGAACATCTGATTTGATGGTCTGAGGTGGGACTCAGGAGTCTGTTTTCTGTTTCATTTTTGTTTTGTTTTTTACTGACTTGCAATTCTAGATTGAGGAAATATTGTTCAACATCATTACAGCATGTTAAGATGCTCTTCCCTATTTTCAATATGGATTTGAATTTTTTAAATTTCTTGTTTCCCTGAAATAAATTCCTTCTTTTTTTTTCTTTTTCTTTCTTTTTTTTTTTTGGCTATGCTGCGTGGCTTGTGAGACCTCAGTTCCTGACCAGGGATCAAACCCAGGCCCGAACAGTGAAAGCATGGAGTCCTAACCATTGGACCACAAGGGAATTCCCTGTTTCCCTGAAATTCCTTCTTAATTCAGCCTTAGCATTTTTAATCTCATCTCATCTTTTGGCCTCAAACTGTCATCCTTTCATTTTTAAAGTTTCCTCTCCTTACAGGTTTATAATCCTATTACATAGCTGCCATCTATGTGTTTATGCTTCCCTTGAAGAAGCTATTCTGATCCTTATAACTTATTCCATAAGGTTTTCTTTTTCTCTGAATCTTCAAAATGAAGTCCCCTTTCTTCTGTTATTTACTATTTTCATACTTATTACATTAAGTTAACCTGAAATGAGATAAAATATCTCCACACCTGCCGGTATATGTGTGTGTGTGTGTGTGTAATGCTTTTTTTTTTTTGGCCACACTGCACAACTTGCGGGATCATAGTTCCCTAACCAGGGACTGAACCTGGGGCCGCTGGAGTGAAGTTGCAGAGTCCTAACCACTGGACCACTAAGGAATTCCCATGTGTGGATTGCTTTTGACTCTGCCCTCTTGAATATCAGTTGATCTTTACCAACTTTTCCTCTGACATTGAACTAATTTGGGTTTTATGTAGAGACATCACTACTGATCTTACCTAGTCTTTAGCTTGGGCTGTTAGTATACTGACTGGCTGAACAACTGTTAGGCACACCTCTTGCCCCATCCTGCTACTAGGCAATGAACTTCTAGGGTTGTCTGAGCTGCCTGGAAGCGGAATCAGTGCTCGGGTAATGATGGCTAGACAAGGTGTTCCTTATTCCAACACAACCTTTGGTGCTTTCACAGGATTAGGGTATTACTCTTCTAAAACTCTGGTCCAGGCACAGACACAACAAAAGTTTCTGTAGTCATAGTCTCCCTTAGCACATCTAAGAATGTGAAGAATTTTCAAAAGAGAACACTTTACTTTAAAAAAAAAAAAAAAGAAAAAGAGAAGGAAGAAAAAAAAATAAGGAGAGAGAGAGGGAAGAGAAGGGAAAACACACACACACACACACACACACACACACACATCTCCCCTCACATTTTGCTTACAGGCCTGGGAGCAAATGTAAAAAAACAGCCAGTATTCACCTTCCTTAGCAGCTGAATTGCCTTTCTGAGCTCTCCTTTGGCAAAGCAGATCTTGCCCATGTTATAAAAAGTTTCAGCCACTTTTTTACTACAGTCACCATAGCTAATGACCTGAGACTTCAATAAGGCCTTTAGCAGTCTGTAAGCCTCCTAGGGGATAAAAAATTATGTACATATTTTTAATTCACCTGGTAATTCTGAAGGAGCATGCTGGTTGTATTCCATGAGCTTTTCAAACCTTCAGAAAAGCTGAAAGAATAGTAGAATGAATACACATAATATTTTAACCTAGATTCACCAATTGGCTATCATTTTGCCACATTTGCTTTTTCTTTAAAAAATTATATGTATATGTAATAGATAACATTTTTATATACATATATAAATACATACACATATATATTTTTGTTGAAAATAAGTTGTACTTAAGATACTTTACCCCTAAATACTTAAGCATGTATATTCTTAGAACAAGAACATTTTCCTACATAACTACAATAACATTATTACTCTCAAAATTTTTTACATTGATATAATATTAATATATGCTCTGTATTCAAATTTCTCAATTGTCCAATAATGTTCTTTGTAACTTTAAAAATCTAATATCCAATGAAGAATCACATATTGCATTTAGTTTTCACAATCCTTTAGTCTTCTCTAATCTGTAGCAGTTCTGCCCTTTCATAATATTGGCATTTTTTTTTTTAAGTCCAGGCCAGTTGTCTTTCAGCTCAACTCTCACTCTTAACTACTTACCATACAGCATATGATTTAGAGAAAAATTAAGTATACATTGGAAGTTATTTATAGAACAACAATGCTTGTACTCATTGGATTTCCCAATGTGCTCTCTTTAGAGGGAGTGAAGAGGTATAGTTATTGCTGGTACCCTCAAGAATGGCACATCACCCTCTGCCTGTGTTAACTATGTTGACATTTATAAATAGAACATTTCTTTGGAACTGGGTTGAACATGTAATCAATATCCTCATATGTGGTATGTCAGAACAAACATAAAAAGGATATCAGTTGTTGCTTTCCAGGAAACACTGACAATAATTTAGGAGTCTCAAGGCTCTGTATTATCTTTGCATTTTTCAGAATAGGAAAACATGCATATAAGTATTTTTTCCTATTTTTTCAGTGTACAAGTCTTTCACCTCCTTGATTAAGTTTATTCCTAAGTATTTTATTCTTTTTGATACTTTTGTAGATGGGAGTGTTTTCTTAATTTCTTTTTCAGATTGTTCATTGTTGGTGTATAGAAACGCATCGGATTTTTGTATGTTGATTTTGTATCCTGAAATTTTTTTATATCCTGCAATTTGTTTATTAGTTCTAACACTTCGTGTGTGTGTGTGTGTCTGTGTGTGAAAATTTTAGGGTTTTCTACATATAAGAATATAAGATCATATAATCTGCAAATAGAAATAATTCACTTTTTTCTTTCCAATTTGGATGACTTTTATTTCTTTTGCTGGCCTAATTGCTCTGGCTAGCACTTCCAGGACTATATTGAATAGAAGTGGGCAAGAGTAGGCATCCTTGTCCTGTTATTGATCTTAGAAAAAAATGCTTTCAATTTTTCATCACTGAGTATGATGTTACCTGTGAGCTTTTCATATATGACCTTTGTTATTCCTAGTTTGTTGAATGTTTTTATCATAAAAAGATGTTGAATTTTGTCATTTTTTCTGTATTCTTGCAATGACCATGTGATTTTTATCCTTTATTCTGATAATGTAGTGTATCACATTGATTGTATTTCATGTGTTGAACCATTCTTGCATCCTAGGGATAAATTCCACTTGGTCATGGTGTGTGGTCATTATAATATGCTGGTGAATTCAGTTTGCTAATATTTTGTTGAAATGTTTGCATCTATATTCATCAAGGATATTGTTCTGTAGTTTTCTTTTCTTGTAGTCTTTTCCTAGCTTTGGTATCGAGGTAATGCTGGCCTCATGAAATGAGTTTGGAAGAATTCCTTCCTCTTCAATTTTTTGGGAAGAGTTTGAGGAGGATTGGAGTTAATTTTTCTTTAAATGTTTCATAGAATTCACCAGTGAAGCCATTTGATCTTGGGCTTTTCTTGTTGGCACATTTGATCTCCTTACTAGTTAAAGCTCTATTCAGATTTTCTATTTCTTCATGGTTCAGTCTTAGCAGGTTATATGTTTCTAGGAATTTACCCATTTCTTCTAGGTTATCCAAGTTGTTGGAATGTAATTGTTCATAGTAGTCTCTTATAATCCTTTTAATTTCTGTGGCATCAGTTGTAATGTTTCTTCTTTCATTTCTGATTTTATTTATTTGAGTCTTCTCTCTGTTGTTCTTATTTAGTCTAGCTATTCATTGGGATTGATTCCAGTAGCTCAGGCTCCTGGTTCTCACAAAGTGTGCTTCTCTGGGTAGAGCAGGCTGGCTCTTCAGTTGAACCTGTGTAACTTTCTCTTTGGCTTCCTTCTTTTTCTGATCTTTCATGCATTTCTTTCATGCATTTCAGGAATTTATCCCGGCCCTTAGAGTGCTTAGTATGCTCAATATGTACATTAATCCTCTTGGCAAGAGGATTACCCTTAACTTGTTTGTTTATAACAATGCCAACAGCAATCTGGGTAACACTGTAGACCCTTCCAATTTTGCCATGGTAACATTTCTGGGCATTCCTTTTTGAACAATGCGCATTCCCTTACTGTATACAAGATCACCTTTCCTGTAGATCCCCAAGGATGTGGCCAAAGAAATAACTCCATGTTTTCTAAAAGGCCTAGAGAACATATAGTGGATGCCTCTCCTCTTTCCCTTTGTGTTCACCGTTTTAAGGAATTACTGGAAGATGGCAGTTCTGGCCAATGGATCCTGTTTATTTTTTATCAGTGGCAGATTAAACCTCTGCTTGAAAAAAAATGTTATATTTCATGGGAACACAATTCCCAAATCATCTGAGTTTCTGTTATGTTCTATTCTAGAACAGGCTGAGAATCTCATCTCAGGCTTGAGGTTGGGAGAAAAAGCTCCTTTTAAAATGGAATTATCCCACAGGAAATGTGTATAAAATTCAGCAAAGCAACTCAATAGTTATTGAGCACCTACTATGTGCCAGTTACTGTTTCAGGCACTAGGGACACTGCAGTGAACAAAACAGACAAAACCTTGTCCTCATGGAGCTTGTTTCTTAGTAGTAAAGGTGACCTGTCCACATTCCTGCTTGTGGTTTAGATTCAGAGCCACCTGGCACTCAAGACACTTTTGCATCTCTGTCTAGGAGCTTGGTACAATTGGTTAGAAGCAGACAGCTGTCAGGCATTGGTACTGGTGTCTTATCACAAAGTCAAGATGTTCACTGTATCAGAACATAACAAGGATAAGCTATGAGATTCTGGCCAAGTACTTTCTTGGAAACTAAATTAAAATATTAGATCAATCTGTGGCTTTACATTAATCTTTGGAACCAACAGAAAATACTGCAGCCACTGTAAAAAAAAAAAGTCACAAACCACTACAAGGTTTTTTGCCTCTACAAGTGGCAATTAAAATAGAACTAAAGAAAATGTCATCATTTACAAAAATGTTCAAATGTGGAATAAAAAAAGCTTTTTCTTCATTCCTTGAAAAAAAATTCTTACTTATTAAGTGTCTAGAAACTTGCTCTTAAACTGGTTGTCACATGGCCAACAAGACCATGTCAGATCCACACCTGTTTCTCACATGCGTGAGGAAGAATAAAGTTGGCTTGGTCAGGTCAAAGTCACATGGGATCTCATGATGAATAAAGGTCTTCACTGCCTTCATGCTGAACTCAGTACGTAAAGTTTTTGAGTTTTTGAGTAACAGTTTAGACTCATGGGACTTCTAAGTAAAAGGTCAGCAATCAACAGCATTTTCTCTAACTGTTTTTTTAATGTGAAAACAAAAGTTTGATTGATAAAGTTCTCAAGCCTTTGGCCTCAGACTGAGATTTATACCATCAGCTCCCCTGGTTCTCAGGCCTTCAGACTCAGACTAAATTATACCACCAGCATTCCTGGTTCTTCAGCTTGCAGATGGCAGATTGTGGTACTTCTCATTCTCCATAACCACATATGAACCAATTTCTATAATAAAGCTCCTCTTTTATATCTCTATCTATATATACTGTTGGTTATGTTTCTCTGGAGAACTCTAACACAGATTTTGGTACCAAGAGTGGGCTCAACAACTTGGACTCCCACTCACCAAGGCCAGCCTGGTTATGGCCACTGTTGAGTGTCCAATCTGCCAGCACAGAGACCAACACTGAGCTCCCAGTATGGCACCATTCCCCAGGTGATCAGCTATCTACCTAGTAGATAGCTCGTGGCCTGCGAGATCTCAGTTCCCCGACCAGGGATTGAACCCGGGCCATGGCAGTAAAGCCTGGAATCCTAACCACTAGGCCACCAGGGAACTCCCAAAATCTAGCCCTTTTAAACACTACAAAATTCTATCTAGTTAATATACCAAATTTTCCTTTCATTTATTGATAAGGTTGTTTCTAATTTTTCACAATTACAAATACTGCCACAGTGAACATCCTTATACATGTTTCCTTTTCAATTTTACTAGATATATCAAATTGGTCCCCCAATTTCATGTCAATTTACACTATCACTCGCACCAGCTATGAATGAGCAGACCTGTTTACCCACTGTCTGGCAAAAGCTAGATATTTTCAAATTTTTTAAATTTTCACATAGGATGGGTGAAAGCTTGATCTCATTACAGTTTTAAAATATATATAGTTGTGGGGCTTCCCTGGTGGCACAGTGGTTGAGAGTCCGCCTGCCGATGCAGGGGACGCGGGTTTGTGCCCCGGTCCAGGAAGATCCCACATGCCGCGGAGCGGCTGGGCCCGTGAGCCATGGCCGCTGAGCCTGTGCGTCCGGAGCCTGTGCTCCGCAATGGGAGAGGCCACAGTGGTGAGAGGCCCGTGTACCGCAAAAAAAAAAAAAATATATATATATATATATATATATATATATATATATATATATATATATATAGTTGTAAGATGTGTGACATCCTGCCAAATTGCCCTTCAGGGAGTTTGTAATCAAATTGTTCTCATCAATCACAAATGTTACCCTTTTTAAAATGTTGACAATTTGATAGAAGAAAATTGGCATCTTTGCTGTTTTATATTATTTCTTGATTATTGTAAAGTAAATGTAAATTTTAGTTTTTACATTTAGGACAATGATTCATTTTGAGTTAATGTTTATGTACAATATGAGAGTGTTTTGGGGTTTTTTTTGGCGTGTGGATACCAATTGTTCCAATACTATCTGCTGAAAAGACTATCATTTACACATTGAATTGCTTTTGCACCTTTGTCAAAAATTAATTGGCCATTAATTAAGTCTATTTCTAGACTCTCCTTGTGTTCCAATGATTCTGATTTCTGTCTATCTCTTCACCAATACCACTCTTGCTAACTGTTGCTTTAGAGGAAGTCTTAAAATCAAGTGTACTATTAAAATCAAGTGTAAGTGTACTTAAGTGTACTTAAAATCAAGTGTACTCTCCAACTGTACTATTTTTAAAAATTGCTTTAGCTTCTTGGTTTCTTTGCTTTTCCATATTAATTTTAGAGTCAGCTTGTCTATATTTACAAAAACTGCTGCTGGGATTTTGATCTTAATTGCATTAAATCCATAGACTGATTTGGGAAGAACTGACCTCTTTACTATATTGAGTCTTCCAATCCAAGAACACAGTGTGTCTCCATTTATTTTTTTTTAGGTCATCTCTGACCTCTTTGATCAGGATTTTGTAGTTTTCAGGACATAGATCCTGTATATTATTTTGTTAGATTTATACCTAAGTGTTTCACTTGGGAGGAGGGGACTATTGTAAATGATATCTTTAAAAAATTTGGTTTCCAGTTGTACCTTGCTAATATAGAAATATGACTGGTTTTTGTGTGTTGATCTTGTACCCTATGACCTTGCGAAGCTTAAACTCACTTACTAGATCTAGGAGATCTGTAGATTCCTTGGCCAGTCATGTTATCTACAAATAGAGACCATTTTATTTCTTCTAAGCTGTATGTCTTTTTCTTGCCTATTACACTGGCTAAGACTTCCAGTTCTATGTTGAGTAAGAGTAGCAAGTGAACATCTTCCCCTTGTTATTAATCTTAAGAGGAAAGCATTCAGTCTTACTGTTAAACATGATGTTAGCTGTAGGTTTTTTGTACAGGCCTTTTATCAAATTGAGGAAGTTCCCCTTCCATCATGAAAGGATGTTAAATTCTGTCACATGCTTTTTCTGCATCAATTGGCAAGATTCAGGTTTGAACACTGAACCAGCCTGACATTCTCAAGGAAAAAAACCTCATTTGATCATGGTATATATATTATTCTTTTTTTATATATTGCTATATATTTTGTTGAGGATTTTTTACATCTATGTGCATGAAAGGTATTGGTCTATAGTTGGTTTTTTAGTTTTGGTTTTGTCTTTTCTTCCAATGTCTTTGCCTGATTTTGTTATCAGGGTGATGCTGGCCTCCTAAGATGAGTTGGGAAGTAATCCCTCTTCTTCAATTTTATGAAAAGATTATGTAGGATGGGTGTTATTTCTTCTTTAAATGTTAAGTAGAATTACCCAGTGAAATCATCTGGGCTTGGAGATTTCTTTCTCAGAAAGTTAACTACAAATCCTTTTTTTTTTTTTTTAAATAATTAGGGTCTATTTGGGTTATCTGTTCATCTTGGTTGAGTTTGTTTTTTATTTTATTTACGGTATTTCATGACAGGCACAAGTCTTAGGTCTTTTTATAATTAAACCTATTAATCTCTTCTTTTCTGGTATATCTTTGTGTGCTCAGAGAGTTCTTTCCTGCAATTTTTAACTTCAGTACATTTTATTCCAGTACTGTACTTTCTTCTAACTCATTTATATTTTTTAGTTTTGATGTAAAAACTATTAATCCAGGGCTTCCTTGGTGGCGCAGTGGTTGAGAGTCCGCCTGCCAATGCAGGGGACACGGGTTCGTGCCCCGGTCCGGGAAGATCCCACATGCCGCGGAGCGGCTGGGCCCGTGAGCCATGGCCACTGAGCCTGCGCGTCCGGAGCCTGTGCTCCGCAACGGGAGAGGCCACAACAGTGAGAGGCCCGCGTAACGCAAAAAAATAAATAAATTAATTTAAAAATATACATATTAATCCATCTGGAATTTAGTGGATGCTAGGAGGTGGCAATCCAGATTTTCCTTAAAGTTAAATTAGTATCCAAGAAAAGAATAAGGTGGCCTTGGAATTTCCTAACTCTATAATCATAAACTTTTTCTCATAAAAAACAAACTTTACATATTCACAAATAGATTAAATTTCTTAATAACCATAACTAATTTTTAAAAACTTTTTGTAATAGATCTTTATTGGAGTGTAATTGCTTCACAATACTGTGTAAGTCTTTGTCATACAACAAAGTGAATCAGCCACATGCACACATACATCCCCACATCCCCTCCCCCCTGAGCCTCCCTCCCACACTCCCCATCCCACCTCTCTAGGTATAGCAAAGCACCAAGCTGATCTCCCTGTGCTATGCTGCTGCTTCCCACTAGCTAACTATTTTACACTTGGTAGGGTATATGTGTCCATGCTCTTCTCACTTCGCTCCAGCTTCCCCCTCCCCGCCGTGTCCTTCAGTCCACTCTCTATGTCTACATCTTTTTTTTTTTTTTTTTTTTTTGCGGTACATGGGCTTCTCACTGCTGTGGCCTCTCCTGTTGCGGAGCACAGGCTCCGGATGCGCAGGTTCAGCGGCCATGGCTCACGGGCCTAGCCGCTCCATGGCATGTGGGATCTTCCCGTACCGGGGCATGAACCCATGTCCCCTGCATCGGCAGGCGGACTCTCAACCACTGCGCCACCAGGGAAGCCCGCCGATCTTACTGGTTTTGATGTTCCAACTAATTTGGGGAGATATGATTGTGCCTAAATTCATGCATAAAGGATTTCCTACAAAATGGTATCCAGTCTTATCTTTCGATCACAGACGTGAATAGCTACTTATAATCTGTCCATATTGATAGATAGACCATTCCATTTGCCAGTGTGCTTCCCTCCTGTGACTGGGAAATGTTAATATCTGCAAAACCACCTCCTCTACTTACCCCTGTGTTGGGCCTCTCCAGACATGGCATAAGCCTTGGCTAGTAACGCGCTCGCCTCTGCAGCTTGGGCGCTGACTTCAGTGAACAAAGAAACATAGATAGAATAGGCCTGGAATAGAGAAAATCACGACAAGGTAAGTACCCAAACGACAGTGTTTCACTGTGGATTTTATAGTGGCTCTCATAGAACTGTTAGTTGACTGAAAGCTGATATGTATATAATCATAGAGTTACGCAAGAGATGAGTTTGAGTCCCAGCTCTGCTACTTCCTAGCTGTGAGTCTTAAGCAAGTAATTTTACCTTCATATGTAGAAGGAATATTTAGTTTCCATTGATTAGGGTTTGGGAAAGATTAAATGAGATGCACGCAAAACACTGGGCACAGTACCCTTCACATGGTAAGTTCTCAGTAAATGTTAGCTATGATTACTTTTATTATATTTCATAGCAAAAATAAAATCATAACTTTAGCTCAGCCTCTCAAAGTTTCAGTATCAAAAAAAAGTCTAGTGAAGCATGAATCCTAGAGTCATACTTCCTGGGTTCCCATCTTAGCTCAGCCATTTACTGTAACATAAGGCAAGTCACTCATTTCTCTGACTATAAAACAGGGGTGACAAAAATAGTATTTATCACAAACAGTTGTAAAGATTACATGAATACATGTAAAGTGTTTAAAATATCACCTGGAATGTAGTAAGCACTAAAGAAGTATAGATTTTATTATTATTATTATCTGAACTAAAATGGAAGAAGTAACAATGTGGAAAGAGAAAGAAGACAGAAAACATCCAGTCCACACCCGCCAGCAAGAAAAGAGCCACCTGTACTTCATTTGTCACAGGCCAAATACCGTGAGGTGTTTCAAGGAACTCCAGAGATTATCAGACAACACTTAAGAGCTAAGACACAGTGCGGAGTTGTTGTAAGTACAGGCTCTGGAGTCAAATTTTCTGAGTTCAAATCCCTACCCCCCCACACTTGTTAGCTACACAACTTCAACTGAATTAGCTATAGTTCTTTGGGGTTCAGTTTCCTCATCCTTAAGATTAAAAAAAAAAAAGGCACTTACTTCATATGCTTATTTCATGGATTAAATGAATTAATGTATCCTCAAGTGCACATGGTAAAAGCATTCCATAAATTTGAACTATTTTTTTTGTTGTCATTAGGAAACACTGATTATTTATTGTTTTATCCATTATGATCTGACCACTGCTTTAAGAGAGTCTTGGACACACCAGATTGGCTTTCTCTGTAAGCAGTGGACTCCCTGCTTTCAGGGCAGCATTCCCTAACATCTCTCCATTGTGTGATGTTAATAACCTTGGATTTCTGGATTGTCTGCAATGCCTTTTCTTCAGTAGCAGACTGTTTTCACATACACTGTTGGATGGCATTACACCTTTTCTGTGATATAGGAAATCCAGTACTGTGATCTGTTTTTGGTTATGAGAGATACCTGAGGCCACGAGCATGGTTCTCATTTGAGAAAAGGTGAATTTAACTAGCAGTTTCAAGGGAAGTTTCAAGTACATGATACATATAGTGCCCTACTCTGTTTCCATTATGATAAACTCAACATTCCTTTGTATGTTTAGTTTTGTTTTCTCCTCTGCATTTGTCAAATTACTTACCTACAAGCAAAACACACTTATGGTGGTTTAACCATAAACTCTGAGATACAACCAGCTAAACTAGTTTAAAGGACAAATGATGGCATTGTACCAAAATATCATAAATTTTCATTTAAAAAGTCCTTTGCGTTTGCTAAAGACTTAAGTTCAGTTGCCCCTATGGCTTTTTTCCCTGGAGTAGACTTTCTCAGCTCCCTCTTCCCAGTACAGATAGAGGTGAGGGAAGCCTGGTAGGGGAAATGCTATCTTAAATCAGGTCACACAGCAGATAGGCCCACTGTGAGTCGTTGTTCTCTGTCCAGGTCATTTAAAGTTGAGGAAGGTCTCTTGTGTGGATCTGGAGGAAAATCAATCCCATCCCCTGTTCTGAGAAGCCCAAGCGTCCCTGGCCCTGGGAACTGGGCCTGGGGCCAAACAAGCCCACCTGGCCGGGGCTTCAGCCATCCCACCTACCTGCTGCAAGTACTGGATGGCCTGGTCATGGTTCCTCCCCAGCTGCTCGATCTGAGCAATTTCCTCGTAAAGACCAACCAGATCTGATGTCCTATCACCCTTAGCAGCAATAACATTGTCAGCTGCCTTTTCAAAGTATGCCAGAGCTAGGTTTAACCTGCAGTTGGCCAAGGAGGCTCTATAAGAAAAGAGACAAGAATGGAAAGTCACAGAGAGGCCACTTGCTTTGCAGATGCAGAAGGAACCGATTCTAAGAACTAAATGATTTGGCCTTCATAGGCCAATCATCTGAGTGGCTGGCTCAAATTCTAGCCTTGTTGTAAACAAACTCGTACTAACCTGCATTTTACCCACCAGATTCCACTACTACCATTCATCAAACCCATTAATATATCATGCTATAGTCTAATTTTATAAAAAAGCAAATGGAAAAAATGGCTTCTGGCAGTTCATAACGTGCGATAATTTACCCATAAACAAACACTTTCTAAAATCAAAATAAAATTTTATTACCTCTGGCTCCCTCTCTTTTAGGCCAAAGCAGAGGTTTTCCTTTGTTTGATTTAGTTTAGTTTATTCCTCCTCAGTTAAAAATGAGAGGATAGAGAAAACAATGTAAATATCCCCCCACCAAAAGGGGATGCTTAAATAAATTATGGCACATCATACAACAAAATATGGCACATCATACAACAAAATACTTCAGACATTAATCCTGTTTTCTTTTTAGACTAATATGGAGAAAATTTTTTAATGTGCTAAGTTCAAACTACAGTTATAAAACTATACTTAAAATATAATCCTGATAAGACCTTCAAGATGGCGGAGGAGTAAGACGTGGAGATCACCTTCCTCGCCACAAATACATCAGAAATACATCTACATGTAGAACAACTCCTACAGAATACCTACTGAACGCTGGCAGAAGACCTCAGACTTCCCAAAAGACAAGAAACTCCCCACGTACCTGGGTAGGACAAAAAAAAAAAAAAAAAAGAATAAACAGAGACAAAAGGATAGGGACGGGACCTGCACCAGTGGGAGGGAGCCGTGAAGGAGGAAAGGTTTCCACACACTAGGAAGCCCCTTCACGGGCGGAGACTGCGGGTGGCGGAGGGGGGAAGCTTCGGAGCCACGGAGGAGAGCGCAGCCACAGGGGTGTGGAGGGCAAAGCGGAGAGATTCCCGCGCAGAGGATCGGTACCTATCAGCACTCACCAGCCCGAGAGGCTTGTTTGCTCACCCGCCAGGGCGGGCGGGGGCTGGGAGCCGAGGCTCGGGCTTCGGTCGGATCCCAGGGAGAGGACTGGGTTGGTTGCGTGAACACAGCCTGAAGGGGCTGGTGCGCCACGGCTAGCCGGGAGGGAGTCCGGGTGAAAGTCTGCAACTGCCAAAGAGGCAAGAGACCATTGTTTTGGGGTGCGCAAGGAGAGGGGATTCAGAGTGCCGCTTAAATGAGTCCAGAGACTGGCGCGAGCCTCGGCTATCAGTGCAGACCCCTGAGACGGGCATGAAACGCTAAAGCTCCTGCTGCTGCTGCCACCAAGAAGCCTGTGTGCAAGCATAGGTCACTCTCCACACCTCCCCTCCCGGGAGCCTGTGCAGCCCGCCACTGCCAGGGTCCCATGACCTAGGGACAACTCCCCCGGAAGAACACACAGCGCGCCTCAGGCTGGTGCAACGTCACACTGGCCTCTGCTGCCGCAGGCTCGCCCTGCATCCGTATCCCTCCCTCACCACCCGCCCACCGCCTGAGTGAGCCAGAGCCCCCGAATCAGCTGCTCCTTTAACCCCGTCCTGTCTGAGCGAAGAACAGATGCCCTCAGGCAACCTACATGCAGAGGCGGGTCCATACCCAAAGCTGAACCCCAGGAGCTGTGCGAACAAAGAAGAGAAAGGGAAATCTCTCCCAGCAGCCTCAGGAGCAGCGGATTAAATCTCCACAGTCAACTTGATGTACCCTGCATCTGTGGAATACCTCAATAGACAACGAATCATCCCAAAATTGACACAGTGGACTTTGGGAGCAACTGTAGACTTGGGGTTTGCTGTATGCGACTGACTGGTTTCTGGTTTTATGTTTATCTTAGTTTACTATTTAGAGTTTATTATCATTGGTAGATTTGTTTATTGATTTGGTTGCTCTCTTCCTTTCTCTTTTTTATATGTAGATTTTTTTTTCCTTTTTCTCTTTTTATGAGTGTGTATAGGTATGCTTCTTTGTGTGATTTTGTCTGTATAGCTTTGCTTTTACCATTTGTCCTAGCGTTCTGTCTGTCCGGTTTGGGGGGGATTTTTTTAGTATAGTTTTTAACGCTTGTTATCATTGGTGGATTTGTTTTTTGTTTGCTTGCTCTCTTTCTTTCTTTCTTTCTTCTATTTTTTATTACTTTTTAGGTTTTTTGATTTTTAATATTTTTTAATTTTTTATTTTAATAACTTTCTTTTTTATTTTATTTTTTTCTTTCTTTCTTTTTTTCTCCCTTTTCCTCTGAGCTGTGTGGCTGACAGGGTCTTGGTGCACCAGCTGGGTGTCAGGCCAGTGCCTCTGAGGTGGGAGATCCATGTTCAGGACATTGGTCCACCAAAGACCTCCTGGCTACACATAATATCAAATGGCAAAAGCTCTCCCAGACGTCTCCATCTCAACGCTAAGACCCACCTCCACTCAACAACCAGCAAGCTACAGTGCTAGACACCCTATGCCAGAGAACTAGCAAGACAGGAAAACAACCCCACCCATTAGCAGAGAGGCTGCCTAAAATCATAATAAGGTCACAGACACCCCAAAACACACCACCAGACGCGGTCCTGCCCACCAGAAAGACAAGATCCAGCCTCATCCACCAGAACACAGGCACCAGTCCCCTCCACCAGGAAGCCTACACAACACACTGAACCAACCTTAGCCACTGGGGGGCAGACACCAAAAACAACAGGAACTATGAACCTGCAGCCTGCAGAAAGGAGACACCAAACACAGTAAGTTGAGCAAAATGAGAAGACAGAGAAACACACAGCAGATGAAGGAGCAAGGGAAAATCCCAACAGACCAAACAAATGAAGAGGAAATAGGCAGTCTATCTGAAAAAGAATTCAGAGTAATGATACTAAAGATGATGCACAATCTTGAAAATAGAATGGAGAAAATACAAGAAATGTTTAACAAGGAACTAGAAGAAATAAAGAACAAACAAACAATGATGAACAACACAATAAATGAAATTAAAAATTCTCTAGAAGGAATCAATAGCAGAATAACTGAGGCAGAAGAATGATAAGTGACCTGAAAGATAAAACAGTGGAAATAACTACTGCAGAGCAGAATAAAGAAAAAAGAATGAAAATAATTGAGGACAGTCTTAGAGACCTCTGGGACAACATTAAATGCATCAACATTCGAATTATAGGGGCCCCAGAAGAAGAAGAGAGAAACAAAGAGACTGAGAAATTTTTTGAAGAGGTGATAGTTGAAAACTTCCCTAATATGGGAAAGGAAACAATCAATCAAGTCCAGGAAGCACAGAGAGTCCCATAGAGGATAAATCCAAGGAGAAACATGCCAAGACACATATTAGTCAAACTATCAAAAACTAAACACAAAGAAAAAATATGAAAAGCAGCAAGGGAAAAACAAAAAATAACATACAAGGGAATCCCCATAAGGTTAACAGCTGATCTTTCAGCAGAAACTCTGCAAGCCAGAAGGGAGTGGCAGGACATATTTAAAGTGATAAAAGGGAAAAACCTACAACCAAGATTACTCTACCCAGCAAGGATCTCATTCAGATTTGATGGAGAAATTAAAACCTTTACAGACAAGGAAAAGCTAAGAGAATTCTGCACCACCAAATCAGCTTTACAACAAATGCTAAAGGAACTTCCTTAGGCAGGAAACACAAGAGAAGGAAAAGACCTACAATAACAAAGAACAAACCCTAAACAATTAAGAAAATGGTAATGGGAACATACAAATCAATAATTACCTTAAATGTAAATGGATTAAATGCTCCCATCAAAATACACAGACTGGCTGAATGGATACAAAAACAAGACCCATATATATGCTGTCTACAAGGGACCCACTTCAGACCTAGGGACACATACAGACTGAAAGTGAGGGGATGGAAAAAGATATTCCATGCAAATGGAAATCAAAAGAAACCTGGAATAGCAATTCTCATATCAGACAAGATAGACTAAAATAAACACTATTACAAGAGACAAAGAAGGACACTGCATAATGATCAAGGGATCAATCCAAGAAGAAGATATAACAGTTGTAAATATTGATGCACCCAACATAGGAGCACCTCAATACATGAGGCAAATGATAACATC
The DNA here is from genome assembly GCF_949752795.1 of Hyperoodon ampullatus. NCBI lineage: Eukaryota > Metazoa > Chordata > Mammalia > Artiodactyla > Ziphiidae > Hyperoodon > Hyperoodon ampullatus. The sequence goes on from NC_136917.1 coordinate 147,398,479, forward strand.
CATAAAAGGGGAAATCAACAGTAACATAATCATAGTAGGAGACTTTGACACCCCACATTCACAAATGGACAGATGATCCAAATGAAAATAAATAAGGAAACACAAGCTTTAAATGATATATTAAACAAGATGGACTTAATGGATGTTTATAGGACATTCCACCCAAAAACAACAGAATACACTCTCTTCTCAAGTGCTCATTGAACATTCTCCAGGATAGATCATATCTTGGGTCACAAATCAAGCCTTGGTAACTTTAAGAAAATTGAAATCATATCAAGTATCCTTTCCAACCACAATGCTATGAGACTAGATAACAATTACAGGAAAAAAAATCTGTAAAAAATACAAACACATGGAGGCTAAACAATATACTACTTAATAACCAAGAGATCACTGAAGAAACCAAAGAGGAGATCAAAAAATACCTAGAAACAAATCACAAAGAAAACACGATGACCCAAAACATATGGGATGCAGCAAAAGCAGTTCTAAGAGGGAAGTGTATAGCAGTACCATCCTACCTCAAGAAACCAGAAACATCTCAAATAAACAACCTAACCTTATACCTAGAGTAATCAGAGAAAGAACAAAAAAACCCCAACGTTAGCAGAAGGAAAGAAATCACAAAGATCAGATCCGAAATAAATGAAAAAGAAATGAAGCAAACAATAGCAAAGATCAATAAAACTAAAGGTTGGTACTTTGAGAAGATAAACAAAATTGATAAACCATTAGCCAGACTCATCAAGAAAAAAAGGGAGAAGACTCAAATCAATAGAATCAGAAATGAAAGAGGAGAAGTAACAACTGACACTGCAGAAATACAAAGGATCATGAGAGATTACTACAAGCAACTATATGACAATAAAATGGACAACCTGGAAGAAATGGACAAATTCTTAAAAAAGCACAACCTTCCAAGACTGAACCAGGAAGAAATAGAAAATATAAACAGACCAATCACAAGCATTGAAATTGAGACTGTGATTAAAAATCTTCCAACAAACAAAAGCCCAGGACCAGATGGCTTCACAGGTAAATTCTATCAAACATTTAGAGAAAAGCTAACACCTATCCTTCTTAAACTCTTACCAAATACAGCAGAGGGAGGAACACTCCCAAACTCATTCTACAAGGCCACCATCACCCTGATACCAAAACCAGACAAAGATGTCACAAACAAAGAAAACTACAGGCCAATATCACTGACAAACATAGATGTGAAAATCCTCAACAAAATACTAGCAAACAGAATCCAACAACACATTAAAAGGATCATACAACATGATCAAGTGGGGTTTATCCCAGGAATGCAAGGATTCTTCAATATATGCAAATCAATCAATGTGATAAATCATATTAACAAACTGAAGGAGAAAAACCATATGACCATCTCATTAGATGCAGAAAGAGCTTTCGACAAAATTCAACACCCATTTATGATAAAAACCCTCCAGAAAGTAGGCATAGAGGGAACGTACCTCAACATAATAAAGGCCATATATGAGAAACTCACAGCCAATATCATTCTCTATGTTGAAAAGCTGAAACCCATTTCCTCTAAGATCAGGAACAAGACAAGGCTGTCCATTCTCACCACTATTATTCAACATAGTTTTGGACGTTTTAGCCACAGCAATCAGAGAAGATAAATGAAAGGAATCCACATTGGAAAAGAAGAAGTAAAGCTGTCACTGTTTGCAGATGACATGATACCATACATAGAGAAGCCTAAAGATGCTACCAGAAAACTACTAGAGCTAATCAATGAATTTGGTAAAGTAGCAGGATAGAAAATTAATGCACAGAAATCTCTTGCATTCCTATACACTAATGATGAAAAATCTGCAAGAGAAATTAAGGAAACACTCCCATTTACCATTGCAACAAAACGAATAAAATACCTAGGAATAAACCTACCTAAGGAGACAGAAGACCTGTATGCAGAAAACTATAAGACACTGATGAAAGAAATTAAAGATGATACAAACAGATGGAGAGATATACCATGTTCTTGGATTGGAAGAATCAACATTGTGAAACTGTCTATACTACCCAAAGCAATCTCCAGATTCAATGCAATCCCTATCAAACTGTCAATGGCATTTTTCACAGAACTAGAACAAAAAATTTCACAATTTGTATGGAAACACAAAAGACCTCAAATAGGCAAAGCAATCGTGAGAAAGAAAAATGGAGCTGGAGGAATCAGACTCCCTGACTTCAGACTACACTAAAAAGCTACAGTAATCAAGACAATATGGTACCGGCACAAAAAGAGAAATATAGATCAATGGAACAGGATAGAAAGCCCAGAGATAAACACATGCACCAATGGTCAACTAATGTATGACAAAGGAGGCAAGGATATACAATGGAGAAAAGACAGTCTCTTCAATAAGTGGTGCTGGAAAAACTGGACAGCTACATGTAAAAGAATGAAATTAGAACACTACCTAACACCATACACAAAAATAAACTCAAAATGGATTCGAGACCTAAATGTAAGACCGGTCACTATAAAACTCTTAGAGGAAAACATAGGAAGAACACTCTTTGACATAAATCACAGCAAGATCTTTTTTGATCCACCTCCTAGAGTAATGGAAGTAAAAACAAAAATAAACAAATGGGACCTAATGAAACTTAAAAGCTTTTGGAAAGCAAAGGAAACTACAAACAAGATGAAAAGACAACCCTCAGAATGGGAGAAAATATTTGCAAGTGAATCAACGGACAGAGGATTAATCTCCAAAATATATAAACAGCTCATGTAGCTCAATATTAAAAAAAACAAACAACCCAATCCAAAAATGGGCAGAAGACCTAAATAGACATTTCTCCAAAGACATACAGATGGCCAAGAAGCATATGAAAAGCTGCTCAACATCAGTAAGTATTAGAGAAATGCAAATCAAAATTACAATGAGGTATCACCTCACACAGGTCAGAATGGGCATCATCAGAAAATCTACAAACAACAAATGCTGGATAGGGTGTGGAGAAACGGGAACCCTCCTGCACTGTTGGTGGGAATGCAAATTGATACAGCCACTATGGAGAACAGTATGGAGGTTCCTTAAAAAACTAAAAATAGAATTACCATATGACCCAGCAATCCCACTACTGGGCATATACCCAGAGAAAATAATAATTCAAAAAGACACAAGCACCCCAATGTTCATTGCAGCACTATTTACAATAGCCAACTCATGGAAGCAACCTGAATGCCCATCAACAGATGAATGGATAAAGAAGGTGTGGTACATATATACAATGGAATATTACTCAGCCATAAAAAGGAACGAAATTGGGTAATTTGTAGAAACGTGGATGGATCTAGAGACTGTCATACAGAGTGAAGTTAAGTCAGAAAGAGAAAAACAAGTATCGTATGTTAATGCAAATATGTGGAACCTAGAACAATGGTACAGATGAACCAGTTTGCAGGGCAGAAATTGAGACACAGATGTAGAGAACAAACGTATGGACATCAAGGGGGAAAGTGGCAGGAGGGTGGTGGTGTGATGAACTGGGAGATTGGGATTGACATATATACACTAATATGTATAAAATGGATAAATAATAAGAACCTGCTGTATAAAAAAATAAATAAAACTCAAAATTTCAAAAAAAAGGGAGTCATGTACCACAATGTTCATTGCAGCTCTATTTACAATAGCCAGGACATGGAAGCAACCTATGTGTCCACTGACAGATGACTGGATAAAGAAGATGTGGCACATATATACAATGGAATATTACTCAGCCATAAAAAGAAACGAAATTGAGTTATTTGTAGTGAGGTGGATGGACCTAGAGTCTATCATACAGAGTGAAGTAAGTCAGAAAGAGAAAAACAAATACTGTATGCTAACACATACATATGGAATCTAAAAAAAAAAAAATTGTTCTGAAGGACCTAGGGGCAGGACAGGAATAAAGACAAAGACATAGAGAATGGACTTGAGGATACGGGGAGGGGGAAGGGTAAGCTGGGACGAAGTGAGAGAGTGGCATGGACTTATATATACTACCAAAGGTAAAAATAGATAGCTGGTGGGAAGCAGCCACATAGCACAGGGAGATCAGCTCGGTGCTTTGTGAACACCTAGAGGGGTGGGATAGGGAGGGTGGGAGGGAGATGCAAGAGGGAGGAGATATGGGGATATATGTATATGTATAGGTGATTCAGTTTGTTATCTAGCAGAAACTAACACACCATTGTAAGGCAATTATACTCCAATAAAGATGTTATATATATATATATATATATATATATATATATATATATAATCCTGACATGTATATATGTGTGTGTGTTTATATATGTGTGTATATACACATATATTTATATTTATATATATATATATATATATATATATAGAAAGAGAGAGAGAGATAACTGAAATGTTCATAGCAGTTATGTCTGGGTGGTGACATTACAATTGACTTTTATTTTCTTCATATATGTCTGTTCTTTCAAATTACCAAAACAAATGGGGAATATAATTTTTTAATAATAATAAAATAGCATTCATTTAGGTTTCTCTTTCTAGAGTTAGCAAGACACAAAAGAGAAGAACATGTGTAGTTCAAAGCTGCTTCTCACAGTTATTAGCTTTATGGGCAAACTCCAGGAGTCTTTATTTCCTTCCAAATAAAAGGAGGTTAAGAATACCTAAATTACACGGTTGTTATGAAGATTAGATTAAAAATAATATGTAAAATTGCCTAACATATAGTAGATACACAATCAATATTTCCTCTCCCTCACCCCATGCCCCCATCTTTGTATTCCCAAGTTGAATTAAAAATATAAGTGTGTGTATAAAATTATTTTGTACAAGGCATTCTGCAATAGTTACAATTTATTTTAAGCTGGAATGTTTCTCCCTCCCCTGAAGATTAGAATTTTCAGTCAAAAGAATATATAAGGCATGGTTATCTGATAATTCTTCACACACACAAATTTTTTTTTTTTTTGTCAATCAGACCACTATTTCCCTTGACCATAAGAGCACAAGTTATAGAATGATAATGCCTTTCATCAAGAGCTTGTAGGAAGATAATCAGCCAAGTTGTCTGACCTGCCTGAGCAATCTGGCCTCATTTTCCCCACCCTTCAAATAGGAAAAAGGATTTGCCCTTCCTAGATATTTCGTGGGTATCAGACATAACTCAGTGTGTCATAGAAGGTGAGCTAGGGATTCAGATGACCCAGTGCTGGCTCTCTTACCTATCAGTTCTGTGACCCTGAGCTACTTAATTTTTCCATGCCTTAATTTTCTTATCTGTAAATTAAACAGAAAAATACCTGCCTCATAGGCTTGTGGTATAAGACTGAGTGAAATAAATTATGTAAAGCACTTAGAACAGTGTCTAGGACGTAGTTATACTTTAGCAAACGTTCCAACACTTAGAACAGTACATGTACAAAACAGGTCAACAGTGTGGAATGGATGAATGAAATATGCACTCAAATTTATTCTGAAAGAGGAACAAGGCTATCTTTCACATAAGCACAAAAACCTTAGTCACTGCCCCGTGTGACAGCAGTAGACATTCACTAGACTCTAATTTATGGGCCTGTGGACTTAATTCAATATTTAACTCTGGACGTTCAGACATCTCCCTGCCATTTCCCATTTGACTTCTAGATTCATGGCTTTTTAGAGGAGGCAGGCATGACTCATGTCATTTCCTTACCATTCCGTCACCTACCCTCCCATGCCAAGTGCTTACAGTTTTGGAAACAGATTGCTTTTAAGTATGTGAAGATATTTGAAAACTCTAGGGGATAGTAAACCTTTTATTATTCTTTTTTTTCTTCTGATAATCTGATGGGCCCACTCTCGTATCTAAATATTCTGATTCTCAGAGGATCCCTAACTCAACTGTGAAACAGTTAAGTCTCATTCTGGCTTGAACAAATTCCATGAACTTTGTTTCCATATGGAACACAACTTTCCCTTAAAATGCATGTGCTATGCATAACTCATGGACCTCCAATAAATTGTCTTCATTAACTGTTCCTTCCTCATCTTTTAAGTTGTCATACTTAATGACAAATGTAGGTGGCAATTCAGAAAAAAAAAAGGAATTTTGCAGTAAGTATGAGGGGCAGCACAAGGAAGGCTAACAGTCTGTAAGTTCAGATCAAGTTCAGATCCAACACTTAAAGCTTATCACCTTGGGGCTTCCCTGGTGGTGCAGTGGTTAAGAATCTGCCTGCCAATGAAGGGGACACGGGTTCGATCCCTGGTCCAGGAAGATCCCCCATGCCGCAGAGCAACTAAACCCGTGCACCACAACTACTGAGCCTGCACTCTAGAGCCCGCGAGCCACAACTACTGAGCCCATGTGCCACAACTACTGAAGTCCGCGCGCCTAGAGCCCGTGCTCCACAACAAGAGAAGCCACCGCAATGAAGCGTAACCCCCGCTCGCCGCAACTAGAGAAAGCCCGCGCGCAGAAATGAACACCCAACGCAGCCAAAAATAAATAAAATTTATATATTAAAAAAAGCTTCACCTTGGACAGTTTGTTTAACCTCAGCTCAGTTTCTTTGCCCTCTCTCTAATGACATGATTATTGCACCAACTACCTCAGTGGTGGCTGTGAGGATTAAAGGGGACAGAACACACGAAGCTTAGACCATGGTGTATGCGTTTGGCAAATATGAGCCTCTTTTACTATCATTTGAGTCTCTGGGTCTTTGGCTCTGAATATTTTACTCCCTTTATATAGAGAGTACAAGACAATCATGTAATTCCAGGCCTTAGCCATAAAAGTCCAAGCTTGTCTAAGCCCAGATCTTACCTGCCCAAAGCAATTGTTAGGTCTTTCTTTGAGACCTGTAATCCAGAAGCACCTCCCTTATATGATTTTATCAGCTCCTTCATGTTTCTCTCTGACTTCTGCAGGTTGAAATAAGCCTCTCTGCCAGTGAAACAGTCAAGGAGAATGCCAGGTACACAACCGCCACCACCCCCCACTGACCAGGGGCAGCAGTGGGTAAGCAAACAAAAGGGGCCCTTGGGAAAACGAAGCAGTATTTGAAAATGCACCCTTCCCTATGTTCTCTATATTCCATCTATATATGTTGTCAGGAAGGGAGAATTCTTCAGAAAAGGAACAGGGCCCTGGGTGTCCTGTGGTATTGCTGCAATCCAGGGCTAGGATGGGTGGTGAGCGTTTGGAGTGAACGGAAACCATAAATTACACTGGATTTCCTTAGAGGCATCTACTATGTGACAACAATTATTCATTTTTCCCAAGTGGGTTTCTGTGAATGGTAAAAGAGAGGAACTAATTCTGCTGAAAGGGACTTTCTGGGTCATTTAGAAAGTCCAAGCAAGGCAGGGTTTTGGCGAGAGGCAAATAGCAGGAAAGAAAATCCCCTTAATTCCCAAATATCCTTCTAGCCCACATTTTCAATAGCCCTCCACTAAGGGCATAAGAGAGGAAGGAAACATATCAGATTTTGCAAGCTGAGCATCAGAACCAAAAAAGTAGAGAGGGGGATGTGTAGAAAGGAGAGACTGGGGACACATGGGCTCAAAGAGGGCTTATGATTATTCACGAACGTGAAAGACCCTGAACGGTTTTCAAGTGGAGTTGGTACCAAAAGGAGCTGTCAAAATCACAAGGTTTTTGAAGAGAGGCATATATAACAGTTCCCCGCTGGAAATATGGAGAACTATTTCTTTTGTCTATTTTGCTTGGCCTCTGGTTTCATGGGTAGTGTTCTCAACGGCATTTCAGAAAAACTAAAATGATCATGTGTACATTCAATCAGAGGTTTTTGGCTGTATGTTACAATCACCTGGGGCTTTAAAAAATCTCAATGAACAGATGCACCCCAGACCTACTAAATCAAACTCTCTGGGGTGGGACCCAAATAGCGATAATTCTGAAAGCTCCCCCAGGGGATTACAATGTGCAGCCTATTCTGACAAGCAGTGCTTTAAATTACCATTCATTTTCTGCCTTCCTACATGGCCACCACTGCTGTCACCTGCGTCCTCGTTGCTAACGCTGTCTTGAGTGCCCTGTGAGGAGCAGGACAGGCTCCAAAAGCCTTCAGCTGGCCAGGGGACGTGTCCCCCGTGAGAACCCTCCCATGGCTTAACTCAGAGCTCGTATGAATAGACACAGGAGGAACATTCGTACTTTCTAGATGGACAGCAGAGGCTTGTGGAAGACCTGGATGTCAGAATGGAGCTACGAGGCCTCGGTTTCACCTCTCACCCTGTGTGAGACGACCCATGTGGCATGCGTGGCCCCTGGCCCTGATCTCCAGACCCCGCTGGGAAGGGAAGGATATCAGTTCTGTAGGAGCCAGGCCACCCCCAGAGCATGACCAGAGTTTCCAGGATTTCCTTTTTCGCCTTGTCTGAGGTCGTGTTTCCCTTCCAGGTCAGCAGTGTGTTCTTGGCAGACTCAGCATGTTTCTTGGCCTGAGCTGGGAGGCCTGGGGAAGTTTGAGGGTGGATGGCAAGATGAGAAACATTAAAAAGGTTTTTCAGGTGGCGCAGTGGTGGAGAATCTGCCTGCCAATGCAGGGGACACGGGTTCGAGCCCTGGTCTGGGAGGATCGCACATGCCATGAAGCAACTAGGCCCATGAGCCACAGCTACTGAGCCTGCGCATCTGGAGCCTGTGCTCCGCAACAAGAGAGGCCGCGATAGTGAGAGGCCCGCGCACTGCGATGAAGAGTGGCCCCCGCTTGCCACAACTGGAGAAAAGCCCTCGCACAGAAACGAAGACCCAACACAGCCAAAAATAAAATTAATTAATTAATTTAAAAGGTTTTTCAGTCAAAGACATTCCTGGGAGGGGGAAGGAGGGCAGTGTGGTGGTCGTTTGGTCTTTAGTATTGGTTCCCCAAATTGGCAGTGCATTAGAATTATCTGGAATGCTTGTAAAGAATATGGGTTCCTGGCTCCCCCCATCCTGCCCCTCACCCCAGACATATTGAGTTGGAATCTCTAGAGGAATACGGTCCAGGACTCTATATTTTGAATTAACTCCACAAATGCTTCTTATGCAGCCATCCTGGCATTCGTCTATGGACTCGGTTTGGAAATCACTGATGGAGTCAGGAGTGGAAGCTGCGTATCCCATTCCCAATCCACTGCTCATGCTATGTGACCTTTTCAATCCACAAAGCTTCTCCATCCTCCAAATGTAAAATGACAACAAAATTATAAAAGCTGCCCTTTTACCAAACACATGGAGATAGTCCAGGAATGAACTAGGTTATGCCACAGAGTGCTATGCTTCATTCGAGCTTTCTGGAAAAGGCATTCTATAAAGTCAAAGGGCTTATGAATACAATTACTTCCATCTGGGGATTTTTTTCAATCCAAGATGAAGCTGGTGATACTAATTGGTCACACACACACACACACACACACACACACAAGACCTAATTTCTAAATGCAGTGAGTCCCCTCTCTAGAGAAAGAAGACAAAGGGGATACCAAACCTCTGCTAGACAGAACATGGGGCATGTTTCCCCTCATTTTCTAACTAAAGGCTGGTATTCCTGGCACTTACTTGAACTATTAGTCCAGTTAACAGAGGGAGACTTGGGAGTATTCAGTTTACAGAACTATTTCCTCATCTTCTAGCCTAGCTCATGTCTAGTGATCCCTGATGGGAAAGGGAAACTCTGGAGAAAAGAGAAAAGCCAGCAGAGAACACATAGGGGTTCTCCTCCACCCTACTGAGGACTGCCATGGCTGCGTCAGCTCTCCTCTCGGCAGCCCCCAGGGTCTGAGAAACATATCACCCCTGCCACTGTGGGGAGGCCCACTGTGCCTCTGATGCTCCGCTCACACCTCAGCCCTCAGTTTGCTCTCTGCTTGGCCCTTGGAGCCTGCTTTCACGGTATGGGTGCAGTCAGCGGCAATAGAGATAATTTGAAAGGACTTGCATTTGATTCCTGCAGCCCTCATATGTTCCAGATGTGCAGGTCCTTAGTGAATTGCAGCAGTGGGAACAGTTTCTCTGGAAGAGCCCTAAAAGTGACCCAGAGGCCGAGAAGTCTTTGTAGAACACTCGGAGATGCCTGTTGTGTAGGTCCCAACTGAAAAGAAAACTGGACTCTGTGGTGAAAGAGAGGGCGGCATCTCAAGTTACAGATGACAGTGGTCCTCAAATTGCATGGAGCATCATAAGCACCCTGTTAAAATGCAGATTCCTGGGCCTCCAGTAGTTACGGTTCACAGGTTCTAAGGTGAGAACCAAGGATTCAGATTTATAACAACTATCTAAGGTGATACTGACGTAGGCTGTCTGAGGACCACATGTGGAGAAACAGTGAGTTAGTAAAGCCTCTATACAGGAAGTGGGACTCATCTCCTTTCTGAAGAGTAGGTAGGGTTTTGACTGATGGAGAAGAATGAGAACGGGTTTCCACTCGGAGCAAACAGCCTGAGGCCATAAAGACAGAATAAGCGTGTGTGTGTGTGTGTGTGTGTGCACACGCACGAGCACACTCGTGCACACGTGCCCTGGTGGGGTGGGGTTGGGGGATGCTGGAGTATTAGGGAAGGCTGTAAGAAGACCAGTCTGCCTGAAGGGAGGTTTAAGTTGAAAGGCACATAACGTATGAATTGGATGGAGAAAATGGAGTCTTGGGTGCCAAGTTGAGGAAGCTGGACTTGATCTGCTAGGTAATGGGGAGTCTTCATAGGTTTTTAGAAGGCAGCAGCAACAGAAAACTCTACCAGGGAATCAGACCAAGACACCAAAGTAGGAAACCGAGAGTCTTTTTATCAAATAGGTTACTTTCCACAACCATCTGGGCCCTTGGGAGTGTGTCAATAAGTAGTGCAGGAACCGCATTTAGACGCTTCCCCGGGTCCACAGGAAGGAGAAAAGCAAAACTGGATGAGCTATTGAAAACCACCCCCAAATCAGCACAACATTGCTTCTGGGCTCCTAAACAGAGAACAAATCCTAAAGCTGTTCTGAGGCTTTGCAAGGCTGCCCCCTCAGCTCCACACCCCAGCCCTAGAGGCCCAGTGCTGGCTGTGAAATCCCCAAGAGGAACCCTTTTCCTCTAAGCTCAGCAGCTAATTAATTATATAGTTCCCTGTCTCCCCTTCACCACGCCCTGCCCTGTGGTCCTTCTGATGAAAACGCTGAGCTGGTAACCAATGGGACTAAAGTAAACTGAACTAGGATCTTGATTTAAAACAGCTCATTCAACTTTAAAGTCAGCCCTAAAGAAAAAAATGACTCCTTTACTCTTCCCAGAATCCACTCTGGTCTCCAAAGTGGGGTGCGTGTACCCCTATGGGTATGCAAGATGACATAAGGGTGTGGGGAAAAAATTAAAATTTCTCTGCTTTTAAAAACAATCTTGGGCTTCCCTGGTGGCACAGTGGTTGAGAGTCCGCCTGCCGATGCAGGGGACACGGGTTCGTGCCCCGGTCTGGGAAGATCCCACATGCTGTGGAGCGGCTGGGCCCGTGAGCCATGGCTGCTTAGCCTGCGCGTCCGGAGCCTGTGCTCCGCAATGGGAGAGGCCGCAACAGTGAGAGGCCCGCGTACCGCAAAAAAAAAAAAAAAAAAAAAAAAAATCTTTTTTGTTTTCAATTTTTATGAATATAATATTACATAATATTTAATACTATTGTACATAGTTTATAATAAATACATATTTATGGAGAGTGCTTAAAACGTTTTTTGTGAAAAGAGAGCTAATTCTCAAGAGTTTAGAGACCATTGCTCTAGACAAATGTTTTCTAAAGTTTTCAAGTATGAAAAAGCTCCTTTTTCATTAAAAAAAAAATCTGTGATAATATTTTTATAGCATTTCCTACATGAGAAAGTTCAGGATGACAAAGTATGATGAGTCAGAATCTAATATTCTGAAATGAATTTGCTTTTTACTAATTGCAAGAACACCCTCTTTTATGTAAAAATAATGCTTTGCATATATGTCTGTGTAAGACTCATTCCCTCTCTCTCTGGAGGGTGCTCACAGATTGGTGACCTCGTTCCCTAACTCCAAGTCCCACCTCCCTGAATCCGATGTTTGTTCCAAGACCATGTCATTTTCCTTTACTTGCCCTCCCCAGCCAGGGACACCAGCCTTCTCCCTGCACCAACAGGGCAGCAACTATAGAAGTAAAAATCAGGGTGGCAGCAGGGCCTGCTTCTGGAGCCTGAGATTCACAGAAATCACAGGGGCATATTAATGAACTGGAAAAGCGGTCCAGAGATTGTTCACCAAATGTATCGATCATTTTGCTTTAGTTTGGGGTAAGATTCCACCACTGATTTCTGTTACTCTGACACAGGCCACAGAGAATCTTCTCGGAGCTACTCAGTCTTTGGAGGCTGCTGCTGTCACCTTTGACCATCACCTATATTTAAGAAGTTCTCGTGGTACAGTGATTAAGACAGCAGGGTCTTAGGGCCAGACTTCCAGGTACAGAAGCTGGCTTAGCCACTTACTACTTGAGTGATTACTTAATCTATCTGTACTTCAGTTTATTCACCTATAAGATGGCAATGAAAAGACCTCCCACCTTGTACGGCTGTTGCAAGGATTAATTTAATTAATTTATGAAAAAGGATTAAATAGTGCCTGGCACACAGGAATGAAATGAGCTTAAATAAATATTAGCTGTTATCATCATCCTTACTACCAGGGTCCATTCCCCTTAAGCAATTTATTATACTTGTCTTTATGTACTCTGGACATTCTTCATAAAGCTGCTTACAGAATCTCTATAAAAGGCTGCCTTCTCAAACGCACACTCACTTCAGACAGGTACCAGGCTTCCTGTAGGTCAGATCAACTGCTCTTTATTATTCCCCATTGGTCCTGTACCAGCTTTTTTACCAACTAGACAGAGAAAGTAGGGTTCATGACTTATGCTTCTTTTTCGAGGTTTCTGCAACACTTAGAGCCCCAGATACCTGGAAGGTTCCCAGTAATAACAAGCTAACAAATTAATTCCTTGCTTCATTAATAACAGGCAAAACATCAGGAAACTGCTTGCCATGTTACTGTCTTCTCCTTCCTAAACACATGGAAACAGTGGTCACAAGGTGACCAGCCACCTCCACCTGCCCTTTTCTCAACCACTGAAGCCCTAGGCTTGGGAGGGTTCTCGCCAGGTCAGCTGGTGACAGATTTCCACTTCTAGTGTCCCTTACCCTGTTTCACCAAACATCAGCCTTTTACGCTCTCCGCTTCGCAAAGGCCTCGCGTTTCTTTTTGTTTTGTTTTTAGTTTTGTTTTTTTTTGCGGTACGTGGGCCTCTCACTGTTGTGGCCTCTCCCGTTGCGGAGCACAGGCTCCGGACGCGCAGGCTCAGCGGCCATGGCTCACGGACCCAGCCGCCCCGCGGCATGTGGGATCTTCCCGGACCGGGGCACGAACCCGTGTCTCCTGCATCGTCAGGCGGACTCTCAACCACTGCGCCACCAGGGAAGCCCGGCCTCGCGTTTTTCTGTTATTGACCCCTGAAACCCGCTGCATCGGTCACTCCATTTTTTAAAACCTTCAAACTCTCTATCTGGCTCCTTCTTCACTGCCTAAAATGTTCTCCTCCTCTTATAAAATTAGCTTCAAATGACTTTTCTGCCTTCCCTAGCTACCCTCCTATTTCTCCTCACCCCTTTCACTATGCAGGGCGTAGCATACATAGCCTAGGCTACCGGCCCATGCCTTCCCCTCATCCCTGGGATCTGGCTTCTGCTCTAACCCTTCTGCAGAAATGGTTCTCGTGAGGCCCCCAAGGGCCTCGTACTGAGTAAGCGCAGTCGCAGTTTCTTGTATCCCCGTCTCATGGCAGCATCAGACACCTTAGCTGCGCGGCTTCTCCTCTTGGCTCCCAAGGCACTGCTCTAACTCAGTTCTCCTTGACAAACCTTCTCTGACTCTTTGCTCACTCTCCCAGGGCCCTCTGTTCCCTTCCATTAACATGTCCAATCTCCAAGGGTCTGTCTTTCCATTTCTTCCTTTTCTTCTCTCTCCTCTCAGAAGTTTTATCAACTCCTATAACTTCAACCTTGGCCTTCATGCTTATAATTTTCCATTTCCCCTCCCTAGTTCTCGTCTCAAATATTCTTCCATGCTTATGATTCCCCTCTCTCCTCCCCAATTCTGGTCCCAACTCTCCAGCACCTAGTAAAAATATACCTGTGGATTTCTCCATTGTAATTCAAAATCAATATATCAAAACCCAGACCCACCATTCCTCTCCCACTTCGCTTCCTTTCCTGACCGGCTTATCTCTGACGATGGCACCTTGAGGGGCCTGAAACTTCATGGTCATCTTGGGGCCTCACTTTTCCTCAACCCCAAATCCAATGTCATGTCCTGACAATTCTTCCTTCACAGCCTTTTTTTAACTATCATTTTTGAATAGGTAATCCATTCCCATGGTTCAAAAGTTAAAATTATATGAAAAGGTAAATGTTGAGAGGTCTCACTTCAAATTCTATCCCCTTTCACAAGCAGCCTCTAGCTAACTTTTGTTTCTTTCCTGTGTTTCCTTCAGTGTTTCTTGATGTGAATATAAGCACATATTCTCATTTCTCTCCCCTCCTTCTTACCTGAAAAGAGGTATGTTACAAACACGGCCCTGCATTGTGCATTCTCTGTTGCCTAAAGATGTATCCAGGAGATCTTTCCCTAGTGGTAGATAAGCTTCCTCATGCCCTTTCTAAGGCTGTATATACCACATAGTGTGTATTAGTCCTTCAGTGATAAGAATACTTGGTTGTTTCCAATCTTCTACTATCATAAACAATGCTGCCAACAATAATATCATCCATTTAAGTGTGTATTCAGGAAAGAGTCCCAAAAGTGGGATTTCTGGCTTAAAAGGTAAAGGTATCGTCCTTCATGGACTCTTAAATCCTTACCTTCTCACTCGTGCCCCCTGTCACCAGCCTGGTTTTACACCTAGATGTAAACAGCTAGATGAGATAGCTTCCATTCTAGCTATCATTGCTAGACTGACCTTTCCAAAAGCACACTTTGATTTACTCATCCCCCTGCTGGAAAATCTCTCATAGTCCTCCTTGTCTACCAAATAAGTGACTAATTCCTCAGCCTGCCCAAAGTGCCCTCCCTTCCAGGTTCATCTGAGTGGTCCTCACCGTATCGAGCCAGCGCTGCTGATTACTTTCTAAACACACGCTGCGCTTTCCCACCTCCGTGCGTCTGCCAGGCCTTGTTCTTCACCAGAAATGCCCACCCCTTCTTCTGCCTAACCAACCCTACTCATTTTTTTTAAGTTATTATTTTTCTAAATTTATTTTATTTATTTTATTTTTGGCTGCATTGGGTGTTTGTTGCTGCACGCGGGCTTTCTCTAGTTGTGGCGAGTGGGGGTCACTCTTCCTTGTGGTGCGCAGGCTTCTCATTGCAGCGGCTTCTCTTGTTGCGGAGCACGGGCTCTAGGTGCACGGGCTTCAGTAGTTGCGGCACGCGGGCTCAGTAGTTGTGGCTCGCGGCTCTAGAGCACAGGCTCAGTAGTCACAGAGTACTGGCCCAGCCGCTCCGTGGCATGTGGGATCTGCCCGGACCAGGGATCGAACCCGTGTCCCCTGCATTGGCAGGCGGATTCTTAACCACTGCGCCACCAGGGAAGCCCCCTACTCATTTTTAAAGGGCCTTCTTGAATGGCACCTCTTCCTGAATCTATCACTTACTACCTTCAGTCAGAAATGATTTCACCCAGCGCCCCCAAAGCCCTGTATTTAAACCAGTCACATGGCCTTCTGGTGCCTTCTCTCGTAGTTGTCCGTGGGTAGCTCACCTTCCACACGAGGTTGTAAGTTCTCTGAAGGCAACGACTGTGCCTTCTGTCCCTTATAGTTCCCAGGGCCCTCGTCAAAGAATTTCACATATACAAGTGTCTCGTTACATACTTACTGGAAGACCATTTACCGAGAGAAATCAGCCTTCTGGCTTGACGCCCTTCCCCCAGTGCTGGAAAAGGCTCCCAGGGAAATGAGGCAGGCAGGTCTGCTGGCCATAAAGCATGCACATGTGCAGCGAGGCGTGAGCACACACAGACGCATACGTCCCGCCTACACGGGAGCCTGGCTCATAAATTCTGTCCATTTTACAGCAGTTGCAGGATTAATGACAACAAAACTAAGTGGAATTCAGCAAGCACTTCATCCCTCTTGAAGGTCTGTGATTTTTCAAAGCTTTCGTTGTTTTATTTGAAGGACCACAGACTTCAAAAAGAGTTAAAGTGAAGAAACTGGGAAGGCTATACCTGAAATAAGAGACCCTAGGCTATTCTCAAGGTACGGTCATAATCAAAACCTATTCTACAAAAACTCTAGGCTAGGCCTCAGAAAGTCTGGGTTCAAGACTGAGTGCTGCTATATTATGTGGGCACTTCAGCTAATCAGGAAGTTGTTTTTCCCATCTAGAAAAAACAAACACACAAAAAGACCTTCTTTTACAGGAAAACTTTTTCCCCTCCAACCTACTAAATGTGGTTCTCCATTCATGTGGCAGGAAGAGCTGTGAATTAGGGAAAAGAGAGTGGTGCTCCCACCATCTTTCATAATATAACCTGTTGACCTGTCCTGAGTTAGTTTGGAATCTAACTGGAAAAGCAAAACTCAAAGTCTACTGTGGCTATTCATAGAAAGGGTTGATTTCAGAAGATGAAGGCCAACCTCCTTCCACAGACCTACCATAGTAATCTCTCTAAAGAAAGGGAGGCCGTGTCTGCCTGCCCTCGGTTCAGACAAACATCCCCCTCAAACGCTTCTGGTACTTTCCTCTCAGGTTCAAGCTGCCATCACCTCAAGTCAGAATTTCAAAAATAGTTACCTAAGTTGTCTCCCTGAATCTGGGCTCTCCCAGGGCCCAAGGAGTATACTTGCAAGTGTCAGTGACTTGCCAACTGACAAATCCATGGGTCTGTCTTCAGCCTTCACCTCATTTGACCTCTCTCTGCCATCTGACCCTGCTGAAACCACACTGCACTTCCTTTTTTTTTTTTTTTTTTTTTGTGGTACGTGGGCTTCTCACTGTTGTGGCCTCTCCCGTTGCAGAGCACAGGCTCCGGACGCGCAGGCTCAGCGGCCATGGCGCACAGACCCAGCCGCTCTGCGGCACGTGGGATCTTCCCGGACCGGGGCACGAACCCGTGTCCCCTGCATCGGCAGGCGGACTCTCAACCACTGCGCCACCAGGGAAGCCCTGCACTTCCTTTTGAAACCCCTTCTCCGCCCTTGGCTTCCATGACTTGGCCCCTCCTGATTCTATTTCCTTGCTGGCTCCGCTTCCGCTACCCAATCCTAATGCTCTTGTCCTCCAGGCTTCTGTCCTCTGCTTTCCTTCCCTCATTATTACCTTTACCTCTACGATCCCTGTCACACTGCCCGCCCCATCCATGGACTTCCCCTCTTCTTGACAAGGTGTGAGTTTGGGACAGGATGGACCCTCCCCTGGGCAACCCCACCCCGACTGTGGTTCTGTGTGGGCTCAGTGTGGCTGGCCCCCCCAGACCCAGCCGGGGAAATCGAGTACCTCTCAGTGTCAGGTAGCCATAAGCCAGGGTGGCCAAAGCCTGTGCACATTTCCAGGGTTCTTCCCCAAAAATAACCTGAGAAAGGATGACACAGCGAATCAGCTCCTTATTTGCTTGGGTATTCTGCAGAGAGCAAACAAGTCATTACACTTTTTGGAAAGGAGGAAAATCTCCAGCCTGTATCTTATCACTGGATTGCAGGACTGCATCCACTGTCAACTTTTTCTCTCCTCCCCCCTTCCCATCCCACAGCCAATCCATCAAGTCCTCTTGGCTCCACCCTATTCCTAAGTCCTAAAGCTACGCACTTCTCATTTCTGCCATGTGTACCTAGTCCAAGCCACCCTCATCTTTGGCCTGGGTGACCACAGCCCCTCCTAATTGCCTCCACTCTTGCCCCCCATAGTCTACTTTCTACATCATAGCCAGAGTGACTTCTTTTAACCTCTTATTGTGAAAAACTTTAACAGTATACAAAAAGAGCATGGAGAATGAGTCAGCTTCATTGCTCACAGCCAATCTGGTTTCATACCTATGCTCCTCAAGCATCCACCCTCTCCCTCTACGATTTTGAAGCAAATCAAAGATATTAAATCATTTCATATTTCATAAGTATCTCCAAAAGATACAGACTTAGAAATATAACCACAAAATCATTATCTCACCAAAATATTAATAATGATTCCTTACTATCAAATACCTAGTCTCATAAACCTAACAATTACCTCATAAAGCTAACATTTCTTTTACAGTTTAATTGTCCATACACTGAGATCAGTCTCCTGAGTCTCTTTTCATCAATGGGTTCCACCTCCATTTCTAATTCTTTTCATTGCAAATTATTTATCGAAGAAACTGAGTTATTTGGTTTATAGTGTTTCCCAAAAATGGAAATTTGGTTGAATCTTTATGGTATCACTCAACATGTCCTTCCAGTCTCCATTCTGCCTTTATATTGGTGGTTGATTTAGAAGTTTGGTTACCTTTAGCTTTTTTTTTTTTTAAGCAAAACTACTTCATATGTTCTACCATCAGAAGACACCTAACCTTGGGTTGTCTCTTTCTGATAAAAGCACAACTACATGAATTAATCTATAAAAGATTATAAAATGCTGATATCCTATCATTCCCTCTTCATATGTTAGGTGGAATAACTTTATAAAAAGAAATCTCCTCTCATCTCCTTCTTAGTTACCCAATAGTACAGTTCATATCAGAAGGACAGGATACATGATTTAATCATTCTCTTTATTTATCAGCTTTCCAAATAATGAGTTCATTCACTAGCATCCTCCAATGGTGACCAAATAGCTAGTTATTTATCATTCTTCTTACTATTATTATTATAATAAACATATCTGGATTTTTAAACAAATCTGATGTTCCTGAACATAGCAAACTAATTTCTAACTTGGGGCTTGTACACCTGTTGTTCCCCCAGCTTGGGACACTCTCACACATCGTTACCCTCT
This sequence comes from Hyperoodon ampullatus, assembly GCF_949752795.1. Taxonomy (NCBI): domain Eukaryota; kingdom Metazoa; phylum Chordata; class Mammalia; order Artiodactyla; family Ziphiidae; genus Hyperoodon; species Hyperoodon ampullatus. The sequence continues at coordinate 147,417,494 of NC_136917.1, forward strand.
TCTGTCATTTTCATTGCATTCACCTCAGAGAGGCCTTCCTTGGCCACCTTATTTAAAACAGACTCTCACCCCATCACTTACTATCCCATTACCTATTTGATTTTCTTCTTCATGGCACTTACCTCTCTCTGATATTGCAGTAACTATTATTTTGTTTGTCTATGATCTGTCTCCCCAAATAGAAAATAAGTTTCTCAAGAACAGCTTATTCCTGGGGCTTCCCTGGTAGCGCAGTGGTTAAGAATCTGCACACCAATGCAGGGGACACAGGTTCGAGCCCTGGTCTGGGAAGATCCCACATGCTGCGGAGCAACTAAGCCTGTGCGCCACAGCTACTGAGCCTGCACTCTAGAGCCTGTGTGCCACAACTACTGAGCCCGCGTGCCACAATTACTGAAGCCCACGTGCCTAGAACCCGTACTCCACAACAAGAGAAGCCACCGCAATGAGAAGCCTGCACACCGCAACAAAGAGTAGCCCCCGCTCACCACAGCAATGAAGACCCAACACAGCCAAAAATAAATAAATAAATTTATAAATTTAATAAATAAATAAAAGAACAGTTTATTTCTCATGTTCAGTGCTGTATGCTCCATGCAGAGAGGAGGCACTCATTCAGTATTTGCTGAATAAATCATCTCTTGATTGGCAAAGATAAGGATGAGGCGGGGAGAGAGCCCCTGGCCCTGTAGAATTGATAGGCAGAGCTCTCTAAGAAATCAGAGAATTGCACCTTCAGGTCATAGATGTCAGTAACTTTACAAACACAGTCATCAACTGGCTGCACTAATTGACCAAGTCAGGCATTTATTTCCTGGTGAGGTGAAAACGGCACTTCAAGGACTCAAAAGCCTGGAGTTTCAACCCTCTGTTTACTGATTGTGATGTTTGGGGCAAGATTACCCTGAGTCTCAGCTTCCTTTTCTATTTGGAAATCTATACCGTCTACAACATGGAGTTACTGTAGGGAAAGTGAGTCAACATCAAAGTGATGCAAATCTGTTACGTGTTATCTGAATGTAACCATTTACAGAGTAACACACAGACAGAGTGGTCCAAGGACGGCTCCCTTCTGATCCCCATGATCCCCGAACCCCCACCCCATCTCCTTCCTAACCTGATGCTTCACTCCTCCCAGCTCAAACACACAGATGCAAACAGTGTTAGAGGGACATTTCCCCTCGTGTTTTAGAAACATCCATTCAGTCAGAATTTTTGAGAGTTCTGCACGGGCTGAACGCACAGTAAATACTAAGTTCTATTCTGAGGGAGAAGCATAACATCCTGAAACATCACTGGAATGAGAGTCCAAAGCCTTGGGTTCTGTCCTGGCTCTGGACATTCCGTATTCATTCATCCCCACACTTCCCGCCCTGGGAAACTGAGACAACCAGTGTGGGCTCTAGAAGTCAATCCAGGGCTGCTGCTCCTGCCACCAATATTCCTGTCCTTCAGGGCTGTGAGCACTGAGCTGGGCTAGATATAACTCCTAAATCTAAATCTTTGTCATTATCCAAACTGGTCAAGGAGCTTTCAAGCCTTTTTTTTTTTTTTAATATTTATTTATTTGGTTGTGCTGGATCTTAGTTGCGGCAGGCGGGTTCCTTAGTTGTGGCTTGTGAACTCTTAGTTGCAGCACGCATGTGGGATCTAGTTCCCAGACCAGGGATCAAACCCGGACCCCCTGCATTGGGAGTCTTAACCACTGCACCACCAGGGAAGTCCCGAGGAGCTGTCAAGTCTTAAAAGCCCACACTTGCATTCCATGGCAGTTGGTACTTGTCTTTCTAGAAATGATCATTCTAGCTTGGGTTCATGAAATACTACTGGATCCAGGTCAGGATGATGGTCCTTTGCAAGTTTCTGGGTAATTTACAGAGGTAACTTTATATTATAAATACATCCATCTAGGGAAGTATCAGCTTCTATCATCTCGCTTTGAAGTGCCTCTCAGTCTTTCCTAAGCCATCTGCAGAGTTTTTTTTTCACACATGGACGTTAAGATCATTTTTTCCTTTAGCCAGGAATGGCCAGGAAGTCAGTAAGTCAGCACATGAACTCCTTTGTTGATAAATAATGCTCTGGGAGCTGGCCCGTGCCTGTGTGTTAATCGTGAGGGTCACTGACATGCTATCTCGGGTTCCCACATTTTGCACACTCTTGCTAAATGCTTGCTCTGAGTTCCTAGTTCCCAAGTCCTTGCTTTGCTCTTGAAAATGGATACCTACACTCTCTGGCCCCTGCTGCTACCGCCCACTTCCGGTCCTTTGGTTTGCTTATGATTACACTGTAACCACAGGCATCTTACCGTATCCTTGCCAGGCCTGAGCCTAGACTCTGCCTGGCTACCCTTGTTCTCAGCCTCCTGCCTCACTATCCTGGCCTTCTTGTTACCCAAAAGATATTATTCTGAAACCTTTCAGGAGAAACCAAAAGACGATTTTTTAATTAACGTAATCAAACAGCAACAGGAAGAAGCAAACATTAATTTTTAGTTTAAAGCTAGGAGCACAAACACTCCAAGGGGGCATGCACAGTGACCCATGTGTGGAGCCCGAAGGCGGGCTGGCTACCAACTACGCTCTGCTTTCTTTTCTTCCACTTATAAAGAAATATAACACCTTCCTCTTCTTCATGTCCTTCGATCTGCAATTAAGGAGGAACTTCTCTAGTCATGGACGTATTTTTAAATGGAGAACCCAGTGAGTTTTTTGTTTTATTATCATTTTTCCCTTAATCAGCTGAGCTACTTTCTTCTGGGATTGGGCCAGTTTCTCTTTGGGAAGAGACATACGGTCTATGGCCTTCTCCTCCTTGGCTTTAGCATCTTGTTCACTCTCTCCAGACCCACTAGTGGGATACAACTCACCTGTTCGCTGATGGTCTGCGATCTTGGTTTGCTGTGACCTTTGGGTACCAGAGAGCAACACGGAGTCAGGTTTAACCCTGCATATCTCAAACAAGGCAGCACTGAAGGACAGAGCCCTCCCAACTGGGGGCTAGGGATATGATCTCTAAAATAAACCTGTGAATAAAGCTAGGTGGTGAACTCACGTCACCTGCAAAGCCAAGAATTAGAACGGCAATGTAGTGGTTCCAATCAAACAGATTTAGTGAACCTCCCACCTATGGCAGAGTCGCAGCCCTGCTGCTTACCAACCATATGACCTTAAGTAAGTTACTGGTTTGCTTCACTGTAGAATGAAGTCAATATGAATACCCACCTGATGAGGTTATGGGATTAAATCAGATAATACTCATAAATCACTTAGCATAGCCTGCTATTTAATAAGTGCGCTTTTAACATTAGCTATTCTTATTTTATGAGCTCCATGACTTGAGGATGTTGAATTGGAAGATCTCCAAGATCCTTGATGTTCTAAAATTCTGATCCAAACCAGGGGGGAAAATGGACATAATGAAATAAGGTAAAGGGAACATTTTGAGGTCAGAACTTCACGTGTCCTCTTTCATATTTCTTAAAAGCTTCAACATAACTAGTAACTAAAGAGGATGTGGTCCCACCAAGGAGAGGGGAAGGAACCCACACTGGGTCAAGTGAAGATTCAGAAGAGAAATGGCCTTCTCAATTATGTTAGAAAAAACAAAACAAAAACACAAACGTGTTTGAGAAAGAGCTGAGTGGGTTGAAAATCTCCCTCTTCCCCAGCACCCCCTGCCCACCCCCTTACACACACAGACACACACACACACACACACACACACACACCATGCAGATCTCAGACTATGATGCTGAACATAATTATGAATGGGTAATTGGTATGATAAAGATAAAAGCCCAGAGTTAATCTTATATAACAAAAAAGATAACCATATCCTAACTCTACCAGAGACATCATAAAGTGATCCAGAAGAAATAGAATTCTAAGATATTAAGAGCAACAAAAGAAATTTTAATATTAATAAGTTCCTCCAAAGGAATCACCTTTGTATTCACGATAGCTTTTAAAAGTTCAACCATTGTATAGTTTTTAAAATAAAATTTATCTTCCTTTTCTACTGATTAGATAAGTAATGAATGTTCATTGTAAGAAAAAAAGAGGAAAATTTAGAAGGAAAATAAATGTCAAGCGTAACCTTTTACACCAGGTTCAAATAAATGACATCCTAATATCCATCCAGAGTCCTGTTCTAAATAACCTATATTTATTTAGGCATGTGGGCAAACCAGGTTATGTGGACAGGACAGCAACATTTCTTTCTTTTTTTTTTTTTTTACAACTTTATTGGAGTATAATTGATTCACATGGTGTGTTAGTTTCTGCTTTATAACAAAGTGAATCAGTTATACATACACATCTGTTCCCATATCCCTTCCCTCTTGCGTCTCCTTCCCTCCCACCCTCCCTATCCCACCCCTCCAGGCGGTCACAAAGCACCGAGATCTGATCTCCCTGTGCTATGCGGCTGCTTCTCACTAGCTATCTACCTTACGTTTGGTAGTGTATATACGTCCATGCCTCTCTCTCGCTTTGACACAGCTTACCCTTCCCCCTCCCCATATCCTCAAGTCCATTCTCAAGTAGGTCTGAAGGATAGCAACATTTCTTCAGGCCCAGGCCCAGGGCCCAGCAGGACTGCCTTCTGCCCACAAACAGAAGTGTGTTTTCAGAAGACATGCAAATTCAATGGAAAAGCCAGGGAAGGCTGGCGGCACTGTAATCAGAAGACAGGTGCTAAACTTGCCTGTTTTCTGCCTAGTGAATTCCGTACTCCTCCTCCAACTCGAATGTCACCTCTGCTGGAAGTCTAGCACTGGAGTAGCAGTAGAAACACCCTCTACAGGGCTTGCAAAAGTCTTCTCGAACTTCTACTATAGTGCAAATCACGCAACAGTCTCAGTTTCAAAATCTGTTTTTGTTTCGGAGTCTTCTTTGCTTCCTAGCCAGTTAACTCCACCAGGGCTAGGGCTGAGTCTCATTTGTTTCTAAGAAACCCTGATACCTGGCTCACAGTAAAAACAAATAATGGTTGGTTAAATAATGAAGAAATGAATGGAAAAAGAAAGTGTAAAATCTTTAGGATACCTGAAAAAGACTGAAGGTGAAGGAAATCTGTGACAAGAGATCATAACTCAAGAAAACTCACAGAAAGAAAGCTTAGTCACTCAATAGAAGGCTTTGCTTAGGCCACATATTTCACCCACGTGAAGCAGAAGTTCAATCTTTTGGGGTCACCAAAGGGATTACTAATTTTGGATATTAAAAATTATAAGCCCCAGGGGCTTCCCTGGTGGCGCAGTGGTTAAGAATCTGCCTGCCAATGCAGGGGATAAGGGTTCAAGCCCTGGTCCGGGAAGATCCCACATGCAGCGGAGCAACTAAGCTCGTGTGCCACAACTACTGAGCCTGCGCTCTAGAGCCCACGAGCCACAATTACTGAGACCGTGTGCCACAATTTCTGAAGCCCACGTGCCTAGAGCCCGTGCTCCACAACAAGAGAAGCCACTGCAGCGAGAAGCCAGCGCATCTCAACGAAGAGTAGCCCCCGCTCGCCGCGACTAGAGAAAGCCCGTGCGACACAATGAAGACCCAATGCAGCCAAAAATAAATAAGCAAACAAATAAATTTAAATAAACAATTAAAAAAAATTATAAGCCCTAAATATTTAAATTTCAGCCTTGAATGAAATTAAGCTGAGACCAAAGGGAGCAAGCTTCAACAGCAGGGCCTCAAAGGAAGTAGAAACATTGAGGTCTTGACAAATGACTTGAGACTGCCAAGCCCTGAACTAGCTTTGAACATTTTGCTATGAAAGGTAAGAAACATGCCTGGAGAATATTGACCAGTTAGATATCTGGAAGGATAGTCAGAATAAAAAAATTAGGCCAGTTAAATGAAAGATCTGCTGGGTTTCTAACTTATTCTACATGTTGCCATCATAAATGTGAATTCTGACTAGTAAAATTAAATATGAATTATCTGATTCTTTCCAAGATACTCTACTGTAAACTCTACATTTTTAACTTCAATTTTATATTTGTATAACCCTTAAGATATTCTATGAGATGGTACAGAATTACACTAATACGTTAACTACTAGTCTCATGTGGCTATTAAGCACGTGAAATGTGTCTGGTCTGAATTGAGATCTGCTGCAGGTGTAAAACACACACCGAAATTCAAAGACTTAATTGAAGAAAAAATATTTCATGAATTACGTTATGTAATATTTTAGATATATTGAGATAAATAAATATGGTGTTAAAACTAAATTTACCTGTTTATTTTTATTTTTTAATATGGTTACTTAAAAATTTAATATTACATTTGTGGCTTGCATTATATTTCTACTTGATAGCATTGGTATAGAGCAATGGGTCTCAACCAAGGGTGATATTGCTCCTAGGGGACATTTGGCAATGTCTGGAGATATCTTGGCTTGTCACAACTGGGACAGTGCTACTGACATCTCATAGGTAGAGACCAGGGATGCTACAATGCACAGGACAACCCTCACAACAAAGAATTATCGGATTCAAAATGTCAATAGTGTCGAGGTTGAGAAACCCTGGTATACAGTAGTGGTTAAAGAATGGACTCTGGAGTCAGACTGCCCAGTTTGAATAGCATTTACTAGCTGTGTGACTTCGAGCAAATTGCCTAACCTCTCTTTAATTCATATTCCTTATCTAAAAAATGGGGTAATTACAGTACCTCCCTCACAGGGTTTTGGGGGAATTAGTTGCGTTAATATGCATAAGTACTTAGAACAGTGCCCGGCACATAGTATTTGCTCAATAAGTATTAGCTGTTATGATGTGAAATTTTTAAATTACTTATTGTCTCTTTATTTCATGAAACAATTTCAATTTCTCATTAATTTTTCTATATTTAATTCTCCATGACTTTACCAATCTTGCTGTAAGTAACCTATCTTTATTTAAAAAAATTGAAATTTCCCTTAAGTTAGGAAAAAACATTTGTTTTCCATCTTGCATAGGTTGCACAAGTACAAATGGACATTAGAGCAGAACCATTATTAGCATACAACACAGAAGCTCAATTTTCTCTACTATATAATATGCATGCAAAGTTCACCAAGGTTTGCCTTAAGTGGAGTTCCCAATGTTTCAGGCCACTGAGTGAGTGTGATACTTACAGATGGAAGCAGAAGTCCCAGTCGGTGTCATTGCTGACAGTCGGGATGCGGATGGGGCTGGCTCACATCTTCTTCCTACCAAGAATCACATGTGAGGTCAGCTTTGAAAGAAAACGCTTAGAAGTCTGTTCTGTTTTCCCTTTGTTGGATGCTATTAGCATTAAAATGAAACTGCCCGAATATATAACCCATCTTAAATCCACAAATAGACCATACACACACTCATGTATGGAGACCGTGGAAAGCAGAAATTAAAGACATTTGCCAAATTAAATCCCTGAATTAAATTTCCTTCCTCTAATTTTTACTTCACATTACCTCCAAAATCCCCTACCTTTTTTACCCCTTAAGCCAACACAGTAACAGCTCCTGAATCAACAAAACTATGATCTTCTACTCAAGTCAGATACTGTTTTTGCAGGTAACCAGCTCTCACTACTGACAGTGTATTTGTTGGTTAATTCTTCTCCGTGTACCTTGGGCCATCTCACTACTTGATAGGTGATTCTAGTTAAGGAGCTAAAACACATGCGTCTATTTTGGTTGCTGTCATTAGCTGATGGGGGAAATGACTGAAACTCATGGCAAAAAATCTGATTTGTAATTATTTGCTAAATTGAACCCTCATGGCTATCCCTGTCGCTTAAATCAAATCGAACTCGAATGCAGTTATTTATTGAACATTGGTACCCAGCAAGGCCCTCCTCATTTCACCCTGCAGAAGGTCACTCATTCCCACCTGAGCCCTGAGTAGTGGCTCTCTGACTGAGACTCCACAACATTCACAATCCAAAGACCAGAAGGGAAGATTCACTAATTTGTCTTTCTCATCTCTACTTTCAGAACTGTGGCCAGGGCTAGGGGTTCTGACGTCTCAACCTCCTAAATTCTGCTCCTATGCGGTTTCACATGGCCCTGAATTGTAACACCACTATCTCTCCCCTCTCTCAAGTGCAAATCGCTTCCTTGTTTTCTGCCATTGTCTCGCCTTAGCTTTGTAAACATTAACACCACATTCCGAGCAACGTCCGAGCTTCCCCTGGCTTCTTTCCTGGGGGCGGTGCCCCGGCCGCAGAGGCTCCAGCCCGAAAAGCGGGCGAGGGCGGCCGAGAGGCAAGCGTGACGCGGCGTACCTGGCCGAGGGCAGAGGAGCCACGGCCCAGAACTACGCTTCCCGGCTCCCTCAGCCTGGCGGCTTCAGTGTACCGGCCTCTTCGGACCTCGTTCAAGGCGCCGCTAGGTTGCCTTGCGGAAGAGAGAAGCTCACCTAGCTCTACCTTTCCCGCCCGCCGCCGGAGTTCTGACTACTGAGACAATGGGGTTACCATGGAAACTGAACGTTGCGGGCGGCGCCCGCGCCTGTAGCCATGGCGACGAGGGGCACTTCCGGCCCAGCGGAATCCCAGGCCACCCGCGCAAAACATAGCTGCCACCGCACCCTTGCCTTAACGGTCCCCGCGGGCGAGACTCGGGCGACCTTAGCTTCGTCCCCACACTTCCCTCTGCTGCGGCTGAACGGTCCACTACTGTTTTTCTTAAAGGGACTTTACCTCTCGGGGATAACGACGCCGGAAGAGGAGGTAAATCCCACCGAAGGATGGAAAGGGGCGTCCGGCTCCACGACCTTACCAATTTAAAGCTGCGACGACGTACCGGGCTGTATTCGGCGACACGCTTCGCCCCCCGCGTGCCCCTCCGCGCTCCCTGCACCCTCACAGTTGCCCAGGTGTTCGGGTCCTCCGGGCCTGCGAGGAAAGGCTCAGATAGAACTATTGACAGTGCTGGCACCGTCTGTGTTACCTCTCCCGGTAAGATTAGAGCTACGCATGAGTAAGGGAGCGGAGTGCAGGAAGTGAGTAGCTTAAGATATGGACCACTAGTTCTGCTAATGATTAGCAGTTCAGAGAATATTTTCGAGGGTAGAGGGCACATTTGGCAAACACCACATAGCCCTGAGTTATGCACCATGTATCCTTATCCTACCCATCTTCAGTGGCCTGAAATACCCACAGTGGTAACAGTAACTCAGATCTGACAGGTACAGGGG